>NC_048604.1:123479122-123786622 GCF_003668045.3 Cricetulus griseus | reverse complement strand
ATATTTATTCATCCAATTGTTCTCATTCTTTATGATTGAATAATACTTAATTGTGCCCAGTTCATTTCCATATTAACAGACATGGCATCATTTTAAACCTTTTATTATTACGAACAACACATGACTAACAGACCTATACATAAATCATTTTATTTTCTGGAGTTGTGTGTTGAACTTTGCTTAGAAAAAGAATAAATACATTTTAAGTTTTGTTCAGTATTGCCAAATTCACTTCCAAAAGGATTGTGCCATTTACACTGCCCACCCGCTGTACATGAGAGCATATGTTTCGGCCCAGCCTTGCCAATGGGGTGTTTAGTGGAACATTTCATTTTTGTCAGTATGATAAGTATAAAATACCTCTGAGTGACGGTAGCTTGCATTTCTATTATGAGTGATTTTAGACAGATTCCCATATGGTTATGGGCCATTTCACTTTCTTAAGTCTTTTTTTCACATTTCTCTAGAGGGCTTTGGTATTTTTCCTCTCAAGTTTTGGTGGAACCTTATATATAACTCTTCATTTGTGATTGAAAAGATTTTTTGTTTTACTTTGCCAGTTTTTCCAATCATATATTTTTAGGCAAAAATTTTCCTACTTGATCAAGGAAATAATTGTCAAATGCAAATTGTACATATTTAAGGTATATAATGGGATGTTTTTAAATTTACATATACATTGTGAAATGATTGACACAACAAGACAATCAGCTCACCCATCATTTCATGTCATTACTGTTTTGTTGTTGTTGTTTCTTTTGTTCCTTTTTTGTTTTTCTTTTAGAGATAATATACCTACCTTCTCTGTAAATTTCAACTGCGTGGTCCAGGACTGGTAAATATCATGTTATGCACTAAAGATCCAGATCTTATTTTTCTTGCATAACTAAAACTTTCTACCTTTGTCCAACATTGCCCCATTGTCTTGCCCTCCAGCCCCTAGAAACTACCATGCTATTTCAAGAAAATTTTAGTTTTGTTTTTATACAAATTTATTGATCTTTTTTTCTTTTCATTGCTTCTTGATTTTAAGCCATAGTTACATTTCTATACTCTCATATTTTGAAGCATTTTGCCCATTTTTGGTAGTAATAGTTTTGTTTTGCTCTGGTGTGTGTGCGTGTGTGTGCGTGTGTGTGTGCGTGTGTGTGCGTGTGTGTGTGTGTGTGTGTGTGTGTGTGTGTGTGTGTGTGTTTGTGTGTTAAGACAAGACCTCACCATGTAGTTTTGGTTGGACTAGAAATCACCATATAGACCAAGGTGGCCTCAAACTCATTGGAGATCTGCCTGCTTTGGTTTCCCCAGTGTTCCTTACTTGTGCCTTCTTTTAGCACTTAATGATTGCACATATATCTTCATCTAAAAATACTTCAAAATTTTTCTTCTCAAAAATGTCTAACTAAACAATCATCTCTGTCTTGAACTGAGTTCTCAGAAACACACTTGCACTGAGGCATCATAGGACTGTGTCCTCTTTAAAAGGATTTTCAGATTATGTCTTTTCAGTAAGTGCTTATTAACGCAGAGAACTATGACTGGTCTACCTGTCAAGAATAAGAGCCTGTACAGTGCTCAGCTCTAAATGGGACATCTGAATCATGTCCCTCCCTCTTCCAGGCTCAGAGACTATTTCAGAAGAGAGGGGCATAAATATTCTAAGAACAAGAGGTAGTAGACATCTATAATCAAGCAATATTTGCTGAACCTGCCAGTGCCATTGCGCAATGAACTGACAGTGGCTGTGACTACATGTGCAAGATGTGCACAGCACCAAGCCACCTAAAATGGTTGGGGAGGAGCACCTGAAGTCTGACCCCCAGCTGAAGAGCTATTGGCAGTTGGTGGCTGCTGAAGGAAGCACAATCAATTTCCTTCAGGGATGTAGTCCCTAAGAAGTTACCTGGTCTCCAGTAGAAAAACCTTACACCATACACATAGTAGAGTGAGTGGGTTTCAAAAAGAGCACATGAAGTTGAGAGAAGAAGTGGTAGGGAGAATAGGCAAGGAGTTAGAGGTGAGAAAATGTTTTGTGAATTTGATCAAATGACATTATATGGATAGATGAAATTCTCAAACAATAAAAACATTAAAAAATAAAATAAAAGTGCTTAAAGAAGACTAAAGAATTGTATACCATGATGCAGATGGAGAAAAGGTCAAACCAGAGTGCAATTTCAAGTAATATCTGATCAAGGGAGGATGCAGCCTGAGCCCTTGTGTGAATGCTGGCATGCAGGTCCTGCTTCCTCGCTGGTGGAACTTCAGGCAAGGAAGCTGAACTTTCACGCTGCCACATCCATCAGTGAAAGAGCAGTCATTATGAGAGTGACTTTGGCATGTGGTCTTTGGAGGCAAATTCACACCCAAACCAGGAGAGGGGTATGCAAAAACAGGAAAGTGTTAAAGGAAGCTGGATACCAATAACACTCTTGATGGAGCTGGCAAAGAACACAGAATGCAGAGTTCCGTTGGATTGGGATAGTTGGTGGTGGGAGAGAAGGAGAGAAAAAGAACTCAGAGACACAATCACTTTGTGTCTGCAATCTTTTTGCTTCCAGAGCCCAGAGAGCAAACCTTTGCTAAAATATTTCTGTTTACTTTATAGTGAAGTTCTGGGGAAGGATGTTTGCCTAGACTCACTTGCTCTTGGCCTTGTAATTCTCTTCTCCCTTCTCTGAAGCTCCAGAAAAACCTCCTGCTCACTTTCCTCCTGGAACTCTGAAAACAGGCATCTAACCCTGGTCAGGGCCTCTGATACCAAGAGGACTCTTCAAGCATGTGGCTAGATCTCAGAGCTGGTTGGCTCCACAAGGTCTCCCGCTCTATTGCCACAGCTGCTACATTAAATTACTTTTGATACCTTTTCTCTTAAGCCCTCTCATTTCAATACTGTTTAGTGGTTATGGGACTTACGTCTGAAACTCAAATGAAAAACATTTTTCTTAGATCTGTGACTTAAAAAGAGTTTCAAAATGTCCTCAGTGCCAATTTATTCATATACAAAGAGAAATGACACCTACATTGTAGAATAAATGCAGTGATTAAATTCAATATAGTAAGCTTGATGTGCATCATTCTTATCACCCACCCATCATTTCATTTCAGTTCCTTACACTGCAGATTTTTCCAGCCACTTCCTCAGAAACCCTTACTCCCTTGTGAATAACTTTCCATATGCCCTCGACCACTTCACAGGACTCCATCTGTATAGTCTTCTCAGAACATACCTCTCCTGCAGAACCTGTGAATAACACCAGGTTTCTCTTTCCTTTCCTTTCCTTTCCTTTCCTTTCCTTTCCTTTCCTTTCCTTTCCTTTCCTTTCCTTTCCTTTCCTTTCCCTTCTCTCCTCTCCTCTCTCTCTCTCTCTCTCTCTCTCTCTCTCTCTCTCTCTCTCTCTCTCTCTCTCTTTCTTTCTTACTCTTTCTTTCTTTCCACCAGTGTATCATGAACTGGAGTTTGAACAGGTTTCCTGGCTCTTCATTGCAACTGGAAGATTGTCATTTCTCTCCACCCTGGAGCAAGAAACACTCTACCATTAAGATCCATGCTAGCTGTATATAGTCCATTTAACCCTTCTTCTATTTGCCTTTGGAGCGTGTATCTCTTCCTCTTTTATTTTCCATCAAAAGTGCTGATCGCACTTTACTGTTTCTCTTTATTACTGCATGAATGCCATGCATGTAGTGTCTGTATCTAAACAAATTTTCAAAAGCAACAACAAATCATCAGCACCAGACTCTATACCTGTAGTTTCCTCAGTGATCATTGCTATATCATGATATCACTCAGAATATCTCTGCCTCTGACCTTCTATTCTAATTAGTGTGTGTGTGTGTGTGTGTGTGTGTGTGTGTGTGTGTGTGTGTGTGTGTGTGTGTCTGTGTGTGTGTGTGTGTGTGTGCCTGGGTAATTCAGATGACAAGTTAACTTGAGGAAATCATTCTCCCTCTACTGTGTATTGGGGGTCCCTCAGGTGACTCAGGCTTGACAGTGGATATCTTTACCCACTATCCCATCTTACTGGCCACTGAACTAATAATATTTTAATGCAACATAACAAGTGCTATCCTATCTTTCCAGCTTTTTCTCTCCATTAATTTTCACACAGAATGATTTCAAAGCCATTTTATTGTCTGTCTATTAGACTGATTTGGACTTGATTCTCATCCATGCAAACTTGATCCCCCTACTACAATACTAAACCATGATGCTACTGTACTTAAAAGCTAAAATTGAGTCCATTGTCCTTCTGCCATATCTCTTCTACAGTGTGCAACCTCCCATCAATTCCATCTTCTGACATTGTTGCTTCTGATTCAGTTACTGGCTGCTGTTGAAGAAAACCAAATTTGAATGGATTAAGGCCACCATATACTTGTGATCCCCCTGTCTTTCTCTTTCATACACATGTATGTGTGTGTTTCTTTGAATCTTATTTTTATGGAATCTTTTTCATACAATATATGATGATCAAGGTTCCCTCCCCATCTCTTTCCAAATCCTCCCTACCTCACCATTCACCCTCCCCTCTCTCTCTTTAGAAAACAAACAGATAAATAAGCCAACCAGCAACTATAATTAAAGAAAAAATACAAGAAACACACACACACACACACACACACACACACACACACTCCATAAGATCACAAAATCGGAAACCATGATATATACAAATAAAAGGTAATAAGTCAAAAATAAAATACCCAAGCAAGGTAATGTGAGACAAAAGTCTACAAAAATACCATTGATTTAATTTTGTGTTAGGCATCTGCTGCTGGGCACAAGGGCTATCCTTAAGTGTGGTTAATATACCCAGTGAGACTCCATTGGAGGGAACAAAATTTTCCTTTGCAAGCCCTTGTCAATTAGACATAGTTTCTGGGTTACAGATGAGGACCTGTGTCCACTTCCCTCTCAGTACTGGGATTCCATCTGGCTTGAAGCTGTGCATGCCTTGTTCATGCCACAGTCTTTGTGGATTCATATGTGCATCAGTCCTATTGTGTCTAAAAGTTACTGTCTCCTCTCTGGCTCTTACAGTCTTTCCTCTTCCTTTCCCCCATAGCTCCTGAGCCTGTGGGGAAAGGTTGGGTGGAGACAGCTCATTTAGGACCCAGTGTTCCAAAATTTCCCACTCTCTGCTCATTGCCCAGTTTCTGCCCTTTTTTGACCCTTAGTATCCTTGTTAATTTGGTAACTTATCTCACCAGTTTCCATGCCCATTCCTCTGAATGTCCAGTGTTTTCCAATGACCTCCAATTCTGTTTCTTATTCATGCCACCCTCTAAGTGTAGATAACCTTTCCTCCTATTTCATCCAGAACATGAAGACACTTGGTTACTTGAGTTCAATATGTATTAAAACATACCTGTGAATTATTTTTATCTGTACCTATTTTCAAGATGGGCTCTTATGCTAAATGAAAGAGTAATAGGCTGTGAAGGCCATATCCTGTCTTCTGCTCAAGATAACATTATGACTTCTCTTATATCATACAGATTCAGAGTTTTAGCCTCCATATTACCTACCCTTTCTCCTGTATCTCCAGCCTTTCTACTTTTGAGGTCTTTTTCTGTCCTAAATCTTCTAATAGCAATTATATTCTACTCTTTTTCTAGCCCTGTCTTGCCTTGTCTTTTCATATCCAAGATAGTAAAATAAATAAATAAATAAGCCTAGATTTCTTGCCCCTTGCTTTCCATTTTATGTCTATACTTCAGCTTACCCTAGCAGATTCCGTAATCCATATAGGCTGTCTTTTCCAAGGTTGCCAGTGGCTTTGTTTTATTGATTGCCAAGTCCATTGATTTTTTTCAGACTTACTAATGAATAGTCTGTACAGGAAAATGTTATATTGATCCTGTTTTCTCCCTGTGTTTCTCCTGTACCATTCCTATTTATTTGTTTTTTTCATTATCTGCCCTACCTTTACCATATTATTTTCATATGCTCTTTGTAGTTATGTCTTCCAAGGCTCAGTTCCCATGGTCATACTTTCAGGAGGTTGTGGGACCTTTAGGAGGTATATTCTTGCAAGGGTTTAAGGAACACTGTTAACCTTCTGTCTTACTTTGCTTCATGGCCCATGATACAAATGGGTAATAGCTCCATGCTATTGTCATCTGGTGTCCCTCAGCAGAATCCCAAAGCAATGGAGATACTTGATCTTGAACTAGAACCTGCATAAACATTAGCTAAATTGAGATTTTCACTTTTTTACTTATGAGAGTTCACCTGAGAAATGTTTGTGACATAAGTATATAAATATATAAAATATATGCATAATTCCAACATTTACTGTCAATAAATCACAATTTTAAAAAAGACAGCTCCTTAGTGTACACATGATTATTAAAGAAAACAAATTTGCATACTATTGTGGCAGTATGAGCTGGCACCCCCACCAGCAGTGGAGGAGTGATCCCCTTTCTCCACATCCTCTCCATCATAAACTGTCATTGGTGTTTTTGATTTTAGCCATTCTGACAGGAGTAAGATGGTATCTCAGAGTTGTTTTGATTTGCATTCCCCTACTGGCTAAGGATGTTGAGCACTTTCTTATGTGTCTTTCAGCCATTTTAGATTCCTCTATTGAGAATTCTCTATTTAGTTCTGTACCCCACTTTTAAATTGGATTAGTTGGTGTTTTGGAGACTATCTTCTTGAGTTCTTTGCATATTTTGGAAATTAGCATCCCTGGGGAGTAGAAAGGGGTTGGGATAGGGGGTCGTGGGGGGCAGGGGAGGGAGAGGGGACTGAGATTGACATGTAAAAAAAAGCTCGTTTCTAATTTAAATACAAAAATAAAAAATAGAAATGGGGACTATTTGGAAATGGAAGAGGACAAGAAAGAGAAGATGGGCAAGAGGCTTGAAAGCCAGGGAAGGATGAATAAGAAATTATAATGACCTACACATATGAAAATGCCATAATGAAACTCACTGTTTCATGTGTTGACAGAAGCTAGAGAATGGGCTCAGCATTTAAGAACACTTGCTACTTTTGCATAGGACCTGAGTTTGGTTCCTAGCATCTTTGTTGAGTTTATCATAATAGCCTTTAATTCCAGCTCCTAGGCATCTGACATCCTCTCCTTGCCTCTGTTTGTGTCTACATGCACATACACACACACAGGCACACAATATAACAATTAAAATGAAACTTAAACACACACTACTATATTTACACAAGTGAATAGAATTGAGAGTTCCAAAATAAGCTCATATGTGTATGACTAATTGATTTTCAACAAGGTTATCTAGACAATTAAAAGGAAACATAATACTACTTTAATGAAATGGAGAAACTGGATACTCCATACAGAAGAAAAACATTTTATCCCTAGCTTAAATCATAAAAAGCTATATATATAGGTGGATGAAAGGCCTTTAAAAAGAGCATAAAGCACAAAACTCAGGAGAACACCAGGGCTAAATCCTCTAGTACTTGGATTTTTAAAAGACGAATTTTTAATTATGATATCAAAACATGAACAATAAAAGACAAATAAGCCTTCTTCAAATTAAAGTTTTATTTTAAAATTTGTTTTATTTTAACTATGTGTGTGAACCTGGGTGTATATGCACATGAGTGTGAGTACCAACAGAGGCTAAGTGAGAGTGTTGGTTCCTCTGGAGCTGCATTTACAGGCTGTTGTGAGCCATGGACTCAGGAAAATAAACCTGGATCCTCTGAAAGAGCAGAAAGTCCTCTTAACTGCTGAGCCATCTTTTCAACCCCCAAATTAAAAACTTTTATGCATCAAAAGATACTACCAAGGGAATAAAAGGACAGCCCTCAGAACAGGAGAAAATATTTGCAAATTACATATCTGGTAAGGGTCTCTTGTTCAGGGTTGTGACATAAAGAAGTCCTAGGACTTAACAAGAAGACAACTCAATTAAAGGGGGCAAAAGGCCTCAAAAATATTTATCCAAGATAAATATTCAAGTGTCCAAAAAGAACATGAAAAGACACTCACCATCCCCAGTGCCAGGGGAAATGCAAAACCAAACCATTATGAGCCATCACCTCCCACTTACAACAGCAATAAGAAAAAGAAAATAGAAAAATGAGAAAAGCTAGAGAGAAGTTGGGGCCCTAAACACTATTGGTAGGAATGACTATGGAAAACGCTCTTGGGGCTCTCACGTGTACTGCCGTGTGTATGGTCACGTGTATGGTCAGCGGGATCAGGAAGGTCCGGGCATGGACCTCGTTGCGGGCTTCCGAGACCCCTGGTGTCGTCTACCTCTCCCGCAGGAAGTGCTGGCTTCTTTCATCAGAATATCCCTGGGACCCGGGCTCCTAGGATGGAGCCCTTCTGCCTCACTCTCTTCCCTTCTTCCTCAAGTGTACAGTTGGTAACAGTGGGGAGAAGTGTTCCCTAGTTACTCACTCTTCATCCTTAGCAACAATGAAGGAGAACGCCCTATTCAGAATGAGAAGAGGAAGGAGAAAAACAGGAGGAGGCAATCACTTTGAGCCATATACCCATCCAACCAAAAGATACAGAGCTTTCATTACAAACACACCTTTTGATGTGAAATGGCAGTCACTTAAAAGACCTGGTTAAAGAAAAAGTTGGTGAGGTAACATATGTGGAGCTCTTAATGGACGCTGAAGGAAAGTCAAGGCGATGTGCTGTTGTTGAATTCAAGATGGAAAAGAGCATGAAAAAAGCTTCTGAAGTTTTAAACAAGCATAGTCTGAGTGGAAGACCACTGAAAGTCAAAGAAGATCCTGATGGTGAACATGCAAGGAGAGCAATGCAAAAGGTGATGGTTATGACTGGTGGGATGGGTATGGGACCAGGTTGTCCCAGAATGATTAATATCTCACCCAGGATCCTAAAGAATCCTAACATCCCAAGTGAAATTATCCATGCATTTCAGGCTGGAAGGCTTGGAAGCATAGTATTTGTAGCAAATCTGGATTATAAAGTTGGCTGGAAGAAACTGAAGGAAATATTTAGTATGGCTGGTGTGGTGGTCCGAGCAGACATTCTGGAAGATAAAGATGGGAACAGTCATGGAATAGGCACTGTGACTTTTGAATAGTCCGTTGAAGCTGTCCAAGCTATATCTATGTTTAATGGCCAGCTTCTGTTTGATAGACCAATGCACATTAAAATGGATAAGAGGGCCTTACAAAAGGGAGATTTTTTTCCCTCCTGAACAACCACAGCAACTTCCCCCATAGACTTGGTGGTATTGGCATGGGGTTGGGACCTGGAGGGGAGCCTATTGATGCCAACCACCTGAACAAAGGCATTGGAATGGGAAACTTAGGGCTTGTAGGAATGGGAATGGAAGGCATGGGATTTGGAATAAATAAAATTGGAGACATGGAAGGACCCTTTGGTGGTGGTATGGAAAACATGGGGCGATTTGGATCTGGGATGAACATGGGCAGAGTAAATGAAATCCTAAGTAATGCACTGAAAAGAGGAGAGATCATTGCAAAGGAGGGAGGAGGTGGAGCTGGAGGCAGTGTCCCAGGGATCGAAAGGATGGGGCCTGGCATTGACCAAATTGGCTGTGCTGGCATGGAGCACATGGGCACAGGCCTAGGCCATGGCATGGATCGAGTGGGCTCTGACATTGAGCGTATGGGCCTGGTCATGGGCCTCATGGGCTCAGTTGACAGCATGGGCTCTGGCATCGAGCACATGGGCCCACTAGGTCTTGACCACATGGCCTCCAGTATTGAGCGCATGGGCCAGACCATGGAGCACATTGGCTCTGGTGTGGATCGCATGGGTGCCGGCATGGGCTTCGGCCTGAAGCACATGGCCATGCCCATTGACCGAGTGGGCCAAACCATTGAGCGCATGGGCTCTAGTGTAGAGCACATGGGCCCTGCCATTGAGTGTATGGGCTTGAGCATGGATCACATGGTGCCCACAGGCATGGGGACTGACCTGGAGCACATGGGCGCCAACAACCTGGAGCACATGGGCCTGGAGCGCATAGGAACCAACAGTCTGGAGTGCATGGGCCTGGAGTGATTAGGCGCCAACAGTTTGGAGAGTATGGGCCAGGCCATGGGCCCAGCATTGGGTGCTGGCATTGAGCGAATGGGCCTGGCCATGGTTAGCACTGGAGGTGCTAGCTTTGACAGAGCCATTGAGATGGAGTGGGGCAACTTTGGAGGAAGCTTCACAGGTTCCTTTGACGGAGCTGGAGGCCATGCGCCTGGAGTAGTCAGGAAGGCCTGCAAGGTATTTGTGAGAAATCTCCCATTTGATTTTACATGGAAGATGCTAAAGGACAAATTCAATGAATATGGCCATGTGTTGTACGCTGACATCAAGATGGAGAATGGAAAGTCCAAGGGGTGCAGTGTGGTTAAATTTGAGTCTCCAGAGGTGGCTGAGAGAGCCTGCCAGATGATGAATGGCATGAAGCTGAGTGGCCGAGAAATTGATGTTTGAATCGATAGAAATGCTTAAGCAGTTGTCGTTTTTAAACATCAATACCAGACCTCTGAATTTGTATTTTTTCTTGTTAACCACTTTAATTTGTTGGCTGGATGGATAAAGATGTTTAAAAAATTCAGTTGCTTTTTGGGGTAATTTGAATTAATTTTTTAAAGAGTGGGTTCCATTTGATTGTTTGCATTGAGATTGCAATGTGCGCAATTTTTTTGTAGTTGTGGCATCTTGTTGACATTGAATATGACTTTGATAATAAATACCAGTTGCTGAAAAACAGAAAACACTCTTGACAGTTCCTTTTGACATTACATAGAATTTCCATATGACCCTGCAGTGTTGTTCCTATACAAACACTGAGAATAACATACATGCATTCTCATAGCAGGGGTCCTCACAATAGCAAAGTGGTAGAAATGGTTGGCCCTCATTAGATGAACTGATAAAGAGGCTGTAAGATGCATGTGCAATGGTTAATTGTTCATCCACTGAAAGAAATAATGCACTGATCCATTGTCCAATGTGGATGAACTTTGAAAATACTATAAAAGGGCAATGGAGTCAGATGCCAGTGGTCATAGATTCTTTGGTTTAATTTGCATGAAATAGTCAGAATAAGTAAAATTATATAGATAGAATGCAGATGATGGTTGCCAAAGGACCAGGAAGGAAAGTGTGCAGAGAAACTGTTCAGTGGGCACAGAGTTGTACTTCAATAGTGTAGAAATATTTTGAAACCAGATAAAGATGATGGTCATCCAAACTTGAGAATGTACTGAATGCAAACAAATTGTTAATTTTAAAATGGTTAGCTTCAGATTTCACCTTAATAAACTTGCAAATTTATTTCACTTATACTTTTAAGGCTTCATTAATAGCATTGCTAACCAGACATTCATCCTAGTCAGAAATCTGGAAACAATTCAGAGTATCTTCTTGTTGGAATTGGGAATGTCCTATTGAGGATGGAGAGCAACTGCTTGGTCTTGTATCATAGATCTTTTTTTATATTTTTCTTTTAAATTTTGTTCTTTCCATACCACATAACATTATCATGTTAATTTATGTCATGTACTATTTTTTTCAAGACAAGGTTTCCTTGTGTAGCTTTGGCGCCTGTCCTGGAACTAGCTCTTGTAGACCAGGCTGGCATTGGACTCAGAGATGCCCCTGCCTCTGTCTCCCAAGTAATGGGATTAAAGGCATGTGCCACCACCACCCAATTTTGTCTTAGACATTCCTCCTTCAAATTTCAATCCTTCAGTTCACTTTTACACAGCAACAGAAATTATCTAAGACAGTGACTCTCACACCACATGAGGTTTGCACATCACTATAAGGTCCTAGTCTCAGAATTTTTGATCCAGTGGGTCTGTACTTGTAATAAGCTCTTATGTGATGCTGATAATGCTGATGAGCACCATCAATCTGTGGCTTCATTTATCAATAACTTTCCACTTTAAAATTCTCTTCTCCTTACCCTAAGTTCCAGAGTATGTTTATTGCTCATTTCTCTAGCTTCTCTCTCTGGCCTATCATCATAATATTCTTATGGATTTCAGTACATTTTCTTTTATAAAGTTATGCAATCTGGTTGTCTTTTTACACCACAGAAACTAACATGTGCTTGTTTAAAGAAAATAGAGATTTATTGCGAGTTCTTCATAGACTTGATAATACCAGGAAGGTTCAAGAAATAAATACGATTCAGGACAGATCCAAGATTTAGCCAGCAGTGAGTGACTAGACAGCAGAGTATGACCAGTTAACCATTTGTTCCAGGAGGTAGTTTCAGAATGAATAAGCTGTATCTGTTTTTCCTCTTTGAATTTACTAATATTCAAACCTTATTGAGGAAAACCTTGGTGTCATATTTTAGTTTCATCAATTCATACATACATGATTGCTAGTACAGAAAGACACTTAAGTGTCTTTCATAATCTCACTGAAGCAAGGCAGAGGAAGAAAATATCCACAGAAGGAAACCAGGCTGTCATTACCAGATTACAGTGACAATATAATCAGAAATCCCCAAATCACCACCAATTCCTTCTTTGTGCCCTTCTGTGCTTTGTACAAACTTCCATATTATTAAGGCTTCCAGAAATCTTTCCATGTGTGTCTTGCTACCCTAGTAGACTAGGAGTTCCTTGGCAACAGAAACCACGTTTCTTTCATTTCTATTTCTAGAACTTAGCAGAGCATGTGGCAGTAAGAAAATATTCAATAAATGTTTGTTGACAGATAAATAAATGAAGAAAGCAATGAAACCAAATGGATCCAAAACATAGCTGAATTGCTGGGTGAGAGAAGCAAAAATCCCTGAAGAGGGGCTGGAGGCTTAGTTTAAGTAGCTTATATGAAGCCAAGGCTACACAAAAAGCTGCTCCAAAGCATGAAAATTTAAAGGCACCTTGAATAAACTCTAACATCGCAGTGGAACTCAGGCCCCTGGTGGAAAGAGTTATCATTACAAATGGCACCCAATGTGAGGCCCGAACCCACAACCTTGAGAATAAGAGTCTCATGCTCCACCGACTGAGCTAGCCAGGTGGAAGAGAGAAAAAAGGGGCCTGCATGCACGCCTCCCTACTACTTAAACCCCTGTTACGTCATTCTGACCATGCCCAAGCAGGTGTGTTTAGCGGTATCTGTGGCCAGCAGTACCTCTAAACGATTTTTCCCTACAATTCCCCTTTTAGTCTAAAGAGGATTTAAACTTAACAGTGTAAATTATAATTAACAGTCATAAAGGAGTCCCCATGTGATAACAGCAAGAGAGGACACATGCCGATGGTGTCCTCAATAACGTAAGTCTATACAATATATAGATTAATGGTTATGGTTGATTCTTAAGACAGAGCTAGCAAATTAGAAATCGTAGTCATTGGTCAGGAGCATTGTAAATAATATAAGACTCTGTGTGTTTTCGGGGGGGGGGGCATAACATGACGGTGGAACTCAGGCCGCTGGCAGAAAGAGTTATTGTTGCAGCAAACTTTCTGGTTTTCATCAGAACCAGAGATGTGTAGGAAGAGAAGTGTGTGTGTGTGTGTGTGTGTGTGTGTGTGTGTGTGTGTGTGTGTGTTATGCATGTGTGTGAGTACTTCTGCCAGTGTGTGTGCATATGGAGGCCAGACTCATTGACACATCATGTCTTATATTGTTTTCCATCTTACATTCTTGAGATGGATTCTCACCGTCTCTGCTAGTCTGGCTAGACGGACAGTAAACTCTAGGATCCACCTGTCTCTGCCCACCCAGCAATGAGATTACAGACACATAGCACCTTGTCTGGATTTTTATATGGGTTCTGGGGTTCTACAGGCAGGTCCTCGTGTTTTCACTGCAAGAGTTTTACCCACCAAGCTATCTCCCCAGTCCTAATGTAGATATTTTTAATAGCATAATTGAAGTACAGCCACCACACAACCAACTTACCATGTTTTATGTGCTAAATTTGATGTACGGATCACCATAATGAAGATAACGAGAGCATATCCTTCACTCTTAAATTTAGTCTCACTCCTTTATAATCACTACCTTCAGTCAGTTCCCATATGCTCCTTCACCAGTGCTTTCTATCACTGTGGGCTAGTTTATATTGTTTAGAAATTCATGGAAAAGAAATACTGCAGGCTATTTTGTGACATATTTTTACTCTGTATGATGATTTTGAGACTCACCCATGCTGTTTGTGTATATCAATAGTTTATCAATATAAAATTCATTTTATTTCATCATTGTATAATATTCTAGCACACAAAGACACCATGGCACATTTATCTGTCCATGAACATTTGATTTATTTTTAATTTAGAATATTATAATGATGTTTTTGAAATAAAATCTTACTATATATCTTAGTCTTGCCTCAAGGTTGTAATCCTCCTGCCTCAGTCTTTGGAGTGTTAGGTTTATAAGAATGTGTTATAAGTAAGAAGGTGAATGTAGTGACACGTGGATGTTGTGACTAGAAGATTGCAAGTTCAGAGCTACATAGTCAGATTCTGTCTGAAAATAAAACAATAAACCAATAATCAAATAAGGCTGTTGGGGCATTTACATATGAATCTGTGAATGCACACAGCTTTCCTCTAAAATAGATAACTAGGTGTGGAGTGTCTAAGTTGTATGATGGGCATATTTTTAACTTTTAACAACAACTTTTAGATTATACTTTTGGAAGCATAGCATGAAGGTCATGGATCTGCTCAGCAGCATAGCTGTCAAAAACTGATGTTTAAAGCAGCCATTTAAAACCTCATGAATTTTGTTCTAAGGCCATACAGTGAATGAAGACATTTATTGTGGAAATGCATTAAACTTGATAAAACTTCTAAGAGCCTATGATATTTGAAAGACCAGTATCCTCTTTTCTACTCTGAAACCAACAGGATTGAAGGTATATGGAATAATCCATATATGTACAGCCCAAACCACAGAATATCTTCCCGATCCCAGCAGAGAGGTATCTCCTCAGGAAAGGCATGTCTCAGTATTTTTTATTCTATCTGCAACTCTCAGTTCCTAAGGTTAATATGCAGATGCATGTGACCAAAAGGTGGGGGAATCCCTTGTCTTACCAGTTTCCAACCATGAGAGCAAGGCTGTCATTAGTGTATAAATGTTTTTACAACAACTCATAGACAAATCCTCCTTGATGATAACAATGAGACATGGATACTTAGGGATATTGTTCCATTCCTAACTACCAAACAGTCAAGTATCATTCCAGCACACCAGTTTTCACTACCTGAGCCCAAGATGTTTTTGCTTCATAGGGAGAAGCAGGTTGTAGAACACAGAGTCCCAACCCCTTAACTTCAAACTGATTTCATTCTCAAAGTAGTTGTATAAAGCTCATTCCCAAGGACACATTAAGAAATGGAACCATGTGATGAAGGTCAAAAAAGATGAAGAGATTCATAAACTCATAGAAAATATGGACAAACATATAATATAACAAACAAAATATAAGTTTGTTAGGATGCTGTGGAGAAAGCATTGAGAAGAAGCCTGGTGTAATCAGAACAAGTCTTAAGTACTAGACTCAGGAACTGTCCTCTCAAAGGAAGACACACTTACTTAGATTAGTGTAGGAAGCAATTTGTAGGTAAGCATCAGTGAAAATGTTAAAGGGATCAGTTAGGAACCTGTGGAGCTTAACATCATAGCGTAGTCACAGAAAGAGAAATCTATCAAAGTCATTGTCATCTATTTGAGACACAATGTCAAAACTTCACGGGTGCAGGCACGTCTTTCAATAAAATATCATTGTCATGAAATAAGTAGACACTCAAATAAACACATTGAATCTTTGGAAAGGTGTTTCAGTACCTAGATCTGAGAAAATGTTTTCTAAGATATCCAGTTTCCGACATTAAATTACAGAAAATGGAAACAAACAAACAAACAAAAAAAGACAAAAGACTTAAAAAAGTTGAGCATCAGAAACTGCCTGAGAGGGGTATGAGTTGTTGAATTTAGCACACAAATTCTCCCTAATAAATATGTTCAAATAAAAAAAGAAGACCATCATTAATGAAGTGAAGGAATACTACTTGGTCTAGTAGTAAAGATCTGTAATTTCAGATGGTTGGCCACTAGTATGGGTGTTTTCAGACCTCTGCTCTCTTATTTCAAGAATAAAGTCTCACAGAGTACAAAGTAGCAGGGAAGCATTATGGAAAGCAAAGCTACAGAGCCAGTCAGGAGACACTGCCAGAGTGAAGATACTCAAGGCCCCTGACTGTTGTTTGGTGCTTCGTTTTATGGCATTCAACAGAAGCATGTGTTCAACTATTGAAGGGGGACAAGTAACCAAATGATATGTTGTCTTGATTGATGAATTAGGTCATATCATTTTTTCACTCTACATGTACATTCCCATAATGTGGATGATTTTAATTGTATGTACCCCCAATTTTGTATATGCATAAGATGATACATTGGTGTTTGCTCCTAAAATTTTGCTTGAAGACACAGTTTTGTCCTTGTGTATGTGCTAGACCATATGTTCAACCCCAGTTCTGTAAAGGGGAGATATGAGCATAGAAGGCAATTCATGCCAGATCAGTCGCCTTTCTTTCCCACCTAGATACATTGGGAATATATTTGAACAGAATTAATCTAAATTTGATGGTTGTTGGGAGAGAAGAAACCTACTCTATTGTTAAAGGAGTGATCTATGTGTAATTTGAAGTAGGTGGGGGCTGAGGTTGCTAGATGAATTATTTGGAGAGGGGTGTGTGTGTGTGTGTGTGTGTGTGTGTGTGTGTGTGTGTGTGTGTGTGTGTGCGTGGTACATGAAAATAAAGGAGACAGGCTGCCAAGTGGATTAATATGAGCGGTGTGCATAAGAACTGAAACCAAGTGGAAACCTAGGTTACTAACTATTCCATTGCTAGCCTGCCTCACAGGTACTCAGAAGGCTGATATGGGAGGATTGTAAATTCAAGACTGTCTGGTATACATAGGCAAGACTGGGCAACTTAATGAGACTCTGTCTCAAAAAATAAAGTGAAAAGAGAGCTGGGAATGTAGTTCAGAGGAAGATCACTTGCCTAGCTTGCTAGGTTCTTGGATCAATCCCAGTGGTGTCAAGGGGAGATGTGAAAATAAAAGGCAGACTACGAAGTTGAGAAGTAAAGGGCCTAGAAGGAACGTAGAAGAAAGGGGAGCAAGAGAGTAATGGGGAGGGAAAGACAGACAAAATATTTTTCTCTCATATTTGGTTTCTCTCATATATTCCATATATATATATATATATATATATATATATATATATATATATGACATGAATGTAGAAGGAGGACTTCTGGGAAAAGTAAAAAAAAAAACAGTGTGGAGGTGAGGTATAGTCATTGGAGGACAAATATGAACAAGTCCTAATGACAGTCATTATTTTGTTAGCTAACTACAAAAAGTAAGGCAAACAAAAGTGCAATAGAAAAGGTATTTCATAACTTTCAACACCCACCCAAGATGAAAAAAAAATTCTGCAAGCCTGGGATAGAAGAGAACTTCATATATTAAAAGCATCTATGAAGAATTTAATGAGATACAATTTTGGGTTCTCCAAGATAGAGATCCTTAAAAACTCAGGAGAAAGACATCATGGTGGCACATACCTGTAATCTCTGCACACAAGAAGCTGGAGCAGGAGGCTTGCCACAAGTTTGAGGCTAGCCTGGGCTATATAAAAGGACTCTGTCTCAGAAGCAAAATGAAAGTTAAGAAAAGCTAAAAGCAAATTCTGATTGGTGAGGATGTGGACAAATGGTGTCTTAGTCGATGTTATATTGCTTTGAAGAGCCACCATGACCACATTAGCTCTTGTAAAGGAAAGCATATAACTGAGCCTTGCTTAGAGTGTCAGAGGCTTAGACCATTATCACAAGGGCAGGAAGCATGATGGCACACAGGCAGACATGGTGTTGAGAGCTCTGCATCAGTATCTCTAGGCAGCAGGAAGAAGAGAGACACTGGAACTAGCATGAGCATTTGAAATCCCAAAGTTCACCCAGCTCCATGACACACTTCTTCCAACATGGGCAGACCTACTTCAACAAGGCCACGCCTAATCCCTTTCAAGTAGCACCTCTCCTTGATGATCAAGCATTCAAATATATGAGCCTATGGCAGACATTCCTATCCAAATCATCACAGGTGAGATCCCCACTGCCAATGGAAATGAAAAGGGGTCCTTAATAAAGCATATCCTTCTAGTTTTTGCATGTTTTGGATTGAGAACTTTTATGATTCTACTTTATTTCACTTGACAAGTTATTGGTAATGATGTTTTGTCTATCACAGTTTAGAATCAATTGATAACCTTCCATGTGTAGTATAGCCACACTGTTACATCTTTTCAGTTCTACCCTTCAATCTTAATGCTCTTCTTGGTATCTGCTGTACCATTTGTGAATGTTATGAACTCTGTAATGCATTCTTGTTAATTTTGCTTTAAGCCAAGATTGGCAAGCTATAGTTTATTAGTCAAATCCAGATCATCGATTAGGTAAATAAACATTGTTAGAAAATAATTTATGTGCTGTTTATAGCTGTTTTTCTGTGCATTGAGTAGCATGGCAGAGTTTTATGGTCCAGAAAGTATAAAAAATTTGAGGGATGATTTCAAGGATCTCACTGTAGCTCTGGGAAGCTTATAACTTGCCATTCACTTCACAATGCTGGGATTACAGATGTGAGTATTAATGCTTGGTTCATAAATTGTGTCTGATCTTGCTCTTTACAGAAAGTTTTCTAATCCTTGTTTTGGACAATCAACTATCAAGGTACAGGAGATTAGATTCATGGATCTCATTCTAAAAATAAAATAGGGGGATACAGGAATGATAAAGGGGTAGATTATTGAATCTACCTTTAAATTTAAAAAGCAACTACTAGCATTAAATATTAACTATGTTTCTCAAGGTTTCTGAGTCCTAGTAACTAGTTATTTTTAACATACTGTCAGCATTCTATGAGTTCTTGAAGACTGTAAATAATCTATCATGGAGGGTTAAACCATTCATAGCAGTCCTTCAGAACCACAGATCATCTATATACACAGCCCAGAATATCAATAACCACCTAGATTCAAGGATGTTGGCTGAGCCATGATATTGTCTTGACTAGGACCTGCGTATCTAATTTCATAGGCTTTGAGGAGAGAAACTGTTGTATAGACAATTCTCTGAGCTTTTGAGACATGTGCTGCCTGAATTGTGTGCAGAGGTTAAGCTAGGAAATAAAAAAATGTATTCCTCTACTAGCAAGATTCTGAGATATCATTTTAATCGCTTTGTTTGGGCCAGGAGATGGCTCAGCAGGTAAAGGCACTTCCTGCCAAGCCTGACAACCCAAGTTTGATCCCTGAGACCCACAAAATAAAAAATGAGAACGGGCAAGTTGTCCTCTGACCTCAACATATGCATGTGATCACAAATACATCAAACTTTTGCAAAGTGATTTTAAATCATGGTGTTTGTATAGCCTCGTTGAGCCATTCTTTCCTCATTTATAAAATGAGTGGTGCAGTCAGGGTGCAGATGAAGGGTTATGCTTCCCAAGTTTGAGCATGCAGAGCAGAAATAACATTAAAGTTGATATTCAATAGTCCAATCTGCTTGCTCCCCATCAAATGATAACATGTTGTATATCCTGAGTTGTGCAGCATTTTCTAATAATATCAGAGTTTGTGTGAATAAAACTAGATTGTTTTGTAAGGAATGTTATCCTGTTTTTCTCCCTTTAAACAAGGTATGGTTTTTTAAATTCCAAGCAAATAAAGTGTTCTTTATTTTTTTTCCACCTGTGCCCAACTTCCTTAGTCCAGGCTATCCCAATCTCTGTTTTCTGTGATCCATGCCTTTGTGAACAAAGCTGAATATTTCCTTCTCCATCCCCATCCTTACTGCAACACCTCATCTTACTTGCTCATTATTTCAGCAGTATTCTCAGTGTTCTCTCATTTCCCCTCCTATGTGTCCACCCACATTTCCACCTACAGTGTCTATAATGTGCTTTCTATCTGCTGTTGCTTAATAATAGGGAAATTATGCTAATTTTATTCAAACTTTAAAAAGTAAAACCTGTACCAGTATTACTCTAGCCTTCTCCCCTTTATTTATTCATTTCAAAGGAAAAAGGTGTCTAAAAAGGTGTCTAATAATCTCAGAAAATTATACTTGGATAATGTTACCCACTTTCCTGTTTTTCTTTTCAATTAAGTAGCTTTGCCCAAACAATTTTAGATAGAGTAAGAAAGCCAGCCTTCTGAGAAGATGGGTTTTTGATGGAATTTGAGACCTGGGTCCAGGACAATTGTGGTGTCAGTTCTTGATCTTGGTGCCTGAGAAGGACCACGTTTCTGGAGACAGTCCTTTGATATTAATTATATAATCAAGTCATTTGAGCAAAACCAGCAGTGCATCAGGGGAAGACTTCCACAAGATAGAGACAGATCTCTGCCTTACTTGATTTCAGTGTCTAATGGAGTGATTATTATTATTATTTTTAGAGGAGGCAGAACCCAATTTTGTTGAGGTACTACTTGAATAAGGATACAGACATGGCTCCCATTAAAGGAGGAATCTAGTCCATAGAAAAAACAAGTGACAAATATTGTTTAAGGAAGGGCTTGGAAGGAAGCTAGAACCAGTGGCTAGAAACTCAAAGAACAGACTCAGAGGAGCCATGTTTCCAATTGGGAACAATTACATAAATTCCAGTGTGTTGTCCAACCTCATTTTTCCCTGTTGTTCTACAAATTCCCCAGCAAACTTGGACTATTCAGTGTGACTTTGTTTCTTGAAGACATATGTTAAAGGGCTAAGTGTTCAAGCGAAGCTCAGGCTAGAACCACACTTGAGGCTCAGGGATGAACAAGTACTACAGTTGGCACTTCCATTGGTTTTGTTTGTTTGTTTCTGTTTTCTTTTTCTTTTCCTAGGAATCAAGTGACATTATAATCAAAGGGGCCTTTAAGGTCTTAATGTGTGTAAAGCATTACATTGCAGGCTGCATATATCAGTCAGGTTAACATAAACAGTATTTACATGATGCCAGGACAAGCAGGCAATTATGTTCACTTCTGAGAAAAGGGCAGTCACTTCAACAGCCGAACATGTCCCAGTATTGAAAACACATGCATGTCTAATTGAAATTATCCTGTATTCATTAATTGTGTAACATTCCTATATTCTGTTCCACTCATCACCTTCATCCTTCTAAACATTTAGATCTGAGAGATTTTTCATTTCTTTGATGAAAACATAAAGGCTGAGGAATTCGCACAAGATTAAGCAATTAGCTACTGATGAAGTGGGGCCAGACTTTGAGTTCTTACCCCTCCCCACAGGTCTCTTCAAATTAGGTCTTTGCAGTTATTACTGGGTAGAAAGCAAATTCAAAACTTGAATTTAAATGAACTGAACCTTACAAGACAGGAGAAAGTTCAAAGAGGAGGAAAGAATAGAAAAAGTGAGGAGGAAATATGTTTTAAAGGTCTTGTGTGTCACTCTTCCTATTGCTCCTCTAGCTCTCTTGCCCCTCACCCCCTCTCTCCCTTCATCTCCCTTTCTCTTCTCCCCCTCTCACTCACTATTACAAAAGGGGACTTCTCTCTACTACTTTGTCCTATAGAGGTGTAAATCTAACCTACTAAGTTAAAGCCAGTTATAGTCATAATGGAGGGCTCTAATTAAAACATTCCTTCATAGCCTCTCAGCTTCAATCCAATTCTCCAGATAGATCCTACACTGATCTGTAGCCACCTATGTACTTAAGGCAAGGAACTAAAGACAAATTTTGTGTACTGAGATATACTAAACAGACAGACAGCCCTCAAATGCTCAGAGATCTAAAGAATATGTCATTTAAAACGCTTTATTAAAAGGCTTTTTAAATAACAGAAACAGGCCAGCTGCTGGCCCCACCCCATTTCCTCCAAGAAGACTGATGGGTACTGAAGAAGCTCCACCCACAAAAGTGGCAACGCTAGCCACTGAGCAACCCTGCCTTTCACCTCAACTGCTGCAAAGGACTCTTCAGACTGTGGACAAGAAGACAGTGGAATCAACTTTCTGCACGTTGCTTGGGCCAAGGGTAGGCAAGTCTTCCTACCACTCCTAAATCACAGGTCCTATGCTATCAGGAGAAGGCAGGAGTCCTTAAAGCCACTGCCCTCAACAACTATGGAGGACCTTGGGGGTGGCTGTACATGCAGCCAGCTAGTAAGTCTCTGTTTTTCTTTAATCATTAACTCAGGTAAAATTTTATCCTTCTCAAGAACTCTGATGCTTTTGACAGCTGGTAGCTTTGCCAGCTTAATGCAACAGCCAAAGCTACAATTGTCACAAAACAGATTTCAGGAACAGGTATTTCAGGGTTTATCTATATAAAGATGGTAATGTAAGGTGCATGAAGTAAAGTTAAGAAGGTCTCAGGATAAAAAGACTTAAATGATGACAAATAAAGTGAGTTGAGACATTGAAAAGAATGAGACATGTTCCAGGTTTTTCTTTCTCATTATGCTACTGTTCATAGTCTTAACATTAATCAATAAAGTTTTAATAAGCTATGAATCCAACTCTGACCATATAAAACACCATATTATACCACTATACTATAACTGCAAAGTCAAAGTTAGGGTACTTTTCATTGTCCTAAAAATATCTGTCAGTTTTAAAAATTTTAACACTTTCAGCCAAGTCACTTCTAACATAAATATGTTGTTAATGTGTCTAATACTTATGTTTTCACAAATTCAAAGGATTCTAAGTTTCAGGAGCCAAATTGGACCCACCCAAACAGGTCAGATTCACTCCAGATAAATATTATTCAATCTCTCCCTGGTCCGGAGACTCCCTTCCCTCATCTTGGGACCCCCTCTGGAACCCCTACCTAATCTTACAATCCTCCCCTTAAGTACCAGGACCTATGAAAAAAATTTTCCTAAACTTAACCTTATCCTCTACTCTGCTAACATCTTGCTAGATCTAAGAGGTGCCAGAATTCCATACAGCCAGAACTTCGATGAAACAACCAGCTACCCCAAGATGTGACAGCTCCCCAGCTTTCTCAGGTGCCCCAAAGATAGCCAATGCCCCCCCCCAAGTCAGTAGGAAGTAGTCCTGAGAACTTGAGGTCCTTACTTCCTAGCCTGTCACGCCTAATTCCCCACCTTTTTAATAATAAGCAAAGATGGGAATGAAAGGATTCAGGCATTATGCTAGCCTGTTCCTGTTACCTGGCAGAATGCACTTAGGCAGTAGTCTGGTCAGCCCAGGGTTCCATGAGTACTAGTCCGCACTCAGGTGTAAAGGATCCCTTTATAAGACAGACCCCCCGCCCACTTACGCTCTCTTCCTCTCTTGATCCTCTTGTTCTCTTGCCCCTCATGCCCCCTCACTCCCTTCATCTCTCTCTCTCTTCTCCCCCTCTCTCTCTCCCCACCTGTAATAAATTCTTTGGTTAATGTAAAAAAAAAGATCTTGTGTGTCCCTATTACTGTATCAAAATAGTAGACCATGTGTTGAGAATGCAAAAGTACACCTGCAAAGTTCTGATCTTTTGACCTGTCCCAGACCCCACTTTCCTTATATCATAGACACATCTGAATCTCCCAAGTGTGATCAGTATTGATAGAGATAATTTACAAATAACAGAAGAAAGGCCTCAGTGGACAAAGGCACTTCCTGGAAGTTATATCTCCAATGTGGACTGTGGCACATGCATGCATGCACAAATGCACACACACACACACACACACACACACACACACACACACACACACACACACACACAATGAAAGAGAAAACCCACAAATAGCAAGTTCAGTGAAAGCAAACCAACTGCTTTTCTTCATTTTAACATAAAATACAGTGATCTATTTTAATGGCTGGCATACTGCCTGTGATGTTGTACATATTGTATCAGTCCCACTGTAGCTTCTTCTTAGAGAATAAATGACTCATGGGTTTGATAAGTATAATATTCTAATGGGTTCATAAAATAACAGAACATACTCCCATAACCCTGGCACTATGAGCTAAAGTTATTTTTCTATCTTGGTTGCTCATTTGAAAAAACAAGCTAAGGGGCCATGGAGAGATGACTCAGTGGTTAAGAGCACTGGCCGCTCTTCAAGAGGATCCAGATTTGATTCCTAGCACCCACATGGTGGCTTACAACCATATGTAACTCCAGTTCCAGAGAATCTGGCTCCCTTTCTGATTTCCACAGGCACCACGCACACAAGTGGTGCACAGACATATATGCAGGCAAACCACCCATGCCCATAAAACAAAACAAAAATAAGGATACTGTTAGAGCCCCATTACTGAACTGTTTCTTACATCTCTCCCACTTTTGGTTTTTCGAGACAGGGTTTCTCTGTGTAGCTTTGGAGCCTATCCTGGCCCTCGCTCTGGAGACCAGGCTGGCCTCGAACTCACAGAGATCTGCCTGCCTTTGCCTCCCGAGTACTGGGATTAAAGGCATGCGCCACCAACGCCCAGCATCTCTCCCACTTTTGAGGGATTGTTACTATCTCTGAATTCCCATATGAAAATTCCCATGGTGTTGTGGACTCTCGTTAACTACTCACGTATGTGTAAGCTATGTTTTGGTGTGTATTTGGAACAAATGGTTACGGGTACAATTCTGTTCCTCTCTTCAATTAATATGTGGAAGTTATGACTTCCAGTAGCTCAAATGTGAATTCATTTGAAAATATGATTGCTACAGATGTAAGGAATTATGAAGGGCACAGTGAAGTAACCATTATGACAGGCATGTTTATAAAAAGAAAATTTGCATAAAGACACAAAGAAGGAATGTCATGGGAAGATGAAGGCCAAGATGTACAAACCAAGAATTGTCAAAGATGGAAAGCAAACCACTGTGGTGTAAGAGTCACAGGGTGAATTCTCCCTCTCACAGCTCTCAGCAAGTCCCAATCCTGATAGCATCCTTTAAATTTTTTCTTAAACTATGTTTCAATCACATTTTCCCCTTCTCCAAATCTTCCCAGATCCTGCCTGCCTCTCTTCCCACCCAACATAATTTCTTGAACTCAGCTCTTCAGTTTCTAAAGCTGTAAGATAAACAAGCGTCAGTTGTTTAAGCTGTTAGTTTGTGGTACTTTATTACACCAATGATAGCAAATGAACACACATGTATCTATAGAAGTTCTCCACAAATATGTTTTGTGTAGAGTTACATCGCAAGTATATAAAATTCTGGTGGTCACATACAGTCCCCATGCTGCCCCTCCTCTACATCCTCTAGCCCGGTGGTTCTCACCTTTCCTATTGCTGTGATCCTATCATACAGTTCTTTATGCTGTAGTTTACCCCAACAATAAAGGGATTTTGTTGCTGTTTCATAGCTGAAATTTGCTACTGTTATGAATTTTAATGTAAATAAACATTTGATATGCAGGATATCTGACATGTGGCCCCTGTGAATAGGTCCTTCAACCCCCAAGGTGTTGAGACCCACAGGTTGAGGACCAGGGGCTCTAGCCCCTTCTCCTTTCACTTCCTCTCCTTCCCATTGAACAGCCCCCCCACAACTGTATAGTTTTTATAACCACACAAAAACATGTGATACAGATTTGGCCCAAGTTTGTGGACCCCTGAACACATGTGTTCGCATGCTGGTTTTTAATACATGTTATGCTTCTGATATGTTTTCATGGCATTTCAGCTATTTGGCAGTGATTTTCTTATAGAAAGAACACATGCTTTTTATTATTTTATTGATGGAAAATTAACTTACTTTCAATGATTTTGGGACATACAATTCCTATTATATTCCTCAAATGTTGCTATGCAAGATTCCCATGCGCAGTATGATACTAGATACATATTTAACCACAGTGAATATAAAATTATATTTCCAAACATTTTAAATATTTATGTATTGCCATTAAGCATGTTATTTTTCCAACTTTTTTATTGGAATTAGAAACAGGATTGTTTTACATGACAATCCCAGTTCCCTTCTCCCACCCATCCTCCCATACCGCACCCCCCAACTAAAGCCCTACCTATCACATATCCTTTCTGCTCCCCCTGGATGGTGAGGCCTTCCATAGGGGTCATCAGAGTCTATCATATCCTTTGGGATAGGGCCTAGGCCCACCCCCATATGTCTTGGCTCAGGGAGTATTCCTCTATATGGAATGGACTCCCAAAGTCCACACCTATGCTAGAGATAAATACTGAACTTCTACAGGAGGTCCCGAATATTTCTGAGGTTTCCTCACAGAAACCCATGTTTCTGGGGTCTGGATCAGTCCCATGCTGGTGTTCCAGCTATCAGCCTGGGGAGCAAGAGCTCCTGGATGTTCATGTAAGTTGTTTCTGTGGGTTTCAGCAGCCTGGTCTGGACCCCTGTGCTCTTCACTCTTCCTTCTCTGCATCTGGGTTCCAGTTCAGTTTGGTGATTAGTTGTGGGTGTCTGCTTCTACTTCCACCAGCTGCTGGATGAAGGCTATAGGATGGAATATAAGTCAGTCATCAATCTCATAATCAGGGGAGGGCATTTAAGGTAGCCTCTCCTCCATTGCTTAGATTGTTAGCTGGTGTCATCTTTGTAGATCTCCAGACATTCCTTAGTGCCTGATTTCTCTGTAAGCATGTTATTTTTAATATTGTATTTTCATATTATAAACATAATTCTTTTACATTATGCATAGTATTTCAGTTGCACATATAAATGACAATTTGTCAGATACTATAAAAAAGAGGAAGAATGCATTCATTTAGTTCTCAACAAAGGATGGAGGCATGTCAAGCAGCACTGAGCACTGTTTTAAATGCTGTGGAGTCAGCAGAGGAAAACATATTCTGTCTTCAAGGATCTTCCACTCTAGTGGGAAGACACAATAGACAAACAAACTGGGATTTTTTCAGATGGTCATAGAGGTTCAATGCTTGTCCCTTAGCCTGCTCTGTTCCTCCTGCATCTTCAGTCAGCTGCTTTGTGCATTTACCTCAGCCTCTGCATAAATTTCACCCTATCTGAGAAACCAGTCTTTCCCCACTCTATGTAAAACGACTTTGTTTCTCAAAAGTTTTCTTCCTTTGTTAAATTTACACAGCCTGTATGGCTATCTGACATAAAACATATTTGTTGAACACTTTCTATAAGTATTTACAGAAATTATGTTACCAAAGCAACAAAACTGAGTTCCAAAGTTTCAAGGGTTTTAACATATGAATGAAAATCTTGGCTCAATTCTTGCTGGTTAATGGCATTGTCATCCAGAGGTCTCCAACTAGATGTATAGTTGAAAACAAACAAAAACTAACTATATGAACAAATTATAACTAGAACTATACCCTTTTCTGTGAGATGGAGAGAGAGAAGGGGCCTTGTTAAGGAATTGGTTCAGGCAGTTGTGGAATTTTGGTTAATGAAAAATCTGAAGAATAAGTTTGTGGCAAGCTGGGCACGCAGGGAAGATTTGTAGTATGAGTCCAAAGAGGCTCTGATAGGAGAATTCTCTATGTTTGAGGGAAGCCTTTCTTTGATTTATTCACTCCCTCAATAGATTAGGCCCACTTACACATGGAAGGAATCTGCTTGACTTGAAATCTAAAAGCCACTTTCATAGAAATATTAGAACTGATGTTTGAGGGAGGGAAGATGGCAGGTTAGAGATACCCAGCACTTCGATGTGATCTATATATCAAAACCAAAATGTCAAGTCAGTAGCTATTTCTCAAGCATGTGCACACTTGTGCATAGAGATTTGCATGTACATAAACATACACACATAAGAACATGTGTGCACACATACACACATACATATACTCTGGCTTTTTATATGAATTCTGGGAAGTGAACTCATGGACTCATGTTGCATGGCAAGTACTTTACTGACTGAGCTATCTACGTCTCTGAGATGTAAAATGTCTACTTTGTTTCTACTATAAGTCATATCACTGGATGTGCAAATAAAGGATTTAAGACTGCTTACTGCTATGAAGGAAGTCATCAGATCAACAGTCTATCTGACACTGATAAATAATCAATCTAAATGAAAGCTGGAGAGTCTTTAAGTGTTTTCATCTACGTCATGCATGTGTATGTACCGTTTGTCGACATGTATGCTTGCTTGAACTTATATACTGTTTGGACAATATGAAATGATCTTATGAGCCAAGCAGTGGTGGCAGTCGCCTTTAATCCCAGGCAGGTGGATCTCTGTGAATTTGACAGCAGCCTTGTCTACAGTGTGAGTTCCATGACAGCCAGAGCTGTTACACAGAGAAAAAAAAAAGATCTTGTGTTCCCATAGAATTATCTAAAATCTGTTTCTCTCATAGGACTTGGATAAATACTTAACAAATAAGTTAATTTCTATTTATCAGTAAGAACAAATAAAATATCTCCAAGGCTGGAAACATGCCTTGCTTATGTTTATATTTACAGCTGATGTTTAAAATATAGTTTATGTTTATTATGCTTAACTACTGATAACTCCCCTCATTTTCATTAAGTTCAAAACTACTTCATTTTGTTAAGAAAAAAGTAATTGTTTCCTAGATTTAGAAACTTATAATGAAAAATAAGACAACCAGAAACTAAGTAGGTGAAACAATATAATATTGCAGGTATGGAATATTGTAGGTATACTTGGAAGGTCATGAAGAAAAGGATAAAGGGAAAAAATCATTTTAGATGAGAAAGTATTTTGTATGGTAAAATAATTTTGCACTAAAAGTATACAATTATTCCAAAATGGAAAAAGAAAATGGTAAAACCAGGAGGGTAAGGCATATCACAACAAGCAGTTTTGGAAAATGAAACACTAAAAACAGCATTGTGAGATTAAGTTGGCAATTTAAACACTTCCAAGGGTCAAATTTTGCTAGGTGATTACTTCCCCATTTAATCTGTTGTAGACATTAGAAGAAAGATACAAAAGTGGACAATGGGACCCTAGCACCCCGAAATCATGTTTTGAGAGTTTGCTTTGAGGTTTTCAACTGTAGGGGTAAAATAGAAGCAGTCAAAATTGCCCAGAGGAAGTGATGGCAGGCACAAGAAAAAGCCTTAGCCCTTGAGCAAAAAATTTTCTCTGACAGAGAGAAGCCTGATCACACAGAAGAATCGCTGCCAGAGGATTCTAAAGGGGAAAATCTTTTAGGCTTGACTGACCTTGTCCCTGGAGAAGACTCTCTCCTAGCAGCCATGAATTGCTTGTAGCTTTTCCAGGGGTAGGGCGCTGTGTGCTTTCTCACATCCATGTTGGTATATTAATTGGTATTGCAACCAGCAAGCATCAGTGGTCCTCTTGTCTCTGTTCCTTACAAATCCGGCATTAGAGGCTGCCATAGCTAAACCTGGCTTTTTACATGGATGCTGGAGATTTGAATTCAAGTTCTCATGCTTGCATAGCACGTTCTCTTACCCACTGAGCTGTCTTCCCATCCCCTGTTTGTTGTATAAATTTCACTTAGTTCTCCTCTTGTTTATAGTACTCTCTTCTTTCTGCTATGACTAGCTCTTTCAAGTTCCTACTACCTTGATTCCTCTTGAACTCAAATATACCCTTTCTTTCTTAATTACGTTTTTTGTACGGTTATTTTTTTTTTTTTTACCATGACAACAGAAATGAAATTTAAACATTTGTTTGGCAATTATTTGGAGACATTTGAAAATAATCTGTGTTCCAGTAAAGAGGGAGTGAACTCTCTGATCAAGTCAGATTTATTAACAAATGCCAATCAATAAAATACATTCACAACACAGAACGAAGCTGCTGCCACTGCTGACCCAGCCAACATACCATTGTCATTTCTTCCAACACCGCCAGCTCATATACACCCAACAGATTTTCCTTCCCTCCACCCTAGCCTTTTATTCGGGTATTTGGGTCATGTACACCCAGGGAAGACCAATCCTATTGGGCCAACCCACCCCAATACAATTGGCTGTCAGATCAAATTCCCACAACATTTTTTCTTTTTAGTACAAAATAAAAAGGAAGGTTTAATTCTATCATAATAAAAACTATGTACAATAAGAACAATTATCAAGTATTGTCCAGAAGAAGAAAGGTAATAACCTATTTGGAATACATCTTTGCACACCAAGAAAACCTAACTAACATGACTATATGTTTGACAAAAATGAGTGGCTATTAACCTGTAATTCTTAAAGTTTTACATTATAAAAATAAACAAGCAAAGATAGAAACATATGTACAGTAGTATAAGGACAATGACCTCAAAATTGTGCTGATATACAAAAGTATCTTAACCAGAAGTACAAATGTATAATGCAATATGGCAAAAATAACCTTAATTTGCATCAATATATGAAATATCCCAAACAGTAGAAACATATATACAGTATAACCAAAATAATTTTACATTTGTATCAGTATACCAAAATATCAATATACAAAAATATCTTAAACAGAAGTAGGAATATATATACAATATAACAAAAACAATTCTGAATTTGTATCAATATGCTAAAGTAGCTTAAATAGGAATAGAAACATATATACAGTATAACAAAAATAACTTTGAATTTGTATCAATATACAAGATTCCATACCAATGTAAATTATTTAAAACTGATAGTAGCTTTTTTGTTTACAAATAGATATTATAAACTACATTATTATCTTTTCATATCTATCCCCCTTTTTCTACTCTAAATGAGGTCTCTGAGTCTACTCTCTACTGTTCCACTACCAGACCCATAACAACTTATTATCAACTCTCTAAAAATTACAATTACCCATAACCCTGAGAAAAAAACAAAAACCAAACCATTCACTCCAGCTATTGGGAAGGGGGATCATGTTCTTAGAATTTCCTGCTATCTGGGGATGATGGTATCTCTATGGGACCCTGTAAAACTAAAACAATGGTTAAGTCTTGAGAGGACTAGCTGCAACATTTGTAGCCCATTTCTGAGTAAGAGGTAAAACTTGTCTGAAGTTCTGGCTAGAGTGGTGCAAGAGGGTGAATGGTCTCAGGTAGCCACATTGGAATTGTCCTGAGAAGTTTGTGTCCAAAGTTTATCTCTTTCTATTAAATCATGTTGGCTGATGCTATTATTGATTTCACAGTCTTTGCTGATTTTCCCTTAATTGATATTGCTGGAAAAGGGCTTTTAAAGGATCCAAGTAAAACTGCAGGTCTTTGTTGATTTGTTCGTTTTTTTTTTTTTAAACCAAGTTTTGCTTCATATACTGTAACAAATATCCCTTGATATTACTAGGGTTCGTTTTCATTTATTACTGCTTCTTTAGAAGTCTCTAAATTTTGTGTTTTCAAAAAGCCATATTTGGGTTTTTTGTTTACCATATTTTCTCTATTCCATTAATTTTGACACTATTCTAATTTTTCACTGTTTTGTAACTAGTTTTTCTGAGAGGAATTTTCAGACTTCTTTCTTACTCTGTGTTTGAAGGTCCAATTACTTTCTTTACATGCTGCCTCATCTCACAAATTTTCATATATGGCATAAGTTATTAGTGAGTTAAATATTCTCTCATTAAAATTTTATTTATTAATAAAAAATTGGCTTTTCATTGCCTGACATCACAGAGGTCACACCCATGAGGCCTGTCTCTCCACCATGCGCAAGCACTGTGTAGCCTCTTATCTGTTGTCCACCTCAGAACAATTCCTCTCCCCGATCCAAAAAATATCAAGAAGACCCTAAATAGTGTGGATATGGAGGTGGATGAGGACTGGATTAACAAGGTCATTAGTGAGCTAAATGGAAAAAAAATGAAGATGTCATTGCCCAGGGCGTGCCTGCTGATGAAGCTGTGGCCGTTTCTGCTGCACCTTGCTCTGCAGCTCCTGCAGCTGGTTCTGCCCCTGTGCAATAGAGAAGAAAGATGATACATGAAGGAGTCCAAGGAGTCAGATGATGACTCAGGATTTGGCTTGTTTGATTAAGTTCCTGCTCCTCACAAAAAAAGCCTTTTTCTGTATTTTGAAAAAATATGTGTTTTTCCAACTTTTTTTTAATTTGAATTAGGAACAAGATTGTTTTACATGACAATCCCATGTTTTGAATGGTCTCCTTATTTATTTTATTTTATTACCCACTGAGCAGAGATGCTACCCATATTTCTAGTTTTCAGTATTCTTTCTCCATGGACCAATAATTACCACAACCTTAACTTAGTTTTTCAAGCACAATATTTTAATTATGAGTAAAAGATATCTTTTTTCTGTTAAATATTCCTAAATTAATGTCATTGTAGCAATCAAATTGAACTGTTTTGCTAATGGAGTTTGGGTTAGACCACCCCATAATGAATAAGTGTTACAGCCACTTGATCCACCACATAACCACTGCCACAGTCAACCTTAGAACATGCTCATTATTTCAAAGTGGAGTTTTGTACTCTTTAGCTATCACTCTGTTCAATACTCCCTAATCCACCATCCCCAAGTTCTAGTAGATTAGCCACTAATCTATTTTATGTTCTACAGAGTTGATAACTGTAGAAGTAGTAAATGAGTATAATCACACAGTGTGCTGTCCCTTCTGACTGGTTTCTTTCACTTAGCATAAAAGTTTTAAGGCTCAAACATATTTTAAGTCATATGAATATTTAGTTATTTTTTATAGTTTAATAATGTTTAGTTGTTTATCTATTCATAACTTAATAGAAATTTGGTTAGTGTCTCTTATACTTTTAGCTTTTATGCATAACATTATTGGGAATATTTTTGCATAAGTTCTTGTGGGAAAATATATTTTCATTTATCTTAGGAAATACCTGGGGAAGAATTGTTAATTAAAATTATAACTATGTTTAACTTTGGAAGAAACTACAAAAATGCATTCTAAATTAGCTCTACTATTTTATATTTCTACCAGCAGAGTATGAAGGGTAGAATTTTTCTACATTATTACCATTTGCTATTTTCCATTTTAAAACAGTATGCCTAACCTATTGAGTGTGCACTTGTGTTTCATTGTGGCTTTGATTTGTATTTCTCTGATGAATGAGGAGGAGGAGCATGCAGTTGATGAGCATATGTATATTTGTCTTCTTAGGAAAAAATGTGTCCATTTTTAGATACTTTGTCCAATTTTAAATTTGGTTATTTTTATTCTTATTGTTGAACTCTATGAATTCTTTATGTATTCCTGACTCAAACTCTACTGAAATATTACTTTCAAATATTATATCCTTTTTGTGAATCATTTTTTTAACTTTCTCGATAATGTCTTTTGAAACAAAAGTGGTTTTTAATTTTAGTGAAAATATTCTCCTTTGTGCATTTAGCTGGTACTAAGAAGTGCTTCCTAAATCCAAGGTCGTATTATAGTTTTTTATTGGTTTTTTGAGACAGGGTTTCTCTGTGTAGCTTTGGAGCCTATCCTGGCACTCACTCTGGAGACCAGGCTGGCCTTGAACTCATATTGATCCACCTACCTGCCTCTGCCTCCCGAGTGCTGGGATATAAGGCATGTGCCACCAACGCCTGGCCATATTATAGTTTTAACCCTTAAAACTACACCATGATTCATTTGAATGAACAATTATGTTGTGAAAAAGAGGTTCCAATTCATTCTTCTGCAAGTGGCTCTCCAGTTGTCTCAGCACTATTTCTTTAAATGATGTCTTTCTTCCACTAAATGGTCCTGCGACACTTTTTATTATTTAATTTTTTCCTTTTACATTCCAACCAAAGTTCCCCCTCCATCTCCTTCTCCTTCCCACCTACTTCCACCCCTTTCACCCCTATCCACTTCTCAGAGGGGGTAAGGTCTTCCTTGGGGAGTCAACAAAGTCTGACACACGACATTGAGGCAAAGTTGAGCAAGGAATCCCACCATAGGGAATGGGCTCCAAAAAGCTAGTTCATGCAGCCAGGATAGGTTCTGGTGCCACTGCCAGCCCCCCTTCCCCAACAGATCAAGCCACATAACTGTCACCCACATTCAGAGGGCCTAGTTTGGTTCCATGCAGGTTCTCCAGCTGTCAGTCCATAGTCTGTAAGCTCTCATTAGCTTGTGCTAGCTGTTGCTGTGGTTTCCCCATCATGCTCTTGACCCCCCCATTGTTCATATGATCCCTCCTCCCTCTCTTCAACTGAACTCCAGGAATTCAACCCAGTGCTTGGTTGTGGGTCACTGCGTCTGCTTCTATCAGATACTGGACATAGGTTCTATGATGACAATGAAGGTAGTCACTAATTTTATTAAAGAGGAAGGCCCATTCAGACATCCTATCCACTATTGCTAGGAGTCTTAACTGTGGTCATCCTTGTGGATTCCTGGGAGTATCTCTGGCACCAGGTTTCCCCCTAATCTCATATTGGCTCCCTCTATCAACATATCTCTTTCATTGCTATCCCACTTTGTCTCCCACAATTAGGTCTTCTCAGTCCTTCACGTTTTCATCCCCATCTCCTCACTTCTACCCTACCCCCAGTTTACCCAGGAGATTTTAACTATTTTCCCTTCCTGGGGCCCTCCATATTTGTCCCTCTTAGGGTTCCCATTTTTACCAAGATTTTCTGGGGTTGTGGATTATCCTTTGCTTTACATCTGATATCTACTTATGAGTGAATACATACCGTGTTTGTCTTTCTGGGTCTGGGTTACCTCACTCAGGATGTTTTTTTTCTAGTTCTATCCATTTGGCTGAAAATTTCAAGATGTCATTTTTTTTCAACTGAGTAATTTTGTAAATGTTCTACATTTGCCTTATCCATTCTTTGGTCAAGGGGCTTCTAGGTTATTTCCAGGTTCTGGCTATTACAAATAGCACTGCTATTGAACATTTTTAAAAAGAGTGTTTTGTCTTCTTTAGATCCCTTGGATTACCATGAGTCTCTGATCAGTTAATTTCTATGAAGAAACTGGATATGATTTAGTAGGTGTTGAATGCAATATATAGGTCAACTGGGGAAGTAATACTGTTTTGACGACATTAAGTCTTCTTACCAGTGAACATGGACTGCCCTTCTACTTACTTTGAAATTTTATGTGAGTCCTGATGGGGATGGGATCCAAGACCTTGAAACAAAGTAGGCAAGTGCTGTACTACTGAGCTACATCCCAGGCTTTGTGTTTTTGAGACAGAATTCCAAAAGCCTGTGTAGTTCAGGCTGGCCTGGAACTCATTATAATTCAGACTGGCTTTTTAACTTATAATTCCCTTGCCTCAGTTTCCTTAATACTGGGATTACAATAATATTGTTACAAGTTTTGTTTTTCTTTTGTTAAGCTTATTCCTAAGGATTTATTATTTTGTTAGTATTATAAATATAATCATGTTCATAATTTCATTTCTGTACCTCTCCATTTTGCAAATGTATACATTGCATTAAACTACTATCTGCAATGATCCTGTACCCTGTCATAGTCTGAATTCATTATCTCTAGTAGATTTTATAGTGTATTCCTTGGAATTTTCTATAAAGAAGATCATGTCACCTGCAAACAAAGACAGATTTATTAGTTCTGGTCCAATTTGATACTTTTTCCTTCTTTCTATTCCCCAAATATTTTGAATAGGCTTTTTACAAAAGAAGGTAGTTGTGATGAGGAGGTAACAGATCTTGTTCCTTATATTAGGATGAAATTTCAGCATTTCACCATTTTAATGAAATTTAGTGAATTCATTTTATCATGGCCATAAATAATTTCACCATTTAATATATGGTATTCTTGGTTTTTATTGTTTATTTGTTTGGAAGATGCTATTTTGAACTACATATCAGATTTTGAGCTACATATCAGATATTTTTTGAGAGAAGAAACTTCGTGTAGTTTTCATTAGGTTTTCTGTCTCTCAGAGTTAAAGAAAATTCTTATTCATAGAATGTATGCTTGATTATCTTCTTGAATATCTGTAACTTCATTCTGAAAATGACTAATTTTAGAGAAGAGGCACAAGAAGCTCCTTTAAAGTCTTTACAGTCCACTAGTCTGGTCCAGTGTCAGTTCTTAAGAATTACCCTCATCCTTCCCACATACTACTACAAGTTGCTTACCACCATCAACTGTTATGATTAAAATTGTGACACATTGCTGGGTCTGCAAGAATATGCTTGATGCTAGGACATCCTGCCACTCTCTTCCTCCTTCATCCCTTTGCTTCTGCTTTTATAATTAGATCCTAGTTTAACTCAGCGTTGTATCCAGAATACTGATTATCTCAAGGACTACAGTTATTTAAGGCACAGATGAAGCACAAAGTGATGGAGTCTAGGTTCTTTGTTCAAAATGTGGCTCTGCCACGTACATGCTGGGCAATCCTGAGCAAATTACTTAAACTCTATAGGCTTATTTCCTCACCATCAAAAGGTTGTGATAATGCTTACATCACAGTATTGTTTCAAGAATTCAATTGTAATTGAGTATAACTATCACATATTAAATGCTCCATGAATTGTTCATATTGGTGGAAAACAATAACTATGCAACTAAAGCTGGGCAGAGCACTTGGGATGCTGAAGCTTGATTATCTCGAGTTTAAGGACATCCTGAGGTATGTAGTGAATTGTAGGACTATAGAGTGAGACTGTGCCCCCATCCTCCAAAATAATAATATTAAGTGGACTTTCCCCAGTTTCCACTAGTCCCTGACTGGAAGAACGTAGCAGGATTCATCAGAAGGCAATTGATGATGGTAAAGACATTACTTCTGTCTCCAGGGACAGTGAGGCACCATTTACCTGGCTTGCAGCATTCAGATTTTAAAGTAAAGCAGGCTTATTTTGTGTGAACATTAATCACCACATAACTGAACTTCCAAAAAGAATAAAGAAAAGGGTAACATAAAAAGATGGAAAGTGATAACTGCTTGAACATCAAATACTATCGAAAGCACGAGGTTTTTACTAAGTGTAAATGGATTAAAAATTCCATGTGATTAATTTACTTTTAATGCACAGAAGTTTGATAAAGAAAACACAGAGTCTTTGCAAAAATTTCTGTTTTCCTGCCCAAACTTAAACATTTGCAAATTGGTTTGTAGAAACAGGTTTCTCTAAGATATCAATCCCATCCAATATTAACTCAGTCCTCCAGAATGTGCTATATCCTGTCTTACCCCCCCCCCAATATGTAAAGAAGTTACCGAAACACAGAGGTAATAAAATAAGTATATTTGATTAACTGCCTGAAACCTTAATTCCAGAAATTTCTTAATCACATCTATTGTTATTAGACACTTTCTATGTGGTAAGTAAGAAATTTAAATACATAGTTCAATGAATCTTCACAACAGCCTCTGGAAATGTGCTGTGATTTCCTCTGCCATTGAAATGAAGAAATTGAGTTCTATGTAAATTAGGTAAAATTACAAAAACCCAGGCATTGAACCCATGTCATCAAGATGCTAGTTTTCAATCACTAGAGCCTCTACCAAAAGTGGCATTTACATTTGGTAGAGAACTCTTCTGCCAGAATTAATGCAGAAGGCCAGGTGAGTCCAATTCTCACCTGTCTGTGGAAACTCCCTGGATCTCATGCTGGAGTTCTTAATTAACCCACGTAGGTGGGAGTGTGGCTTCTCTTTCCACTGCCATTCTCATATCCTCCCTAAGTTCCTGGAGCCCTTTTCTGATCACTACCTCCCATTATGTAAGTCAACTCAATAAATGAGCAATTTCCCAGATTATCACATTATTTAAAAGATTGTTCTCTTGAATCATATTCACAATTTACGGCAGTTCAACATGGCTGGAGTGCTTTTAACAACTATTGGAAATTGTACATAGTTGTGATTATTGACACAAAAATTCCATGGAAACTAGTATTAGCTTTTCCAGCAGTGGTTTTGCCTCTGACTTTCATCACAAATGGCTAAAGTTGAATGTATTCTACATTTTCAATACTTCAGATATATGACCTTTTAAGTAGAGACTTACTCATTTCAAATTACAAATGCTGAATATGTTTGAAATACCAAGGATTTCAGACCAAGGTAGAGTGGTTTTACTCATCATTTGAATTCCAGTCCTTAGCATTTTATAATTATTTCAATTCATAGACTTTTAAAAGCTGATTTGATACAGTGAATACTTTGTGGGCCTTTCAATTCATGGTAAGACCTTGGAGATATGAGATTGTGGTTTACTTATAATCTAACAAGCTACCATTGCATGAATGGTAAGGGAAGACACAAAACTCTTGGGTCAGAAATGGTCAATTTATTTATTTCAGGAAACAGCAGTAGGTAGGCTGCAAGCACATTTGTGAAACTTTCCTGAGCAGGAGCTCTCACAAGGTGCTGTGAAGACAGCCTCATAACACTAGCACACAGCAACTTGGAGCTTTAGGAAATCTAGATCTTTTGAAGTGAAAAGCAAGCATTCCTATCTTTTGCTCAGTAGGAAAACCCTGTTCACCTCACAACTATACTTGAACATATAACTCAGAACAAACAACAGTCTTATTTTGCTAACAAGATGTATAGAAAGAGAAAGACCCATGGAAATTTGCCCCTGAATAGGAATTGAAAAGTGATTAATGTCTGAAATGTGATTCATACAGGCAAATGGGATTTAACTAAATTAGACTGGGGAATCTACTGCACACGTGCTGTAGAAAAATGGCTGCAGCAAATTGAAAACAAAACACAAGCTGAACTGTAGTAATGAAAATGATATTTGTAAAACCGTGAATTGTCTCATTCAACATTAACACCATGTAAAGTGTGTGTGTGTGTGTGTGTGTGTGTGTGTGTGTGTGTGTGTGTGTGTGTGTGTATGAGTGTGTGTGTGTGGTGTCTTCGTGTATACACATATGGAGACCAGAAGTCTATCTTGGATAATTTCTTCTATTACTTTACAGACATCACACACTCCCATGCTTAGTAGCCTTGCCTGATTATAGAAGATGGCCCGTTCAAGCTCCATTACTAGGAGACTTTATGGCTGCCTGGGGGACCAGCCTCAAGCAGCACAGAACTCAAGGGGAATCCATGGTGTTAGTACATACTATGACTTTTTTATCTGAGGGGTTAAGGGAAAAGACACACCCTCTCTTGATGGTTTCCTTATTTATTCTTCTCTTGTGTTCTATATTCTCTTTTCTTTTCGCTATCCAGAAATGTCCCTTCTATCTCTCTTGTTTCCTCCTAGTTCTCTTATTCTTGACATTTTCCTTTTATCTTTATTCTTTCACTTACAGTTTATATCCTGACAAGATCTTTCAACAATCTAAAAATTACATCGTGATTATATTATATTTTAAGTGAATGAGTACAATGAATACAAGTAAAAACAACAGCATGTTTCCCGTATTCCTTATATGACTAAACTTTTTATGTAGATCTAAATAGAATTCTCAACAGAGAAATCTCAAATGGCTGAGAAACACTTAAAGAAATGTTCAACATCCTTAGCCATCAGGGAAATGTAAATCAAATCTAATTTGAGATTCTATCTTATTCCTGTCAGATGGCAGGTATTGGGATAAAAACAGACATGTTGATCAATGGAATAGAATCAAAACTCCATATGCAAATCCATACACCTATGGACACCTGATTTTTGATAAAGAATCTAAAACACAAGTGACAGCTCATGCTGGTCAACATTTAGACCAAGGGTAATACTCTTCCATTGTTGGTGGGAGTGCAAACTTGTACAGCCACTTTGGAAATCAGTATGTCACTCTTTTGGATCAAGAGTTATTGAAATCTTTTCCCATTCTGTAGGCTGCCATTTTGTCCTATTGATGGTGTACTTTGCCTTACAGATGCGTTTCAGTTTCATGAGGCCACAATTATTGATTGCTGTTCTTTGTGCCAACTTACTGTACCAGTAAGTTGTCTCTTGTGCCAATGCATTCAAGGATTCTTCCCACTTTCTTTTCTATAAGTTCAGTGTAACTGGATTTATGTTGAAGTCTTTGATCCACTTGGACTTCAGTTTTGTGCAAGGTGACAGAAATGGATTTATCTGCAGTCTTCTACATGCTAGCATCTAGTTAGACCTGCTCCATTTGTTGAAGATGCTGTCTTTTTTCCAGTGTGTATTTCTGGATTCTTTATAAAAAAAATCAGGGTCACTTATAAAAGCTATCATATCTTCTGCAAAGAGCAATTCTTTGACTTCTTCCTTTCCAATTTGTATCCCCTTGATCTCCTTTAGTTGTGTTCTTGCTGTAGCTAAGATATTAAGTACTATATTGAATAGATATATAGAGAGAGAGTGGAAAGCTTTGCCTTGCTCCTAAGTTTAGTAGCTAATTGCTTGCTGTTTCCATTTAATTTGATGTTGGCTATTGGTTTGCTGTAAATTGTCTTTTTTATATTTGGGTATGTCCCTTGTATCTCTAATCTCTCCAGCATTTTTATCATGAAGGGATGTTGGATTTTCCAGTATCTAGTGATATGATCATGTGATTTTTCTTTCAGTTTGTTTATATGGTAGATTGCATTGGGCGATTTTCTTGTGTTGAACCATCACTGCAACTCTGGGATAAAGCCCATTTGATCATGATGGATGATCATTTTGATGTGTTCTTGGATTCCATTTGCCAGTATGTTATTGAGTATTGTTGAATCCATGTTCATGAGGGGAAATTGGTCTGTAATTCTCTTTTGTTGTTGAGTCTTTGTGTGGTTTTGGTATCAGGGTGACTGGGGTCTCATGAAACGAATTTGGCCATGTTCCTTTTGTTTCTATTTCATGGGATAATTTCAGGAGTATTGGCATTAACTCTTCTTTTAAAGTCTGATAGAATTCTGCGCCAAAATTCTATCCCTGGGCCCTTTTTTGTGACTCTTTCATTTCCTTAGGGGTTATAGGTCTATGTAAATGGTTTTCCTTATTTTAATTTCATTGGGTAAGTGGTATCTATCAAAAAATTATCCATTTCTTTTAGATTTCCAATTTTGTGGAGTATAGGATTTTAAAGTATGATTCTTGGGATTCTGCCCTTGTCTGTTGTTATATCCACCTTTTCATTTCTGATTTTGTTAATTTGGATATTCTCTCTGTGTGTCTTTTAGTTACTTTGGATAAGGGTTTGTCTATCTTGTTGATTTTCTCAAAGAACCAATTCTTTGTTTTATTGATTCTTTGTATTGTTCTCTTTGATGATTTTATCCCTCAGTTTGAATATTTCTTGCCATCTACTCCTCTTGGGTGAGCTTGTTTCTTTTTTGTTTTAGAGTTTTCATGTGTGCTGTTAAGTTGCTCATATGAGATTTCTCTAATTTCTTTATGAAGTCACTTAGTGCTATGAACTTTTCTCTTAGCACCACTTTCATTGTGTACCAATAAGTGTGGGTATGTTGTACATTAATTTTCATTGAATTCTAGGAATATTAATATCTTTCTGCCTTGACCCAGTAGTGAATGGTTTAGTTTCTCTAAGTTGTAGGCTTTCTGTTGTTTCTGTTGTTGTTGAAGTCCAGTTTTAATCCATGGTGATCTTATTCGATGAAGGAGGTTTTATCTATTTTCTTGTATCTGTTGAGACTTTGTGACTAATGTGGTCAATTTTGGAGAATGTTCCATGAGGTGCTGAGAAGAATGTGTATTATTTTGCATTTGGGTGAAATGTTCTGTAGATATCTGTTAGGGACATTTGGGTCCTAATGTCTGTTTAGTTTTTGTCTGCATAACCTGTTCATTCATGAAAGTAGGACATTGAAGTCTTTCAGTACCAGTGTGTGAGGGTGGACTGTGATTAAGCTTTATTAATGTTTCTTTTACAAACATTGGTGCCCTTTGCATTTGGGGCATAGCTGTTAATAATTGGAAGATCATCTTGGTGGATTTTTCTTTTGATGAGTGTGAAGTGTTCTTCCCTGTCTCTTTTGATTAATTTTAGTTTGAAGTCTATTTTGTTACATATTACAGTGTCCATACCAGCTTGTCTCTTAGAACCATTTTCTTGGAGAGTCTTTTTCCAACCCTTAACTCTGTAGTAATGTCTATTTTGTTGTTAGGGTTTTTTTTTTTTTTTTTTTTTTTTTTTTTTTTTTTTGCACAGCAGTGGGGTGGATCCTATTTTCTCACTCATTCTGTGAATCTGTGTGTTTTATTGGGGAATGAAGTCCATTGATATTGTTACTATACTGGTGTGTGTGTGTGTGTGTGTGTGTGTGTGTGTGTGTGTGTGTGTGTGTTTTCCTTCTTTGGGTTATTCTGGTATAAGATTATTTGTTGCCTGCATTTTTGTAGGTGTAGTTAAACTTCTTGCGTTGGAGCTTTCCTTCAAGTACCTTCTGTGGGATTGGATTTGTGCATAGACATTGTTTAAATTTGACTTTATCATGGAATATATTGTTTTCTCCATCTATGGTGATTTAAATATTTTCTGAGTATAGTAGTCTGGGCTGGTGTCTGTGGTCTCTTAGAGTCTGCAGGGTATCTATCCAGGGCCTTCTATCCTTACTGCATCCATTGAGAAGCTGGGTGTAATTCTAATAGGTCTGCCTTTGTTAGTTACTTGGCCTTTTTACCTTGCAGATTTGTTTTTAATATTCATTCTTTTTTCTGTATGTTTGGTATTTTGATTATTATGTGGGGAATGGAACTTTCAATTCTGGCCCAAACTATTTATTGTTTTGTAAGCTTCTTGTACCTACATAGGCATGTCTTTCTTTAAGTTAGGAAAATTTTCATCTATGATTTTGTTAAAAATATTTTCTGAGTCTTTGAACTGGGATTCTCCTCCTTCTACTCCTCTTATTCTTAGCTTTGGTCTTTACATAATGTCCCAGATTTCCTGAATGCTTTCTGTCAGGAATTATTTTTAGATTTAACAATTTCTTTGACTGATGCATCTATTACTTCTATCATATCTTCAATGTCTGTGATTCTTCCATCTCTTGTACTTTGTTGGTGATGTTTGCATCTGCAGATTTTCCATTTCCAGGATTCTCTTAGTTGTGTTTTCTTTATTGCTTCCCTGCCCATTTTCAGGACTTGAACAGGTTTATTCATTTCCATCAACTTTTGTTTTGGTTTAGTTTAGTTTGTGTTTTTTTTTTCAGACATGGTTTCTCTATGTAGCTTTGGAGCCTGTCTTGGAACTTGCTTTGTAGACAAGGCTGGCCTCAAATTCACAGAGATCTACCTACCTCTACCTCCAGAGTGCTGGCATTAAAGGTGTGCACCAACTTTTAATTTGTCTTTTCCTTGACTTCTTTAATGGATTTATTCCATTCCTCATTAAGGACCTCTATCATCTTCATATAGTTGTTTTTAAGGACATTTTCTTGTGCTTCAGCTGTGTTGGGATATTCAGGGCTTGTTAGTAGGGTATCTGGACTCTAGTGGTGACATATTGTCCTGGCTATTGTTGATTGTGTTCTGCTGGCAAGCAGCCTACCTGGCTCTGGTGGTCTGCATGGCCTCTGGTGGGGCAGGGACTTCCATTAGAAGTTATAGGACTGGATATGGTTACAGATAGAGAAGGGGTGGTTAGAGGTAGGCAGCGTGGGCACTTAGGGAGTATTGGTAGTCTCCAGGCATGGGGCTTACCTCGGTACTGGCTAATGGCAGAAATCTGTTGTCTATACCTATGACCTAAAGTGTTGTCTTTATGTTTCCTTTAGCAGTCTTCAGTGTTTCTGGTGCAGTTTGAATTGATTTTTGTACAGGTCAAGAGATATGGATCTGATTTCATTCTTCTGCAGACAATATCCATTTTTCCCAACATCATTTGTTGAAAGGCTTTTTAGTGCATAGTTTGGGTACCTTTAGCAGATATTAAGTGTCCATACTTGTGGCAACTTTTTTCTGTGTCTTCTATTAATTCCATTGATCTGTATGTCTGTTTTACACCAGTACCATGCTATGTTCTTTTGATTCCAGTAGTTTTTCTCCAGTCGAGATACACAGAAATTCTTCTGGCATTGCCAAATGAGCCCTAAGTGCAAAAACAGTCCCTGGTGAGAAGCATGGCTATATGGGCTCAGGTTGAAGCCATGGCATTGGATAAGTTAGTGGAGAGGAGTCATAAGAATCAGAGAAGGCATTAGGGTACCCCAATATATGAGGGAGTAGCAGAATATAAAAGAGTCACTGTAGAACATTAACCCACTCTAACCTGAAACTTAGGACTTAGAAATTTCAACTGTCTACTGCCTTTCAGTGAATGAGATAGTTGAGCAAAGAATTGGACAAGCACCTCGCTGGGACATCTCAAAGGTGGGAAAGTTTTGTCACCCTCTAAGTCACTGTCATCCCTGTCTGAAGATGAAGTGCTGACATAAACAACCTTTACTTATTTCTCTGAACACCCAGAGTCCTAGAGCTCATTTCACCATTGTGAATAGGGTGATACTACAAAACATTAAGGTTTCTTGATTTTTTTAAGTTGAAGATCAAATCAGTAACTTTTTCAGGTCATGTGGAATTCTCCAGATACCACTGAAGTGTACATCCTTACTGGTACTACTGCCCAATAAACCTGTGTTCTCAGCTTTATTTCAGTATTTGCTTCATTGAAAATCCTAACAACATACAAGTGTTAGTGTATTTGTTCTTCTGTAATATGGGGAAAATGTAAAATAAGTATTATTTTCATAGTCCGGGTCCTCTACTAATGCATGCGTATGAACATGCCCATAATCATGTTCCTATACATGTAGTATGCTAAAGAGCATGGACATATATAACAGTGCCTTTGTTCACATGGATTACACAGTGTGCTTCCAATAGATGGGAGTAGTGGCTCTTCACTCTTTATCTCTTCATGTCTTTTTTCACTCACATGAAGCCCGTTTAATTTCACTTCTGTTTGTGTTTTCTCATGAGATGAGTAAATATTCTCTTGCCATTCGATGAAGACTGTGCTTTTGGTGTTTGATCAAAACCCTAGGGCCCCTCTAGTCTTTCAGGAGTAATTCATTAGGGAAGCCACAAGCAGAACTGTCTTTGTGTGGTCTCTTCAGCTGTGCTCCCCATATGCTGTGGATAGATACACAGATAGATAGACACAAAGTCCATGTTCAGCTACAAAATGGCTAGGTGTACTGCTGTATAGTGTGCCTTTCTAGGCTTTATGTAACCTAAAAACCAAAAGGTTTCCATTTAAACCTTTAGCCATTTAGACAAACATGTTCTCTTTAAATCCTTAACATGTTTGAGAGAGCAGCAACGTCCAACATGTAAGCTAATCAAAATATGCTCTGGCTTTAGACTCTGCCTTGGATTCCATTGGCAGGCTAGAATATTGATTCACCTGTGTAGTGGGCAGAACTCTCAGATGTTCTCATCTTGTATAATCTCCTCTCCTTGAGTGCAGACAGAACTGGTGAACTATATATAACTAACAAAACATGGCAAAGGTGATAGCATATCACCTAATGATGTATATAGAACGCTGAGGTAATTTGTCCTCTGAAATATTGATCAGCTTAGAGAAGAAAGCTGTAATGAGTTTTGTAACAAGGCAATGAATCCTTGCAACAACTCAAGGGGACCTGGAAGCACTTCTTTCCCTAGTAAAATCTTTGATGAGGACATAGTCATAGTTACACCTGGGTTGCAAACTGTTCTGTGACTGCTCTCTTGACTTGCGAGTGCTGTAAGATAATAAATGAGTATTGTTTTAAGGTGGTGAATTATGCTCCACAACAATAGAAATGCAATATAAACTGTCTGTTTAAGATTCTGGCTTTTTTCTCTCCCACATATCTTAGTGTTTATTGGAGGCTGTAAATCTCATTATTTTTGTTTGTTTCAGAATAAGCCTTTAACAGTTTTATGGAAAGGCATATTTTAATACTGCTTTCTTCAAACTATCAATAAAACTGGAAAATATTCAACCCCTTTATGATCATGAAATTCTGTTGGTAAGATCCAGAATCATATTAATCATAATAAAAGTGGTCTTATTCATATTTCACACTGGCATTCAATTTGACCTTGGTCTCATAAATGTTTCATTTACATTCAGTGATGCAAAAGAAAACAAAACAAGGTGACTCATCATGTAACCCTAAACAAAACAAAACACACTGGCTAATAATTGATTTTACACCATCAAATGTTTGGGTAGTGCCTTTCTACTGAATTGTCCACTAACTTGTATTTCCTATAGGAGAGGATGATAAACACATTTTTTCAGATTTTTTTATTTGAATTAGAAACAAGATTGTTTTACATGTCAATCCCAGTTCCCTCTCCCTTCCCTCTTCCCCCACATCCCCCCAACTAAAACCCCACCTATCACATATCCTTTCTTCTCCCCAGGGAGGGTGAGGTCTTCCATAGGAGGATAGGGCCTAGTCCCACCCCCATGTATCTTAGCTCAGGGAGTATTCCTCTGTGTGGAAGAAGTTTGAATCTGGGGAAGAATAGAAGAAAACAAGAAATGAGATACCATAAGAGAAGGAGATATTTTAGGCTTACAGAGAAATCAGGCACTAGAGAAAGTTCTGGAGACCTACAAAAATGATACCAGTTAATAATCTAAACAACAGAGGAGAGGCTACCTTAAATGCCTTCCCCTGATAATGAGATTGATGACTTCTTATATGCCATCCTACAGCCTTCATCCAGCAGCTGGTGGAAGTAGAAGCAGACACCCACAACTAATCACTGAACTGAACTGGAATCCAGTTGCAGAGAAGAACAAGTGATGTGCAAAGGGGTCCAGACCAGGCTGGTGAAACCCACAGAAACAGCTGACCTGATATACACGCTTAACCATTGAGAATGACTAGACCAGATTTATGATGTATGCATCTCAGTTTGTTTCTTAATGTTGGAAAAGAAAATCATAGGGGGGAAGTGATTTCGTGGTGATTTTGTATCCCTCAGGAGAAGACTAGTTTGTCCTATGTTATACACATAATCATTTTCTAGAGTGACCTTCTGTTATATTTATGTTATTAATCTGGATAATGTGTAATGAATACATTTTAATATTTATTTACATAATTTCAATCTACCTTGTCTATTATGTGAAATGAAAATTATCCAAATTTGATTTGAAAGAGTGAATCTGATCATTCAGATGGTAGAATAAAGGCAGGGTAAACTAAAGAGGTTTGACATGAATTATAAATGCTTTGTAATACTTTAAGTTTCTAAGAGTGAATTCTTATCTTTGTAGTCGGCTCCTATTTTGCCCTTCCTTCTTTTTAAAAGGGAAATAGATGGCTACTTTATAAAAGTATTTCAACAGGATTGTAATCATAAAATTCCTTGGGGAAGGGAGTGACTGTATGCATGTCATTTGGCACTGTCTTTTTATAACTTTTTGTAACTTCCTCATGGTGGGAGGAATTTATGGTTTAGAAAACTGCTATTAAATGAGAGAACACCATAGAACAAAGAAAATATTATAGCAAAGGATGGTTTGGCATAGAAATCATGTTAGAAGAGGAAATGCTACTGAATAGTGAAGACCACTAGGTTAATATTTTTCAGTGTATCTAAGAAACAACACATGAAGAGAAAACAGCACAGGTGATGTTTTAACTGAAAGTGTTAGGATTATGTTTAGCTTGAGAAGACAAGAATCATTCTCATGATATGAAAACAAAAATGCCAGCTGTATTCTCCCTTCACATGCTGTGAAAACCGTACAGCGATTACTTCAATGACCATTTTAGACTTAAAGACACTTCAACAAACACATGTTACTATTTGTAGCCCTCCCAGAATGTTTGACACCTGAGTTAAGGGAATGCTCCCAGCATAGGACTCTTGCTTTCCCAGCCTAATAGTCAGATACTCACTTGTCTACACTTCCTTGCAGCTAGATTATAAACATTTGCCTTGGACAAAGCTGATGAGGTATACCCATGTGATATTTCAGTCAAAAGATACCAATGTAAGGAAGCTGACATCATGGAGACCAATGTCTGAACATGGTGATGCAGAGGCAGTAGCTTTCACAGCAAACTGTAGTAGTTCAAAATGAATCTGATAATCTGTAATATCTACAAGTAGCAGTGTCAACAGGGGAATGCCTTCTGGAACTGTTTTGGAGCATCATTTGATTATTGTCTTTGATAATGTATCTTCAGGCTCAGTGTCTAGTCCTTCCAAAAATTCTAATCTAAAGTTTCCTATTAACCAGCTATAGCAATTTTTGATGCTTGTAACTCAAAACCCAAACTCATATGAACTCTATTCTAAACAAAGTATTTATGAAAACGCTGACTTTTTTAAAAAGATCATTCACAGAAAACATGTCTGAAATACATGATAGTATTTCTTTGCAGGTCAATAGTTTTTTGTTTTATTTATTTATTTATTTATTTATTTATTTATACATTCCAATCAAAGTTCTCCCTCTTCCCCCTCTGCCCAGCCTCCTTACCTCCCCACACTGCTTACTCCCATCCACTCCTCCAAACAGGTAATGGGACATTAAATTGCTACAAGTGAATATGTTGGGGAAAGTAAAATGCAAAACAGTTGGTAGATTCTACTGTATTCAATGGGACAAATCCACTTTACTTTTAAAAATAAAATAATTATATATAAACTGATGTGAATGATAAATAATGGATGTGCAAGATAAATGAAACTAGAATTGTAGAATGCTGACATTTACTGCATCTGACAGATATTCTTCTCCATGCATTTCATAGTTTTCTTTAAAAGTTTCAAGAATTGCTGGGCGTTGGTGGCACATGCCTTTAATCCCAGCACTTGGGAGGCAGAGGTAGGTGAATCTCTGTGAGTTCAAGGCCAGCCTGGTCTCCAGAGCGAGTGCCAGGATAGGATCCAAAGCTACACAGAGAAACCCTGTCTCAAAAAATCAAAAAAAAGTTTCAAGAATTATAGATTAAGAAGTTAATATTAATTGAAAAAACATATGCTTACTGTTTATCTTTTTGTTTTTTTGAGACAGAATTTTACTATATATGCCAGGATACCCTGGAATATATTCTAGAAGTTCAGGCTGGCCTGAAATTCACAAACCACCTGCCACCGCTTCTCCAGTGCTGGGATTACAGGTTACAGGTATATGTCACTACGCATGGATATAGGAGTGCTTAAAAGCAGGGAGAGAAATAACTCTAAGCATTGTTTAGAAATTTGGATAGCCGTGTTTACCTAGACAATAGGACTAAATGAAAAAAAAAACATTAAAACAAGAGATAAAGGCAAACTTACAGTAAGCATGGCTATTATTTATGTCATCTTTCTCAAAAGCTTCTCAGGAATGGTTTGTTCATAGAGTCCATAACATCCTGATTAGTGACCGCTGTGCCCTAACCAGCACTGGGATTGTTCTCGAATGTTTACATTATCTGCTACTGTAAAACAAAACTTCCCCAAAGCCTAGTGGCATAAAACAATATATTATTGGGACCAATTACTCTGTGGGTTGACTGGGCTGGGCCCAGGTGTTCTTGGGTTCTCTCAGGTGTTATACTTGGATGGCAGCTGGAGTCATTAGGAGACTCAACTGAGTGAGACATCCAAAATGGTCTCTTTAGTCACATTCCTGTCTCATCTGTGGAGATACTGGAAACAGCTAAAGGCTTGCCAGGCATTTCTCCCCTCATCCAGCTTTGAGCTTCCTCAAAGAATAGTTATTTGGGGGTAGTAAAAGTTTTTACAGGAAGACTGGCTTCTTTCAGAGCAAGTGTTCAAAGAGAGCCAAAGAAACTGCAATGCTCTTGATTTACCACCAAAGCAAGAGGTTTCACAACAGTGTAAAGACCAGGAAATTCAGAATATGAGAGGCTGGGGGCATCTCTGGTGCCCATCACAAGAAGGAAAGTTAGAATCTAGCTAAAAGTCAACTGAATCTGTCCACCTGGCTGGCAGGGCTCTAGTTTTGAAACAAATAAAACCACCTAATATACTACCCTAGTATTTTGGATAAACATAGCAAATACAGAGTTTCTTTTAATTAAACAAAAGAAAAAACGAACTTTGAATTTAAATGAACATCTCTAACCTTTACTTACTCTCCTATTTATTGGAGGATGTGATCATAGCCCCGACTTCGTTCTGTTGCTGGCTAGAGGCAGACCTGCTGCCATTCAAGGGCTGGCAAGCCAAAACAGGTGAGTGAGCCCATGTGTCATGACTCGCCTTGGTACCAGTGATTACCACCCAGTGCTGGGCTGGCAAGGCAGGTCACCGTCCCCTTCACACACGCCCAGGCTCCACCACAACCTAAAGCATTTCCTTGATCCTTCAAGAGATGGTGAACTGAAAACGTATCCAAACTCTTTCCAGTGAGAGGCATTTTGTGAAGTCTTTGGCAGCAGTTTGGCTGGCATAGTCATCTGGCTGGCACACTCCTCCAGCATCAAGTTATGGCACTGCCACCTCTACTCTATAGAGTTTCGAAATTTCATTTTGTACACCATGTACAATGTGAGTCATTCGATTTGCAGAGGAGGAGGAGGAGGCGGCCATCTGCTAGTCATGAGTAGATGACAAATACCCTGCACTGCGAATTTCCATCCTGGTTTCATAATATTAAAGTAAACACATTTTGTAACCACTTTTTTCCTTAGTGTTTGAAATGGATTTCTTTTGTAAACACTGTATCAAGCTACCTTTTCTTTTTAAGCAACTGTGTTATTAAAATGGTTCTAACAAAAAAAAACATTGCAAAGTTCTACCTTGTTGAAAAGCTGGAGGGGGGATACACATCTGAATGGCATGATTAAGCCCCATGCCATTTCAGAACTGCCCTTGAGAGCCCTCTCCACTATGCACAGCTCCATGGTGACCCCTGCTGTCTGTCTGCAAAAATCCCCCAACTATTATGGCCCATAAAAAGGAAATAAAGCGTTTCCAAATAGGTTCAAATCTGTCTCTTGCATTTTAAGGATACAATGTCTTTCTTTTTTCTCTTCAATTTCCTTAAAATGCAAGTGCCAGATTTGAGAACTACTCTGAGATCCCATGTTGTCTTAGTTGCAAACTAGGCAACATGGCACAGGATTGATTCAATCTTTTATCACTTCTATGTGAAAATGTTAGCGGACAATAGAAAAATAGTAAAATGGAAAGAGAGAAGGGAGAGAAGCAAATGTGGGAACCTGAATATCAGGGCCTGATGATGTTTCAAGTTCTTAAAGTTCAAAAGACGTGAGGGATGCATGGCAAGAAAGCCTACCTATTTTCAAGTAAGTTAATCTTGGTATTAAAATTTGAACAAATTTCTTGGAAAGTTTTGATAGTTATGTCAGGTGGTACCACGTCTGGCATGTCATTAGGGTTTTCACAGCCACCAAATAAGGCTGTTTCTTTTAACTTTGGTGGGGAAAGGGGGTGTGTCATTGAGAAAATGAAATACATTCCTGCTGACAAGCAGAGGAAGTGAGGAATGGACCTGCTGGCAGCTAAACCATGATGTTCTCTACTCACAAAAGCAGCGAAAAAGGAAAAATAAAGTAAAATAAAGTCACTAGGCAGTCACGAAATAACTAGATGTCCTCCTTCTCTAACTAACATTGATTGACTATTGTTTCTTTACCCATGACAACTGTTGTGTTACCCACCAGTGGTTCTCAACCTTCCTAATGCTTTCGATCCTTTAGTACAGTTCCTCATGTTGTGGTGACCCCCAACCATAAAACTATTTCATTGCTACTTTCTAACTGTATTTTTCTACTGTGATGAATCATAATATAAATATCTGTTTTATGATGGTCTTAGGTGACCCATGTGAAAGGGTCCTTTGACCCCCAAGGGGTTGTGACCCACAGATTGAGAGCCCAGCACCAAGTTACATCTTACTTTTGAAAGTATGAGATCTAGATTTGTCCTCTCTTCCCCAATACTTTCTGGGGATCACTTGTAGCAAATTCAGTCCCTTGAGAGGCTCCTGCCTGTTCTGTCTTTCTAAGGGCCTCAGGATCCCTTGTGTTAGCTCTTTTGCTGTAACTAGCTTACAAATTAAACTTCTAAATCTCCTCAGGTTTGTGGTAGGTGGGCCTTCTTAGAAGGAAGCACAGCCCAGCAACAGTGATTCCAAATGGGCTTCAGTGAACATGGACAAGGCAGTATTTTCTGTTCCCTGTCTCGTATACAACAGTATGATTCCTGTAGGGGAACAACTGTGTTTCCCTTAGGTCACCATGGCTTAATATTCTTTTGTACACACTCACTTGTAGTTTGTTGAGGATTATACTCTCTTATGGAAGTCTCAAGGTGTTATTGGGGATTTTGTTCCCAGCTGAGCACAGTTCCATGTCCCTTGAAGAAACCCTTGATAGCAGATGTCATGATTTCTTGGCCTTGTAAATGTCTTGTTATTTTTACTTTTTCTAGTGACCTTTTTAGTGTCAGTGTCCATTATTTTCTAGCAGGCCATAACAAACCTGGAGCCATTTCTCAAACAGAGAACCTAAGAATTCTGGCCACCACACCCTGACTCTCAGTGATGGCCAATGACTGACTTAGAGGTGGAAACAGGTAGGGTCAGACTGAGACTGAGACTTTCCCCTCTTTATACCCTTTCTAGTTCCTAACTTGTTTCTCCTGTTTCCACACTCATCACTCCTGTGATCACTCAGTAGAGCACACAGAGAAACCTCTTGTCATTGTCAGGATCTGCCTCTGAAGAACTCAACCAAGGACTCACACCTAGCCCTTTGTATATCCCTACAAACTAGAAATAATGTTCTATTTTTTCAGATGAAGCAAAGTTCAGAGGTTGTAAGTATGGACCATGGTCGAGTAGTTGGTATATAGTGGAGTAGACCTGGATAGACCTGAAGTCTCCATTCAACCTTGCTTTTTACTATGCCTCAATAGTCTCTTTTAGGGCTTTATGCTAGTCCTTGTCTTCCTTCCTAAAAATACAGTCTTCTTATGTGTGGGGCAAGAAACAAAGGCTCAGATGTCATCTGCTAGCACCTGATACATAATTGAGGATCTAAGATACATATTTCCTGTCTGTGGTAGACCAAGACGAGAATTCATTGTCACCTCTTCCTTCTTGACCTCAGGACAAGTTAACTCTGCTGTTTGTGGTATGTAAACTTCCTCATCCCAGACCCCTACCTTTCCAATTCACAAAGCAACATCAAATCAGGGCCACTGAGAATGCATGACTTCTATTTCATCACACAGAATAATCATGTCTCAGCTTCCAGGCAGTCATTTCTACATTTTACACTAGCAAAATTGGGTCAACTCTAGGATTACCTCGTAAACAGTTACTTTCATTGTCAAGATGCTCTTTAAAACCATAATTTACTTGAGGTACCAATACTACTATACTATAAAACCATCCACTGCTAAGGTCTCTCTTGTTTTTATCCATCATAGGCAGTTCTTAATGATGGGAAGGAGGAAAGGTAGCAGGAACTGCTTCTCTCATTCTACTGCCAGAATCACCTAGGAAGGTCAGTCATTGGGACAGAATGATAAGTGGAAGGCAAGCAGACTCATGGTATCTCAGTATCAGAAGTAACCTTAACCACAGCTAAGACCTATGCTGATGCAGATGCAGATGCAGAGATACAGAAATACCAATGTAGGTTGCTACATGGCTATGACCAAATAACTTCACTGATAGTGGATCCTGCCATTGTGCTCCCTTCAATTGCTGCTCCCTATTATAAGCTCCCTCACTGACAATGGCATCTAGTTTGGGAATCAGAAAAGAAATAAAATGCTGTGTGTACATATCCTCACAACACTAGGACAGAATAGACTGAAAACCACAAATTAGAATCTGGTGCATTTTACTCCCCCAAACCCTAATCATAACCACCACATTTCACCACCTTTTCAGGATTTTCTTAAAAAAAAAAAACACATATCTTTGTTTATGCAAAAATCCAAGGTTCATCCTACGGATGGGCAAAAGACTAATAATTCAAGATAGTATGCTTTTGAGATGTATAAGAATCTTTATAATGACAGAGATTTTTAGTTTCCATCTATCAGATTGAGGATTTGTATCTAGAACACCCCCCATTGACATAAGAAGAGCCATGAAGAACCTACACTCATTGATTCCCCAACATCCTATGAGGATTCATTTATCAAGCAACAAACATAAAGCCAGATGCAAAACAAACAAACAAACAGCCCACCACCCCACAATATTTAATGTACTCTGGGAAACTAAATGAGTTAGTATTTGATGGAGGACATCAGTAATGGAGGAGAGCACAGCTGGACGGCAGAGAGCAACACCAACATTACCAATACTGGACTTGCACTTCAGCTCCAGACAGCAACTGTTTAAGAAACTGTCTTATTGCTAAAAGATAAAACCATCTAGAATCATGTACTAGAGGACCACAGTTGCTCTCCTAGGAGTAACAGAAGCATCCCTATACTTAAGCTTCTCCCTATTAGAAGTCCTTCGGTGGAGATTCAAGCCTGACTTGCCGGTGGAGCTCTCTGTGCAGCATAAAGTAGAACCCACTCTAACTAGCCATCCTCAAACCCATCAACCTCTTATGGCTCTTCTATTAGTTCTAAAGGTAGGAGGTCTTTAAATCAAATTCACTGCACACAAAAGTTAAGGTGAGATCAACAGTTTAAGGTTGATGGTGATGTAAGAAATGGCATTCATAGATAAAAAAAAATCCTGTGCTTCTGTTACCTTTATTATTCTCTGAAAATCCCACATTGGAAACGATCTAGCTTTCAACCATGAAAAGGAAGTTTTGGCATCTCCCCAAGGCATGTGATGAGAGGTGGGGAGGAAAGGAGGGAGGGAGAGAAAGGCCCGTGTTAAATTCCTCATTACTTCCTGAAGCAGCATGTGGGAAGAATGAGTCTGCTCACATGCACAGCAAATGATTAAAGATTTTAGGATGATGTTGCCAGATTAGAGAACCTGAGGCATGTGTGTGGGGAGTGGGTGGAGAATAATGCTGAAAAGAACACTGAGTGTTGGTTATAAAACCTCCCATGATTGGCTATATAGGCCTGTCAGTCATGTCATCTTTTAGCCTCAGTTCCCATGTTATTAATGAAGAACTAATATCTGTATTATCAGTGTGGGGATACAGTTCAGTGACAAAGCACTTCTCTGATGTGCTTAAGGTCCTGGCTCCCATCCCCAGAACTGACAAAAGACATAGTTGTATCAATCTAAGAATCACACAGAGTATCTCACCCACAGGCTTGTAACACTTTGATAAATAAGTACAAAGCAATGTCACCAGGAAACCCCTGGAAATAAGCAACTAATTCTCTGACTAAAAAAAATCTGAAGAATGAAAATTTAGTTTAATTGCAACAAGTAGTTAAATGAGCAACAAATATTTGCTAACCAATTACTGTCTTCTAGGTGTTTTGCTAAGCACTACACAGACATTTTTATTTAATATTAGTAACAACCAATAATTTAGATAGTTATTATCTCATTTAAGAAACTGAGGGCAGACACAGTGGCACATGCCTGTAATCTTAGCTGGGGCTGTAGCAGAAAGATCATGATTTCCAAGCCAGCCAAGGCCTACATAATGAGACTCTGTGACAAAAGTGAAAACAAGAAAAGAAACTGAGACATGGAGACATTATATAACTTATTCCCCTGTCTCATAGCTGCTGAGTAATAGGACCAGGGTTTGAAGTGAGGCTTGCAGAGTTGAAAGTGCAGATGTATTTCTTCACAGATGCTGAAGCCATTAGCAAGTACTACATGAGACAAACACTGGCTAGTAGCAATCATAACCATCCTAACAAACAATTCTTTCTCTTACTAGAGATCCATGTTCTCATTAGCACACTAGCAAAAGAGATAGGATAGTATAGTGTACAACTTTGGAAAGGCTGTAAGTAGTTCTGTCACTTAGGACCTTGGGAATACAGTATCATTGCCTACTTCATGTGGTTATGATGAATTGAACAAGTTAATATTTGTAATCTCTTTAGGATATCTTCTAGAATGTAACCTATGCTATGTATGTTCATTAAATAAATAGCTACACGATAAATATAAAACTTAAAATTAAGGATGTGATCAGTATACATCCAGGCTTTTCTGCACGAAGCTGCTCTGCAGTTCATGGGTTGGCTGGAAGCTAGATGTTCACCTCAGTCTTCTCCCTTGCTTCGTTTACTACAAATCCAGCTGTGACTGCTCCTCCAGGATCAGTTTTCTCTGGGATCCTGTAATAGAGCTAGCTGCACTCTTCAGTTTCCTCTCCTCTAAACTGGAGAAACCCAGTTTGCTCAACCTTCCTCTGCTCTGAATAGCAAAGCCTGTAGCAGGTTGAAAAAGCCATCAGAGTGGGTGTGCGGCAAATTGCTGTGACAATGTCTTCAAGTAGCTATGGTTCGTGAAATAAGAGAAAAAAAAATGAAAGCCCCACAAAGGATGCTGCCACTAGACTACGGGCTTTCACGGAGATGGGCAGAAACCAAGGGAAACAGGAACTAATACCAACATGGCAAAAGACAAGAGAAAACCACACCCAGATGTTTTTTCTAATTCTCTCTTGTGCCTACATGCACTTCACTCCTTCATATACAGACCTATGCTAAGTCATCAAATGCCCTGAAGCAGAGGAAACACCCAGATTTCCCAGGAGACTCTGCGCTGCAATGTCCAACGTTCTTGCCAAGAACGTTCCTGCAAAACACAGCTCTTGAGACCTCTTCCAGTCCAAGTCTTCCAACACATCCATAATAGAAGTATTTGGGAAGAAAGTGAAGAAAACAGATTCTTTTAAAGATGCCCACAACCCCAAACACACATACCGTCATACCATGCCACTACCAAATGTTCAACTGAAGGCACAAATCAAACAGGAACTCTTGCTCTCCCTCCCATTCCCATTGAGAATGAAACCTACCCCATGAGTCCTGGAGAATTTGGCTTCTACCACTCTGCTTGGGACTGTAGCACTTAGAGTCACTCCTATTGACTCAGGACTGCTCTCTACTTGGAATTTCTCTTTGTATTGTCCTGTCAGAACTCCTCACCATACCCTGTCTCAGCAAGGCACTCTGATCTATCTCACTAAGCTCCCTCCTATTTGGGTCTTCAGTTTTTTCCTGCTCCAGAAATGATAGCTAATTATGAAATGAATCAACTTATGGAAAATTTATGCAATTACACTCTCCTTCCAAGGTCCCTACATTTCCAGAAGGGGCCCTTGATGCCCTATAAATTTATCTCAAGGAAAAACTGGAGGAGTAACTGGGGTAGACTTACCTTCTAACTTCATAGATTGTGTTTGTTCTTTGAGGACAGGCATTGAGTCCAGCTTTAGAATCCTTTGTGATATTTTTTCCTTTTTTTGTTTCTCTCAAGGCTAGGCTCACTAAGAATATCTTCTTTCCCATTCTTGTAGCATATATTGAGTAGAAGCTGCTTGTGCTGTCTTTTGCATAAATGTAGAAGTTGCATCCCATAGAGTCAGGGAATGGACTGCATATTCCTCATTATTTCGATTACTGTACTTGATGGTAACAAAAGGAGTTCTTTCTATTCTCCTCACTTTGGAACCTTGTCCTGACTGTCCAACATCTACTTGACTTTAGTTCTAAAACTTCAGGGTATTTTATCTATTGCATTAAAAGTAACTTCAAATTCTTACCTTAATAACAAATGCCCAAGGGCAAAACAAAACAATAAAATACTTTATTGGGTGACTAGGAATTAAATAGGTGCTTGTTACACAATAGGTTCTCAATAAATAATTGTCATATCCTCAGCCTTCAGTGGTATACCTGACCTTTGTTGATAGCCTATAATGCCAGAGACATAAGCAAGCCAGTGTTGGTGAAAGGTTATGTCTTGTTCTCACCAAATTCATGCCACATGAGCTATGTGCCAGGGGCTTTTCACAGAGAAAGTCTACATTACCCTCAAGAACTCAGCTGTTTCGTTCTCCAGTAAGGCCATTGTCCAGAGCTAGAGATAGGAGCCAGAATACTTCTTTTCTCCGATTTCCAGGAAAGGTGAACCATGCCAGGACTAAATTAGCTAGAGCTAAGAAAGAAGTCTATGTGAGCCATATACTTAAGATTCCTCTTGAAAGAAAATAACCCGATAATTTCTACTTTATAAATGCCTTTTCAAATGCTGTCATTTGACAGGAAAAACTTTCAGATTTCTTTTTTTTCCAGGCTTGTGACCTTTCACCTACTTTGAATGATTCACTCAGTCTATTCACTCTCCAGGAATGTTGGCTTTGGCAAAGAGCTGCAAGTCTCTTAAAATAAACACAACTGGGCTTTCATCTCACAGCAGTCACTGCTGGCTGCATATTTCACACACTGTGTGGCAGGATATGTTAAATTAAAATCATAATCTCTCAAGTGAGATCCAGGTCCTAGTTAAGCCACTAAAGAATTACTCATGCATTAACTTCCAAAGAAGAGTATGAGTAAGATCTTTAGCCATTATTTCTCCCAGGTAGTGTTCTCATCCCCTCCCCATTTTCCCAAGCCACAATAAATTAAATTTATCCAAAAATAAAATTTGGAAAGGAAGAAATCAATGCCAATACTTTTAAAAATGCACATTCGAAAGAAGAAAGCTGAATTACCTTGTCAGTTTTCTAAAGCATAACTGAAAAGTTAACTCTTTTTAAGTCAATGTACCCAATTCGTGTGGATATGTTCAACAACATGTAGATGTTTGAGTAGTGCAAGCAAATACATGACACAGAACCCTTAAGAGCATAAAGTCTTCCAGGATGAAAAAAACAAATGAACACATGCCAAAAAATGACAGAGGCCAGAGGCATGATAGCCCCAAAATAAGAGTAGTAAAAATGTCTCTGAGTGACACTCCAGATTTCAATTCCTCCAGGTAAGTGACTACAAAATGATTATATGTACTTGTTGTACATAATCTTGTTTTTCTCACTAATACAATAGCACACGCTATAATAACTAATGAAATTATAGTTAATAGCAATGATTAGATAAGATAGAAATGATAAAATCACTCTGTGTACCTAATATGGCCTATAAGAAACAACAATGTAAGAAGTCAGCCCAAAGAACATACTGCTCTTCTTGGCTGCTTTTCAATGAATGCAAACAGGTAATTTAAGCCACCATTTTATTTTATTTTTTTATTTTTAATGCTGTTCATGCCTTGTTCAGTATCTGAAATATGGTAACTGCTTAATATACTTTTGCCAACTGAATAAATGACTGAATTCTCAAGTGTAATTAGATTAAATTTGTACATGACACAGTAATAAGAGAGACCTTTGTTTTGAGTCTCCCAAGCTCCCTTCTTGGATATTGCCTAAAGAATATAAAAGGCAAAATTCTGATGCAATTGAAGAACCTTTGTGCTGTCAGATTCCTTGAGTTATGCTTAGTAACACATTCCTGGACACCACGCAAATGTTTTTTTTTTTTTTTTCATGATTAAAACATAGCCATAGAAATGAGCTTTCTTTGAGTGTCAAAAAGAAAAGATCTTTAATGAGGAGATATAATGAAAGGGCTTTTGTGCTTTAGTTCAGCAAAGTAGCTAAAACAAGATGAAAGTCTGGATCCACAGCCCACAATGGAAAGACTGGAATAGAAAGTAGCCTCAGTCCACAAAGAAGACCATCACTCTGCTCAGGGGCATGGCTACAAGGTTAACCCATTGTCTTGTTTAGAAAAAAAAAGCCAACATGGAAATATGCACAGTGTTAAAACAGCTGTGTTTCCTTTTCCTAAGTGAACTCTTCACGAAATGGGCTTCTATTTCCCCCTGTGCAATCATAAAGGGAAACAGATTCACACGATTTAGGAAATGGCAGTATTTAGAGAAACAGGAAAGCAGAAAATACTTTAGCACTGAGTGATTTTCCCATGAGGAAGAATTACCTTCACCAGAGGCAACACAAGGCTAGCAAGACCTTTCCCTTTCAGCAACAGCCAAACTAAAACACAGGGCACCTCTGGGGTGACATTTTGCTATGACGATCTGGCCCTGCAGGAGAGAACTCGTGCCATAAGCAAGAGCTAGTGTGGTGTATTGTTGTGAGAATGGAGGGTCAGAGAAGCATGTTTACCTCCACGCTACCCTGCTTGTGTTCCTCTTGTACCTGTTTCTATACGTATGGAGTTGATATTGCTCTTGTTTTGGGGCTTTCGAAACGTGTCCCTGTTTGTGTTGATTCCCATTTCTGTAATAGGTGCTATGACTGAGGTTTTGGTTCTTCATCCACTAAATTTCTCCAGCCCTGTATTTTTACCTAGTACAGTTCACAAAAGAACATTAAAATAGACCTAGAGGAAATAGGCTATCAACTAAGATCGCATGGGCAACACGATCAAACTCAGAAGGTTCACATAAGAGGGCTTTAAATAAAGGTGCCTCCCCACTAGGCTATAAGAACAAATATGGGGATCAGTGACACCTGTGGAGTAGGACAGCAGGAAGCTCTTCCCATCAATAAGCCTGAGGAACAAGGAGAAAGAACCCTGTGTGAGTTGGCACATGGAGGGTGGAGGGAGAGCCCACTCAGTGGGAGCTGTGGTTATGGAAGATCTTCCTTCTGTCCTGCTTCATGCCTGTGCCTCTGTGGATTGAACCCGACAAGGAGCATGGTCATACAAGTCATCTCCTCCAAGATCAGAGAAAGGAGGCTGCCATTTAAGTTGATAAATACTTAGTTGATGAAGTGCTTAGTTGTGCTCTGCATAATAGTCGGATTTTACCCGTCTCAAGAGCATGACAGCCCTCAAAAGGAAGCAGCGTGCATGGAATACTGCTGCCAAGGGTGAGCTCTTTATTGTTGCTTTTCATCTTCTGTGCTGCCAGGTTTTGTTTTCTTAACTCTTGCTTCTTCCTGTAGAGCTGTCCTTTGATAGTTGTTTTGGTCTCCCCCACCTCCCGACCTCCCAATGAGAAAGAATCTACACAGTCAGTCCCTGACAGGTTACTTAACCTTCTTGATCCTAGTTTGTTTCTGACAATTCGGGGCGCAGACCTGACTTTCTTCTAATAGTAAAATGAAGCAAATAAATAAGTTCCTAATTGTCCTTGCTGCTAAGGATTTTAGAAGAAGGAATGGTGAGCATGACAACGTAGAAATAAAAATGATATTTTAAAAGGAAAAATAAAAGATATCTGAAGCAATTGTTTCAAAAATGTATACTTTCAGGAACATTTAATTCTCTGAATATATCTAAAGAAACTTTCAGGGTATGTACATAGGGATTGAGAAGCAGGGAGTACGCATAAATGAAATCCATCCACAATTTTCCACTCTATTTTCCCGAGAATTCAATTTTTTTCCTAAAACAGTTAACCTGTCAAAACTGTATGAGATCAGTTACTACTGGAGATTATTTTTATTCATTATTGATCATTTTCAGCTACTGGTGAAGAAACACAATGGTCTTCCTTCTGTGATTCTGGACATTGTATTTCATAATTACTAAAGTGAAAAGAACTACCCCAGTGATTCTTCTAGGGGAGTCACCAATAGCATGATTGGAGAAGGATTTGAGCATACTTGTCTCCAAGTCCTTTAAATTGTTCTTCTCTTTTCAGAACTGCTTAAAGACAAAGCTACACATATTTGTATATTGTAGAATATTAATGTTGTCCCTTATGAATCCTTTAATTCTTTTGACATCTTTTCACCAAGAAAAATTGCTGGCATTCACAAGGGGTCATTATGTGTTTTTAGCATGCCCCTTTGCCTCACTCCCACTAGAGAGGCTTAGAAGACACCTGCTGTATGTTTTCCTGTTTCTGATAATTTTTTTGCTCCTACTATGGGCTCTCTGAGGGCATAACTCTACCTATCTTGTTACTTTTACATAACACCCAACATTTAGTAGGATAATTGCCCTAAGGGTTTTGAGAATAAATGGAGTGAATGAAGGTTTTTCCTTCTCCCCAAACTAAGTTCTCTGCAAGTCAGCATTTCTGTTTCTCTAAGTAGGTTCTCTTGTTTCATATTGGGTAACCAGTTCAAACCTGTCAATAAAAAATGGAGATAGCACAGGTGTGGACTTAGGGAGCCCATTCCACATAGAGGAATACTCCCTGAGCCAAGACACATGGGGGTGGGCCTAGGCCCTATCTCAAAGGATATGATAGACTCTGATGACACCCTATGGAAGGCCGCACCCTCCAGGGGGAGCAGAAAGGATATATGATAGGTAGGGTTTTAGTTGTGGGGGGTGGTAGGGAAGGACGGGAGGGAGTGGGAACTGGGATTGTCATGTAAAACAATTTTGTTTCTAATTCAAATTAAAAAATATCTGAGGAAAAAAAAAGAAATGGAGAGATTTTCTGTGGTCCTATGCACATCTCACCTTTGGATATTGTGACATAACATTGTCATTTTTAAAGTTCAAACCAAGAACTATGCAATGAAGTTACAAAAAAGTTCACAAAACCTATATAATTCATTCGTATGATGGTTTTGTATTGGTCCACATTCATAGCTGAAGTGCTCTTATACAATCTAAGCTTTCAAAGTATAATGGTTTTACTTATGATCTTACAACTTTATGATGGTGTGAAAATGCTGTACATTCAATGATTTGGATTTTAAGTTTGGATCTTTCCCTGGACTGGTGATAAGATGATAGACAGCAGCAGTGAGCTGTAGTTACTAATCAACCCTGATCACCAGAGGAAGCTACTGACACCTTAGAGGGTGCTTTGTTAAAAAGCAGGACACACAGTATTATATGTATGTAAAATGCATTTTCTACTTATTGAGATTTTGGATTTATGATGGGCTCATCTGGATTTAACCCCATTGTAAACTGAAAACCATTTTTACATCTTAAAAAGTTCTTATGGTTTATCTCAGATAGCGGGATGTTTTTGTCCCACCCAACAGTCCTGCAGCTGCTTATAAAATAATCACTCAGAAACTTAGAATTAATTATAATTGTTTGGCCAATGGCTCAGGCATTTGACTAATTAGCTCTTACAATTAAAATAACCCATTTCTATTAATCAATGTATTGTCACCAGGCCCATGGCTTACTGGTGATGCTTGAACATCTTTCTCCTTTGGCAGCTGGATAGCGTCTCCCATACTCTGCCTTCTTTCTCTCCATGTCTCTGTTTAGATTTCCTGCTTGGCTCTATTCTGCCTGGCTATTGGCCAAATCAGCTTCTTTATTAACCAATGATAATAAAACATATTCACAGCATACAGAAGGGCATCCCACATCATAGTACAAATAGAACTGTAAAACCAAGAAAGGTTCTTGATCTTATGAAATTTATAAAGGGTTATATAGCAGATGCACTCTAAACAAATAGTTACACATTGCAATCAGAAATGCAAACTAAGCTATTAAAGTAACAAAATTTAGACTCCTAGGTAGTGTCAAGTATTAGTGCGTATATAAAGAGCTGTAGAATTCTTACATCTAAATGATAGAAATATATGGTACAGCCATTCTGGAGAGACTTGAAAGTATATGACCAAAATAACTGGACAATGCTTTGTGGTCGAGTAATTAATTACCAAGCCACTTACTATATAGCACTTATAAGGAAATGGATAGATACTTACACAAGTCGTGTTATTATAGCACACTAACCTCTCAATTCAACAGTGGATAGGAAAATTGGTAAATGTGCTCTTTAAGTTACCAGGAAGGAATTTCCCTATGTTCTTCTTGAAGTATCCTGCCAAAAGACAGAGATGATTTAAGAAAAGATTTATTTAGTAAACAGAAGCAAAGCAGTAGTATTCCAGGGGACTTGGAGTGGGCTGAACCAAGGGTGTGTAGAAAGAGAGATCTTGAGTTTACTATCTAAGATATTTTCATGAATATTCATGATATGGGTATTGAATTTACAAGGTAAAGTGATCCATTTTTCCCTTCCTAAATCATAATGGACTGGGTCTCCCATTTCAGATGTTTCTTCCCATGATTGTCTTGAAAATCCCATAAGAGGAATCAAAACCACAATGTAAGTAATATTATAATGAAGCTGTGGCATGTTAGGGACTCAGACTCTCATATTTCATCTGTGGGACAATTGGGAGTGTCTGATGACACCTTAGTTTCTGATATAGCAGGAGGAACCCAACTTTATTTATTTATCTGCAAAAGGGATTTTAACCACTAGGCGAAACTATTACTAGTATGTAGCTGTAATTTCCTTGGTTACCTTAAGTCAAACTCCCTGCCTATTTAGTTGTAAGACATAGCACAAAAGTTGGTAACAAAGGACCAGACCAGTGTTATGTGACCTATTGTCCAAATTTGGTCCACCTCTTATTTTTGCTTTTCCTTTGTTGTTTTGTAAGTAAAATATCACTGGAATCTAAATACATTTATTTAGCTATGTATTGTATGTGTCTGCGTTTAATGTAAGAGTGGACCTGAAATAGAGACCATATGACCCACAAAATTTTATATATCTAATATATAGTATCTGATATTTCTCAGAATATTTTTATTTACTAGCTTCTGAACTACATGCATATGGAAAATCTATGCATAAACATGAGTAAATCTTTTTTAACTTAAATTAGATGCAAGCTTGTTTTACCTGTCAATCACCTTTCCCTCTCCCTCCTCTTCTCCCCTGCCCCTCACTAAGCCACTATCCCATCCCCTTTCTGCTCCCCAAGGAGGGTGAAGCCTACCATGGGGGATCTTTAAAGTCTGAATATCATTTGGAGCAGGGCCTAGACCCTCCCCCTTGTGTCTAGGCTGAGAGAGTATCCCTCTGTGTGGACTGGACTCCCAGAGTCCATTTCTATACTAGGGATAAATACTGATCCACTACCAGAGGCCCCATAGATTGCCCAGACCTCCAAACTGACATCCATGTTCAGGGGATCTAGAGCAATTCTATGCTGGTTTCCCAGCTATCACTCTGGTGTCCATGAGCTCACATGGGTAAATCTTTAAAAGCTAGTACTGATATATATTTCTCAAATTTGACTTCACATTGGAACCATCTTGCATAATTTGAAAGTTTGGATTCCTCAATTCTATCACACACCCTGACATCTTTTTTGTGCATTATAAATTGAACATCAGATTAAAGCTACACAGGTGATTCTAATGTACAGGCATGTTTGAGTCTTTTAATGTACTTATGTATGTTTATGTGTTTAGATATATGTGATATGCTATAATTTATGATTGCACACATATACATAAAACAAGATTGAAAGAGTATTTGATGGACAAAAGGATATATATTAGAAGCCAACCATCATGACTCACAGATATAATTTTAGCCCTGAGAAGCTGAAGGATGAGAATTGCAGTGATCTGGAGGCTAGCTCTGTCTATACAGACAACCTGAGCTGCAGAGTGAGAACATGCATCACTCAAACAAGGACATATATTAAACATACCAAAGGACTGCTGGGGAAGGGGAGAATAGGAATGGTATGTGCATAAGCTGATGTCTGCACTACCATGATGCTAATATGCAAGGAAATGAGACATTTGACTGACTCAACTCATTTAAAATGCAAAAAATTCACCATTGCCTCTGTGAATTATGCATATATTTAAGTACCAGACAGTTACTCTTAGGTATCTTAAAGATAAGTTTCACTCAGCCTAAAACCGAACTCATATTTTTTTTTTCCTCAGGCCTGTACCTATGGAAGAACTTCTGGAAAGGTGTAGTAGAGACATTAAAAAAACGTAGTCTTCCAAAAATGAGAATCATGAAAAAAATAAAGACTTTCAGATCTGTGGAGGTTGAACCAAGCAAGGTTTGAAATAATTTAAGAACTGTTATAAGACAAAAAGGCAGCATAAATTGTGAGTTTAAGGATGTATAGGATATGGATATATAAATGGGCATAAGAATATACATGAACCTTTCCATGGCAAGATAAAGCAAACAACTGAATTTCAGAATACATACTGTAAATTGTCTTATTCCAGGGGCCATAACCTCATCTTTGTGGAATTTTAAAATTACAATATCCATGGAATCCAGCAGCTTAGTATAAACGGAAGGGAGCAGGACAGATTCCAGAAGACCCAAAGCCTGAAAATTACTGCCACTTGCACTTATCTCACAGTTCCCTGGGAAAGTCCCAGCCACAAAGCTCATGCTGTTGTAACTGGACGCTGGCATGTAGAAGACTGCAGATAGATCCGTATCTATCGCCTTGCACAAAAACTAAGTCCAAATGGATCAAAGATCTCAACATATATCCAGCCACACTGAACCTCTTAGAAAAGAAAGTAGGTGGCACAGGAGATAGCTTCCTGAACATAACACCAGTAGCCTAGACACTGAGATAGACAATTAATAAATGGGACTTCCTGAGACTGAGAAGCTTCTGTATGGCAAAGGACACACTCAGTAAGACAAAACAGCAGCTCAGAGAATAGGAAAAGGTATTCACCAATCCCACATATGACAGAAGGCTGATTTCCAAAATATAAAAAGAACTCAAGAAGCTAATCTCCACAACAGCAACAAATCCAATTAAAAAGTGGGGTACAGAACTAAATAGACAATTCTCAATAGAGGAATCTAAAATGGCTGACAGACACATAAGAAAGAGCTCAACATCCTTATCCATCAGGGAAATGCAAATCAAAACAACTCTGAGATACCATGTTAACACCTGTCATAATGGTTAAAATAAAAAACACCAATGACAGTTTATGCTGGAGAGGATGTGGAGAAGGGAACACTCCTCCATTGCTAGTGGGAGTGCCATACAGTCACTTTGGAAATCAGTATGGAGGTTCCTCAGTAAAATGAGTATCAGTCTACCTTGAGACCCATCAATTCCACTCTTAGGCATATACCCAAAGGAAGCACATTCACACAACAAGGCCATTTGTTCAACCATGTTCATAGCAGCATTATTTGTAATGGCCATACCTGGAAGCAACCTAGATGCCCCTCACATGAAGAATGGATGGAGAAAATGTGGTACATTTAACCAATGGAGTACTACTCAGCAGGGGAGGAAAAACAATGGAATCTTGAAATTCACAGGCAAATGGATGGAACTAGAAGAAACCATCCAGAGTGAGGTAACCCAGTCACAAAAAAACAAACATGTTATGTACTCACTCATATATGGATTTTAGACATAGAGCAAAGGATTACCAGCCTACAATCCACACCTCCAGAGAAGCTAGGTAGCAAGGAGAAGAGGAAAGGGACAAGATCTCCTGAGCTAATTGGGAGAATGGGGGAGATGTGAGGGAGTTAGGAAAGAGAAGGTGAGAAGAGAAATGGAAAGGAGGCCATGAGGGTGCAGGAAGATCGTGTCAGGGGAAGAACAGAGAAGAGCAAGAAAAGAGATACCATAATAGAGGGAGCCATTTTAGGTTTAAAGAGAAATCTGGCACTAGGAAATGTCCAGAGATCTACAAGGTTGACCCTAACTAAAAGTCGAAGCAATAGTGGTGAGGCTACCTTAAATGCCCTTCTTTGATAATCAGATTGATGACTACCTTATATGCCATCTTAGAGCCTACACCCAGTAGCTGATGGAAGCAGAAGCAGAGATCCACAGCTAAGCACTGAGCTGAACTCCTGGAATCCAGTTGCAGACAGGGAGGAGTGATGAGCAAAGGAGTCAAGAACAGTCTGGAGAAACCCACAGAAACAGCTGACCTGAACAAAGGGGAGCTAATTGTCCCAAGACTGATAGCTGGGAAACCAGCATAGAACCAAACCAGACCCCTGAACGTGGGTGTCAGTTTGCAGGTCTGGGCAATCTATGGGGCCTCTGGCAGTGAGTGGATCAGTATTTATCCCTAGTACACGAATGGACTTTGGGAGCCCATTCCACATAGAGGGATACTCTGTCAGCCTAGACACACGGGGGAGGTTCTAGGCACTGCTCCAAATGATACGGCAGACTTTGAAGATCCCACATGGAAGGCCTATCCCTCCTTGGGGAGCAGAAAGGGTATGGGATAGGGAATCTGTGGTGGGCAGGGGAGGAATGGAGGGAGAAGATCTGGGATTGACATGTAAAACAAGCTTGTTTCTAAGTTAAATAAAAAATTTTTGACTTTGAGATTAGTCAGTGAAGACCATTTTTTGATACTGACAGTGGCAATGTTTGAAGATCTCAACTACCTAAGCAGTGATAGAAATTGAGACAAATAAGTAAATAACCAAGAATTAAAAGGTAAATCTATGAAATTGGGTATCCCTTTGAAAATCTCTGACAGTTCTTGGAATTCAGAAAGCCATACAAGTAGATAAGGCTACACACACACCTAGGGAGTTCTTGAGAAAAATTTGATCTCTCACTTCCAGCTGACCTTGATGCTCTGAAAGCAGGCACTGAAGACACAAGCAGAGTTTTAAACTTAGCACAGAATGGAAAGTTTATTAGTTCAAAGTATTTAAGGAAATCTAATTTCTTACACAACTTTTATTTGCTAGCTGAGCAAATACTTCAGTCTCAACATGCAACAAAATATGCAGTATTTATATAATTGAGCCAAGAGAGGAATTACAAGGAGATCTAGGCCAAAACAATGACCTATGATGAATGAAAAATCTAATTGCCACAGTGTCCACATATTATATTATTTTAAATGTCTAATTGCTACCAAGAGTAAAAATAAACATGAAAACATGGTTCATATTCAGAGAGAAACTGTTAATAGCAATTGTTATCCATATTGGACCCAGTACATAATGATTTAAATCAGTTGTTATAAACATGCTAAAATTCTAAGGAAGCTACCCTTGAAGAACAAGAGTATGAGAATGATGGCTTACCAAATAAAGAACAAGTTGAAAAGAGGAAAAATTATAGCAAAAGAACAAAACAGAAATTCTGGAGTTATTACATTTATATATTATGATTACATATTTTATGATATATAATATATGTATAATTATATATAATATGTTATTGTAAATGTATAATTATTTCTATTACAATTTTAAAAAGAAAACTCTTTCTACCTTAACAGTAATAGCACTAAATATGTATGCATTGAACAGTCTTAGCAAAAGGCACAGATTCGCACACACTATAGTGAAGAATCATGATACAATTGGACATGAGTTTCAACAAAACATGGCATATCGAGTTGCAGTAAGACTAAGCACCTCCCCATGTATTAAGGCTGAGCAAGGTGACCCAGTATGAGGAGTAAGGTCCCAAAAGCTTGTAAATAGTCAGAGACAGTACCTGTTCCCACTCGTAGGAGGCAAAGGACACTGTCAATAGGACAAAATGGCAGCCTACAGAATGGGAAAAGATCTTCACCAACCCCCCATTCAACAAAGGGACAATTTTCAAAACATAAAAAGAACTCAAGAAACAAGATATCAACAAACCAAATAATCAAATTAGAAAATGAGGTACAGATTTAAACTGAAAAATCTTAACAGAAGAATATCAAATGGCTGAGAAACACTTAAGGCAACATTCTTAGGCATTAGGGAAATGCAAACCAAAATGACTCTGAGATACCATCTTACACCTTTCAAAATGCCCAAGATCAAAAACACAAGTGACAGCCATGCTGGAGAGAATATGGAACAAGGAGAACACTCTTCCATTGCTGGTGGGAGTGCAAACTTCTATAACTACATTGGAAATCAACATAGTGGTTACTCAGAAAGATGGGAGTCAACCTATCACAAGACCCAGCTATACCACACTTGGGCATATATCCAAAGGATGTTCAATCATGCCAGAAAGATATTTGCTCAACCATGTTCATAGCAGCATTATTCATAATAGCCAGAACCTGGAAATAATCTAGATGCCCTTCAACTGAAGAATACAGAAACAAAATGTGGTACATTTACACAATGGAGTCTTACTCAGCTGTTAAAAACAAGGACACCTGGAAATTTGAAGGCAAATGAATGGAACTAGAAAACAATCATCCGGAGTGAGGTAACTTACCAGTGCCCATAAGATGCCTGCACTTCATCTTGCCTCAAAGGCAGAGAGTTCAAAACTATCCTCAGCAAGTCATAAGACCTAAAGGTCAAAGGTGTGGCTACAGTAGGATGTTTGATCTTGGCCTTGGCTGTCTTATTCTAAATAACAACAGGCATGGCCTAAGGTGGGGTTACTCATGCCTCTCAAGGCCAGCTGGCAAGAAGTTGATTATAAGGTGTGGTTACTGAATCCTTTGCTCCATATACAGGTTGCCATGTTCCCCTTTTTGGTTAAGGTATATAAAAGTGGTGAAAAATAAACTCTGTGGCAATTCAGTACTGACTGAATCTGCCCTCCTGACACTATCCTATGTCTCTGTCTTTCTCTTTAAAGTATTTAGCTAGCCTTTCTTTAGTTCACACTCCCCCTCAGGTACGAACCTCAGGCTGCAAGGCTGGCCCTGACAGCAGCCCTGCAAAGACAGCTCTCCTCAGTAACTCAGACACAGAAAAACAAACATGGTATGTACTCACTCATAAGTGGATATTAGCTATAAAATAAAGGCTAACCATGCTACAGTCCACACTAACATGAGGGTTCATGGGGGAGATAGCCAGATCTCCTTGGTAAGGGGAAATAGAAGAGATTTCATGAGTGGATTGATGGCAGGTGAGGATGGGAACATGTGCAATGATCAGGTTGGTGTGAATAGAGAGGGAGAGTACTGAAAGAGACTACTAGAAAGGGGGTGCATTTCAGGGTCAGGTAAAAATATGGCACAACAGAAACTCCCAGGAATCTACAATGAGGACCCAAGGTAAGACTCCTAGCAATAGAGGATACGTAGCCTGAACTGGCCATTTCCTGTGACCAGATTGATGCCTAGCCCAATTGTCATCAGAGAGGATTCATCCAGCAGCTGATGAAAGAAGATGCAGAGACCCATAGCCAAAATTTAGGTGGAGTTCAGTAATCCTGCAGAAGAGGAGAAAAGGGTTGTAAAACCAGTTATTCTTCAAGGACAATATAACTCTGTTAAAAAGGTGAAGAAAAGTATATCCCAATAAAGAGCTATTAAAAAAAAAAAAACCTCTCTTCACATTCCCACATTCCTAATGAATGCCAGGATAATTCATCTATTTATCTCAAGGTAATAACCTTCCTACCAGGTCCTGTCCCTACTCCCTTTACCAGTCTATTATCTATTCCCTCCCATTTATTTCCTCACACATCTCACTGGGCTCTTCAGTCCTCAGTTTTCTCAATTCCATTCAACATCATCTCTATCTGGCAATATTCAACAGACCACTGGTCATCCTGAGTTCTTACTCACCTGTTCTATGCTTTCTTCTCACAAGAGCTAGCCAAGTCCTTTCAGAGTGAAAGGGGTTAATAAAGAATTGTATCCAAGTGAAACTTATATAAACATCTATATGATTTCTCACCATTAGCTCTGTGAACTACCACAAAGTAAATATGCCATAGGAACAACATCTAGATCAGGGAAGGAAGCATTTTCAGCATCCCAGAGAGCTTAAGCATCTCATGGTTCTTTTCATTTACAAGTATTTCTTCCCCTCACTTTCCTAACTTTTATCACTATTTATTGATTTTTGCCTATTCACTTGATACTATGTTTGAAAGATTCATCAAGTTATTTTGTATAGCAAAAAATTTAACTTTTTGTTGCTCTCAAGTATTCTATTAAAATCTAAATAGCTTATTTATGCATTCTTCAGTTAAAGGACTGCTATAGATATAATTGCTTAGTTTTGAGTTACTAAAATGATGTTTCACATCTATTGAGATTCATGTTCATGCATGTCTTTTGAGTATATATATTGGAGTGAATTGGTCTATGCATGTATGCTCAATTCTGGTAAATACTTTCAAGCAGTTTTCTAATGTGCTTTTACAAAACTACTCTCCTATTGGTACACTTAAGAAAGTTCCAGTTACTCTGCACTGAGTATTTACTATTATCATTCTTAGAATTTGATCATTTTAATGAGTTTGTAACAGTATCTTATTATCATGTTGATTAGAATTTTCTTGATGAATATGAGGTTAATACTATCTCCTTTGCTTAATAGTCACTTTCTTATTCTATTTTGTGAATAATTACTCAAGTATTTTGTCCAGTTTTCCATTGGGGTACTTTAATTTTTTGGATAATATTTTAAGATCTGAATTTCCGTGGGTTGCCATTCAGACTCTTATTGCTGTCTTTCAAGGAATAACACTTTATACTCCATGTATCTATAATTATGTACAAATTCATTTATCTTCTCCTTTTTGTTTGATGCTTTTTGATTTCAATTTAGAAATCTTTCCCAAGGTATCAAAACACATGTCTTATTCTACATTCCTTATTGTTTTATTATTTTTCACTTAAGTTCACAATTTATCTGGAATTAACTTCTGGTTGTAATACAAAGTAGATATTAAGTTTTGTGGAGTTTTTGTTCCACATACTTTGCTGAATGACTCAGCATCCTTTATGAATAAAACATCATTTCCCTATCAAAATGAACATTTAGTTGTGTTGTGAGAAAATTCTCAGTCTTGGATTCACCACTATTTCTGGTAGGCAAATATTAGCCCCTTAACTAATGAGTCAGAGTGTAAGTGCAGCAGTAAGCCCTCATTACCTAGGACTGGTAATGGGAAAGGAACTGATTTTCTAAACAATCTTAAAAACAATCATTATCAATTTGTATTCCAAAAACTATTTGAATCATTTATGGATGAGCTATTGGCAATATCATTATCTCAACATTTCCCCCAAACTTTATGACTACCCTCAGATACCTGTGCAAATGACATCGAAAAGGATGCTGGCAAGCCCCTGCCTGATCATCTTGGGTTACTGGTAAACTGATTGGGTTCCTTTTCTTCCTTCAGGATTGAAAAATCAGATAGAATTGATATTGATTTTGTGTATGGTTTTGGCCTGTTTGTATTGTCAATGTGATTCCTGACCAAGAGATCTAGCATGGATTATGAGTCAGTTGTTCCTCACCTCTGATCCTCATGAGGTCATGGACAACTAAAACATCCCATCGCTGGCTTTCTACCCGTTCTTGCTATGCTACTGACACCTTGAGGTAGATCCTCCACTTTGACTTAATACTTCCTCTGATATTTACTAATATGCTTTTAAATATTCTGATTATATATACTGTCCAATATTTTGAGCAAGTCTATTATGAAGTCTCATGATTTCAGCTGTTCTATTGACTTCTGGTATCTAATCATTTATGACTCCCTTCTTTGCCAGTAAGGCTTGGTAATAGTTCCTAGAACTCATCACGCCAATTCATGACTGCACAGCTGCACTGTACTTCTTGCCTGTTTCACCCTTCTTCCTTCATTACCTCACTAGAAATGAAATTCCCCAAACTTCAAAAAAGTATTAGTCACCAGGAAGCTTAGCTATGACTCAGACGGGTTGAATACCCTATGCCTACATTTTATCCTACATATATCCACATGTACCATATGATACAACTAATGTGCCTATTAGTTTTGATCCCCCAATATTACACATAATGCCTGGCATATTATGGTGGTTCATCATCAATGTTGAATGCACTGAAACTGTACTTTTTTAGAATTTGTGGTAATTGAGGCAAAATACCAAGTAGGATTAAGTTTTACATAAAGCACTGAGGCTGCCAGTGGGAATCCAGGTCAGCCCTGACAACCACTTACTCCAGAATCCTGGAGAAGGCTTAAATCTCCAAAGTTCACAGATTGCACACAGGCATTCAGATGATCCAGTCAAATTTCTTTTGTCATGTATTTATTTCTAGAACTCAATTTGTTTTAAAAGGCAATAAAATGTCCTCCAGCTCATGTTTGCTCAAGCCAATGGCAGACTATGACAAATCCTTCACATAACTGTGGTGTTATGAGGAAGTATTAAAAAGTAGCCTAACTAATAAGAGTACTTGGCGAATCTATATATGTTTTTGAACATTAAAAGAAGCTAAGATTTCAGTGGTCAACAAGTGGAGGTACATACTACACTAGCTCGTTTGCCCTTTGAAAATAGAGATATGTGTCTCACAGACTGCTTTGGGAAAATATTTTATATAAAAACACATTAAACTTTGAAAATTCTAGTATCATTTCTGAAACCTAACTCCAAAATAATCTAGATGGTATTTAAATATTTTGCAAAATCTCTGTGTGCAATTACAAAGCTTATAATGATAGCTTAGGCCAATTATTCTTGCTGTGGTTGGCAGCTTATAATAATTAAGTAATTATTTGACATAATAACTAGGATTCAGAAGGTAGCAAAGATTTTTGGATGGTTTTTCTCACTTTGAACCTCTGTTGTATATGTTCTATGTTTCTGTCTATTATGCTGTGTGTCTCAGGGAGCCTTGTGAACTGCAATATCCTCATTTCCTTTCCAGAAGACTTTTAGGTTGAGTATACTTATGGAGGAACAAATGGGGAACAAAGAATGCTAGCAGAGAGAGGTTAGTGTGTTTCTTCACTTGACATAGCTGTGTTCCTTTATGACTGTGCCTCCTGTTGTGATGTTTCTACCTCTGTCTTTTTCTGTGACTCGAATGTGGCATTTTCTTGTTGTACTTTCGGGCCTAAGAGTAATAATGGCTTTCCTCTGACAAGTACCTAAATCCCTCAACATCCTTTGTTGGTTTTCTTAACCAAGCCCACATTTTTGTAATTAGCCCTTTCATTATAACATTTGATTTTCAGAATACCTGCCAAGTTCCCAACTGACATAAACTGAGCTTAATGTATTTATAGATTCTACTTCATATCACAGTTAACATAGTGTTCCCTTAGATCTCAAGGTGACATTAAGTTAAAGTTGAAAACAGTAAAACCCTTCTTTATAGCATATAAAATTCACAGGGGATTATCAATGAAGCCCAAGAACAACAAATTTCATTTGAGCCAGGCAGTGGTGGTGCACACCTTTAATCCTGGCACTCAGGAGGCTGAGACAGGTGGATCTCTGTGAGTTCAAGGCCAGCGTGGTCTACAGAGTGAGTTTCAGGTCAGCCTCCAAATCTACAGAGAAACCCTCTCTCCAAAAACCAAAGAAAAGAAATATAATTTTGCATCACTTTTAAAACTCTACTCCATGAGATCCAGGAATATAAACAGAAAAACATGTGAAAATTTTAAATTAAAGGATGCATCCACAAAATGGAAGTCCTCATATTGAAAAGACAAAACAATTGTTTCCTGTATTTACATAAAATGTGAAAACTTGACACTATCACTTGTTTGGACAGCAGTAACAGTTTGTTTCTGATAAAATTACAATTAATGTTTCTTTGAAGAACATCATCTTTGCCATAAAACTAATGAGCTTGGTCTCCTTATGGCCTCAGGTGAGTGGACACAAACATAGGTGATAAAATGGATTCAGGAGAGGGGCCTTGGGATGCCTGGCACAAGGCTAGAAAGTTGAAGATGGAAGAACATTCAAATTACTTAGTAATTCCAAAAATTTTCAAGTTAAATAGAAATATACCAGAAAGAGTAAAGTTTAGAGCAGGTCAAAATAATGGCAAAAGATCCAGAGGGCAAATTTAAGAAGACACTGAATGCCAAACTCTTACCTCTCATTCCATGAGGTTTGATTTGGAGATGTTACTTGACTTATGTTTAGTATCTTTTTTTTTTTTTGAGACAGGGTTTCTCTGTGTAGCTTTGGAGCCTATCCTGGCACTTGCTCTGGAGACCAGGCTGGCCTTGAACTCACAGAGATCTGCCTGCCTCTGCCTCCTGAGTACTGGGATTAAAGGCGTGCGCCACCAATGCCCGGCTTTATGTTTAGTATCTTTAGAGAATATGAAACAAGATACCTATAGCCCAAGAAAAGACAAAAATGAAAAACTGAAGGTATGGTTTATGTTGGATATAGATGTATTTCTTTAGCACCATTGTAAAGTTTAAAATAATAAATCAACTTATCATAACTTGGGAAATATATGTGTTTGTATTGTAAACAGAACAACAAATACCAGTTATAATAATTTGAAATATTGGTTTGGGTAGGATAAAACAAATTTACATGAAAGGCAGTATCCCAAAAAAGAATAAAAGATATTTTTATGCCTAAAATGACTATTGTAGATTAGTTTAGTTAGTACAAAAAAATCCATGTGTTTTCATACTTTTTGAGGTTTTCAACCCAGGACTGCATTGAACAGGGTTTACAGTTGGGCTGCACATAAATTCTTTCTGAACATTTTATGATATATGAATGTTTCTTTAGAATTATAGAAAATAACCCACTACTCAACAGTTTTGCTTTCAAACAAAATGGAATAAAGAAGCCAGATTAATCTCCAAACTAATATATATATATATATATATATATATATATATATATATATGGTTTTCAGATAGCTGTTACTCCAAGCAACAATGGTCAGGGTTATGCAGAGAAGCAAAAACAATAGGGGATATGAATTTTCTCACACAATCATATGAGGCAAGCTGTCACCTAAAAGTTTAAGAGTCAGGATATATAGCAGTGTAATTCAGGGTCAGTCTGAGTTTGAACTCTGAAAACTAGGTGAATTGATGTCTGCCCAACTCAAACAGAGCAATTCTGCTGTTTTAACTTTTGGTTTGATTTAGGCTCTAAGTAGAGTGGATGATGCCTGTGCACATTCATGAGATAGAGCTTTACTAAGCATTTCCTACTGACTGAAATGCTAGTCTCTTCCATAAACACCCTTAAAGCTCTAACTCAGAAATAATGTTTTGTCAGATATTTGGGTATTCCCAAGTCCACTCAGGTTCACACATAAAATTATCCATTGGAGACAGATTCTTGACCATAAGGGCAATGAAATTCAAACACATAGAAGTTTATCCAGACAATGGACACAGAGCTGAGTACCCAGGGATATTAAAGTCACTGTAGTTCTCAGGTTGGAGTGCCAGAGAGGAGGCTGATGCACACAAAGGAAAATCTTGGGGTCTGCAAAAGGATCCCTTCAAGTATTTTAGCCCAGTATTAATCTGTGTATACGTGAAAGGAATCTGCCTCAGGCTTGGAAGAGAGTCATCTTTAAAATTATAAATTGCATCACAGATAAATAGTAAAGAACACAAATTAACATATTAATTTGCATGATTTAATAATATATATATATATACAGTTTTAATTTGTCAATTAAAAGAGAAAGGATTAAGGAGATTAAAAATTTTAAAGGCTTAAAAGGAGTCCCAATTTTTACATTGGATTGGGGAATTTTGTCTTCTCCTACCAGACTAACAAAACTCATGACTCATACAGCATCCAGTATGATACAGAAAAATCACCTACTTTGATGTGGAAAATAATTAGCTTAAAACTAAATACAGGTGTGGTCTTCCCTAAACAATCTTAAAAGCAAGAGGTAAATGAATTGAATTAATTTACAATTAATAATATCACAGAAAACAAACCTCAATAATATATAAATAACCAACATTTAAATAGTAAATTCACAAGATTTGCCATCTCATTAAAAATCTTCTTAACTGGGAAACCATCATGGGACTGACCCAGACCCCTTGAATGTGAGACTCAGTGAGGAGACCTCAGAAATCTATGGGGCCCCTTGTAGTAGGTCAGTACTTATCCCTAGCATAGAAATGGACTTTAGGAGCCCATCCCACATGGAGGGATACTCCCTGACCCTAGACACAAGGGGGTGGGCCCCATCACAAAGGATATGACAGACTCTGAAGACCCCCTATGGAAGGCCTCACACTCCTTGGGGAGCAGAAAGGGTATGGGATAGGTAGGGTATTAGTTGGGGGTGGACAGGGGAGGAGAGGAGGGAGAGAGACCTGGGATTGACATGTAAAATAATCTTTCTAATTAAAAGAAAAAGAAAAAAAGAAAAACATCAGCTTAAATTATTGCTAGTATGTATAACATTGTTAATGTGTATACTTGAAATGGGTAAATTCAATTATATGTAAATAATATTTAGGTAAAACACTGGAAACACTACAAGCAAAGAAGGAAGAAAAAACCCTACAAGAAAGAGAAAAAGCAATCATTTGAAACCTATCCAGAACTGACACAGAACTTAGAATTTCACAGGGATATTTTAGAAGTTACAACAATATTGCATATATCTAAAAAGTTAAGTGGAAATGGAGAAGATACACAGTCTTCCAGATGGTAGCTACAATGTTTGATATGAAAAACATTCCCAGTCATGATAATAGTAAATATCCTTAGAACAGAAAACATTGGTGAACTTGAACTTAACATCACAAAAGAAGCCAGCCAAAGTCAGACACATAAGTATGTCAGGGGAGGGGGGTGGAATGAGTATGTGAAAGAGTGAAGTGAGTAATTTGCATTGATGGGCAGTTTAATATATATGTACAGCTGATGTCTCAAGGGGAAATGAGTGCAGAACAAAATGTGCAAAGAAACAAGAGCCAAATCTTGACAAATTTGTTAAGTTCTAAAGCTATAAATCCAAGACCCTCAGTGAACTCCAATACATTATTGCAAAGAAAACTGTATCAGGGCATTTTATAAGTAATTTTCTCAAAACTAATGACAAAAAGAAAATATTTTGTTCTTGGTTTTTTAGACAGAGTTTCTCTGCATATCTTTGGAGCCTGTGCTGGAACTCGCTCTGTGGACCAGGCTGGTCTTGAACTCACAGAGAATCTCCTGCCTCTTCTTCTGTCTCTGCCTCCCCAGTAATGGGAATATAGGCATGTGCCACCACAACCTGGCTGACAAAAAGAAAATCTTAAAATCTGACAGAGATGAGAGACTAATTTGTAAACACAGAAGCAAAAGTAAAGATGGCATCAGGTTTATTATTGCAAATAATACAGTAAAATATTACCTTTTACTTATTTTGCTTTCTAGTAACTTAATACACAAGTACTATATTTATGTTATTTTACTAAACATAATGAAAAAGCAAAAGCAATAACATATTCTATAATTGTTTGAAATACCTTTAAAATTTTCACAATAAAATACTTGCAACTAAATCCAAAATCAAATCAAAAGATTATCCACCATGATCAAATAGGCTCTATCCAAGAGATACAGCGATAGCTCATCATATGAAAATCAGTAAATGTAATCCACCACATAAACAAACTGAAAGAAGAATAACACGTGATCATCTCATTAGAAGCAGAAAAGGCCTTAACAAAATGCAACATTCCTTCACGATAAATGTCTTGAAGAGATTAGGGATACAAGTTCACATATCAACATAATATAGGGTGTTTACAGTAACCCCATAGACAACATCAACTTGGAGAGAACTCAAAGCAATTCCACTAAAATCAGGAACAAGACAAGGTTGTTCAATTTCTCCATACATATTCAATATTGTACTTGAAGTCTTAGCCATAAGACAACTGACAAATTGGAAAGAAAGAAGTGAAAGTATTCTTTTTGCAGATGATATGATAGTAAACATAAGAGACCCTAAAGATTCCATTGGGGAACTCTTAGAGTTGGTAACACTTTCATCAAAGTATTGGCCACAAAATTAACTCCCAAGACCAGTAGCCCTCCTCCTATATACAAATGATAAATGAACTGAAAAAAAAATCAGGGAAACAGTACTTTTCAAATAGCCTCAAATACTATAAAATATTTTGGAATGACTCTAGTAAAGTAAATGAAATAATTTATGATAAAAACTTAAAGTCTTTGAAGAAAAGCACTGAAGAAGATATTAGGAAATGATCTCCCATGCTCATGGATGGGTAGGATTAATGTAGTAAAAATGGCCATCTTACCAAAAGCAGATCCAACGATTCCCCATCAAAATTCCAACACAATCTTTCATAGATTTCGAAAGGACAATCTTCAACTTAATTTGGAAACACACACACACACACACACACACACACACACACACACACACACACACACACACGCACACACCAGGATAGCTAAAAAGCAATCCTAAACAATAAAAGAACTATTGGAGGTATTGTTGTGCCCAACTTCAAACTATACGGCAGGGCTATATAAAAACCATACTAAGTAATAAAAGTACAATAAAGTATTGACACAAAAACAAACACATCCATCAACAGAACCAAAATTGAAAACCCAGGCATAAATTCACATACTTACAGACAACCTATTTTGAATAAATAAGTTGGAAATACACATTGGAAAAATGATAGAATCTTTAACAAATGTAAGAGAATCCAAATAGATTCATACTTATTGGCATGCACAAAACTCAAGTCCAAATGAATCAAAGAGTTCATCAAAAAACCAGACACACTGAACCTAACAGAAGAGAAAGTGAGGAATAGCTTGAACTCATTGGCACAGGAAAAGACTTTTTGAGCAGAATACTGATAGCACAGACACTAAGATCAACAATTAATAAGTGGGACCTATGAAACTGATTCTGCAAGGCAAAGATCACCATAATTCAGACAAAGCAGCAGCCTACAAAATTCAAAAGATATTTACCAACTACATTTCCCATAAGGGACCAAATATATAAACAACTCAAAAAACCCTATATATCAAGAAAAAAGATAGACAATTAAAAATGGGGTACAGATATAAACAGAGAATTCTCTGAAGAAGAATGGCTAAGAAATTCTTAAAGAAATAGCCAACCTCCTTAGTCATCAGGGAAATGTGAATCCAAACTATTTTGAGATTTCATCTTACACCTGTCAGAATGGCTAAGATCAAAAATACAAGTGACAGTTCATGCTGGTAAGGATGTAGACTAAAGGAAACACTCATCCATTTCTGGTGGGAGTGCAAACTTTAACAACCAGTGTGACACTTCTTAGGAAGCTTGGAATTAATCTACCTCAATATCTAGCTATAGCACTCTTGGTCATATACTCCCATCCTACCACAAGGACACTTGTTCAACCATATTCATTGCTGCTCTATTCATAATAGCCAGAAATTGGAAACAACCTAGATGTATATCTACAGAATGGGTAAAGAAAATCTGGTACATTTAGGCAATGCAGTATTTATTAGTCAGCTATTTAAAAAATGGCATCATGAAATGTGCCTGAAAATGGATGGAACTAGAAAAATAATCATCCTGAGTGAGGTAATGCAGATCCAGAAAAAGACTGAAGACACAAAGGACACAAGGCCCTATACATCAATGTGATGAGTGTACATATGAACTCACAGAGACTGAGGCAGCATACACAGGGCCTTCACAGGTCTGCATCAGCTGGGGTCTTAGAGCTGAAAGGAGAAGTATACACATGTTCCCAACCCTTAACCCAGAAGCTATCTACAATTGATACCCACTTGCAAATGAAAAATTAGTTTCCTCCAAAGTAGTCTCACTGGGGAAACCCATTTACTCTTCAGGGTAGGCTGTATGCCCAGTAATAGTTGTCTAACAGAAAATGAGCTCCTTGTTTCATTGCTTCTTTATGTTGTTCTCTTTGTTGTTATTTTATTGATTTCAGTTCTCAATTTGATTATTTCCTGCCATCTACTTCTCCTGGGTGAGTCTAATTCTTTTTGTTCTAGAGCTTTCAGGTGTGCTGTTAAGTTGCTAATATGCGATCTCTCGAATTTCTTTATGAACACACTTGGTGTGTCAACTTTCCTCTTGGCACTGCTTTCATTGTGTCTCATAAATGTGACTATGTTTTGCATTCATTTTCATTGGCTTCTTCTAGGAAGTCTATAACTATTTTATTTCTGCCCTTACCCAGTAGTCATTCAGGAGAGAGTTGTTTGGTTTCTATGAGTTGTTCATGTTGTTGCTGAAATCCAGCTTTAATCCATGGTGATCTGATAGGCTGCAAGGGGTTATTTCAATTTTCTTTTTTTTTATTTATTTATTTATTTATTTATTTATTTATTTATTTATTTTGCATTCCAACCACTGTTCTCCCTCCCACGACCCCTGCCCCCTATACCTCCCCCAGCCCATCTCCCATCCACTCCTCCCAAAGGGTAAGACCTCCCATGGGGAATCAACAAAGCTTGGCACATTAAGTTGAGGCAGGACCAAGCCCATCCTCACTGCATTAAGGCTGAACATGGTGTCCCACCATAGGGAATGGGCTCCAACAAGCTAGCTCATGCACCAGTGATAGATCCTGGTCCCAGTGCCTGGGGCTCCTCACATAGCCCAAGCTTCACAACTGTCTTCCACATACAGAGGGCCTAGTTCAGTCCCATGGAGGCTCCACAGCTGTTGGTCGAGAGTTCATAACTTACAATGAGCTTGTTTCAGCTGTCTCTTTAGATTTCTCCATCAGGGTCTTGACCACCATTGCTCATATATTCTCTCTTCCCTCACTTTGACTGGATTACTGGATCTTGGCCTGGTTCTTGATTGTAGATCTCTGCATCTGGTTCCAACAATTACTGGACAAAGACTTTATGATGAGAGTTGGGATATTCACCCATCTGATTACAGGGGAAGGCTAGTTCAAGCACCCTTTCCCGTATTGCTAGGAGTCTTGGCTTGGGTCATCATTGTGGATTTGGGACATTTCCATAGCATCAGGTTTCTCCCTAACCCCATAATGGCTCTACGTATGTCAGACCATGGTGGCATATGCCTTTACTTCCAGCACTTGGGAGGCAGAGGCAGGTGGATCTCTGTGAGTTCAAGGCCATCCCAGTCTACAGAACGAGTTCCAGGACAAACTCCAAAGCTACAGAGAAACTCTGTTTCGAAAAACCAAAAAAAAAAGAGATATCTCTTTCATTGCTCTTCCACCCCCTCCCTCTCCCAACTTGACCATCCTGTTCCCTCATGCTCATATCCCCTCCCCTTTACCACCCCACTTGCTCCCAGTTTACCCAGGAGATCAGATCTAATTCCCCTTTCAAGGGTGGTCCATGTGACCCTCTTAGGGTCTTCTTGGTTACCCAGCTTCTCTGGAGCTGGTGATTGTAGTCTGGTTATTCCTTGCTTTACATCTACTATCCACTTATGAGTGAGTACATACCATGTTTTTCTTTTTGAGTCTGTGTTACCTCACTCAGGATGTTTCTTTTTCTAGTTCCATGCATTTGCCTGCAAATTTCATGATGTCATTGTTTTGACAGCTGAGTAATACTCCCTTATGTAAATGTACCACATTTTCTTTATCCATTCTTCAGTTGAGGGGCATCTAGGTTGTTTCCATGTTCTGGCTATTATAAATAATGCTTCTATGAACATTGTTGAGCAAGTGTCCTTGTTACCATTTTTGGGGGTATATGCCCACGAGTGGTATCACGAGGTTTTGAAGTAGATTGATTCCCAATTTTCTAAGAAACTGCCATACATATATCCAAAGTGGCTGCACAAGTCTGCACTCCCACCAGGAATGGAGGAGTGTTTCCCTAGTCTACATCCTCTCCAATGTAAGCTCTCCTCAGTATTTTTTATCTTAGCCATGCAGACATGTATACAATGGTATCTCAGAATTGTTTTGATTTGCATTTCCCAGATGATTAAGGATGTTTGCTAATTCCTTTAATGTCTTTCAGCCATTTGAGATTCTTCTGTTTAGAATTCTCTGTTTAGCTCTGTACCCCTTTTATTGATTGGATTATTTTGTATTTTGATGTCTAGTTTTTTGAGTTCTTTGTATATTTTAGAGGTCAGGACTCTGTCAGAAGTGGTGTTGGTGAGGATCTTTTCCCATTCTGTAGGCTTTTGTTTTGTCTTGTTGACAGTTTCCTTTGCCTTACAGAAGACTCTCAGTTTCAGGAGGTCCCATTTATTGATTGTTGCTATCAGAGTCTGTGCTACTAATGTTATATTTAGGAAGTGGTCTCCTGGGCCAATGCATTCCAGGATACTTCCCACTTTCTCTTCTATCAGGTTCAGTGTAGCTTGATTTATGTTGAGGTCTTTGATCCACTTAGACTTGAGTTTTGTACATGGGGATAGATATGCATCTACCTGCAATCTTCTACATGTTGACATTCAGTTATACCAGCACCATTTGTTGAAGATGCTTTCCTTTTTCCATTGTACCACTTTGGATTCTTTGTCAAAAATCAGGTGTTCATAGGTGTGTGGAAAAAATGTCAGGGTCTTCAATCCAATTCCATTGATCCACCTGTCTGTTTATATGTCAAAACCAAACTGGGCTTTTTGTTTTGGTTTTTGGTTTTTTACTATAGCTCTATAGTAGAGTTTGAAGTCAGGGATAGTGATGCCTCAAGAAGTTCCTTTAATGTACAATATTGTTTTAGTTATTCTGTTTTTTTGTTTGTTTTTAACATATGAAGTTGAGTATTGTTCTTTCAAGGTACATGAAGAATTGTGTTGGGATATTAATGGGGATTGCACTGAATCTATAGATTGCTTTTGATAAGACTGCTATTTTTATTTTGTTAATTTTACCTATCCAAGAGCATGGAAGATCTTTCCATTTCCTGCTATCTTCTTTAATTTCTTTCTTCAGAGACTTAAGGTTCTTGTCATACAGGTTTTTCACTTGTTTGGTTAAAGCTACCCCAAGACACTTTATATTGTGGCTATTTTATTATTTTTTTGATTTTTTATTAGTTCAAATTAGGAACAAGCTTGTTTCATATATCAATCCCTTCTCCCTCTCCCTCCCCCTCCCCCTCTTCCCCTACCCCTGACCTACCCCCCACCCCATCCACCCTCCACTCCCCAGGCAGGGTAGGGCCCACAAGGGCTCCCCAAAGTCCACCACATCATCCTGGGCCGGGCCTAAGCCCTTCCCTATGTGTCCAGGCCAAGAGTGCATCCCTTCACATGGGATGGGCTCTCAAAATCCCATCTTATACCAGGGAAAAATACTAATCCACTACCAGGGGTCCCCTAGAGTGCAGAGGCCTCCTCATTGACATCCATGTTCAGGGGTCTGGATCAGCCCTGTACAGGCCTTCCAGATAGCAGTCTGGGATCGATGTGATCCCCCTTGTTCAGGCCAGCTGTTTCTGTGGGTTTCACCAGCCTGGTACCGACCCCTTCAATCTTCATTCCTCCCTCTCTGCAACTAAGTATTTTAAAGGGGAATGCTTTTCTGATTTATTTCTCATCCTATTTATCATCTGTATATATGAGGGCCACTGACATTTTTTATTTAATCTTGTATACTAACACATTACTGAAGGTGTTAACAGCTTTAGCAGTTCCTGGGTAAAATTTATGGGGTCACTTATGTATACTATCATGTCATGTGCAAATGGTGAAAGTTTGACTTCTTCTTCTCCAATTTGCATCACCTCGATCTCCTTTTGTTTTCTTATTGTTATAGATAGGACTTCAAGTACTAAATTGAATAGATATGGCGAGAGTGGACAGCCTTGTCTTGTTCTTAATATTAGTGGAATCACTTTGAGTTTCTGTCCATTTAATTTGATGTTGACTGTCAGCTTGCTGTATATTGCTTTTATTATGTTTAGATATGTTCCTTGTATCCCTGATATCTCCAAGGCCTCTATCATAAAATGGTACTGGATTTTGTCAAAGGATTTTCAGCATCTAATGAGATGATCATATGGTTTTCTTCTTTCAATTTGTTTATATGGTAAATTACATTGACAGATTTCTGTATGTTGAACCAACCCTGCATCTCTGGGGTTGCATACTTGGTCATGGTGGATGATTTTTGTTGATGTGTTCTTGGATTTGGTTTGCCAGTATTTTTGCATTAATGTTCATGAGAGAGATTGGTTTGTAGTTCTCTTTCTTTGTTGAGTCTTTGTGTGGTTTGGCTATCAGGGTGATTGTAGCCTCGTAAAAGGAGTTTGGCAATGTTCCTTTTGTTTCTATTTTGTGAAGCAATTTGATGAGTATTGGTATTCTCTCTTCTTTGAAATTTGGGTGGAATTCTGCACTGAAACCATCTGGCCCTGAGCTTTTTTGGGGGGAGAAGACTTCTGAAGACAGGTTCTATTTCATTGGGGGTTATAGGTCTATTTCATTTATTTATCTGGCCTTGATTTAATTTTGGTATGTGGTACCTATCCAGAAAATTCTCCATTTTTTTTAATTTTTTCAATTTTGTGGAGTATGGGTTTTTGAAGTATGACCTGATGATTTTCTGAAGTTCCTCAGTGTCTGTTGTTATGTCCATTTCTGATTTTGTCAATTTGAATATCCTCTTTCTGCCTTTTATTTAATTTGGATAAGGGTTTGTCTATCTTGTTGATTTTCTCAATGAACCAACTCTTTGTTTCATTGATTATTTGTATTGTTCTCTTTGTTTCTATTTTATTGATTTCAGCCCTCAATTTGATTATTTCCTGGTCTACTCCTCCTGGATGAGTTTGCTTCTTTTTTCTAGAGCTTTCAGGTATACCATTAAGTTGCAAGTGTGAGATTTCTCTAACTTATTTATGTAGGCATTTAGTATTATGCGCTTTCCTCTCAACACTGCTTTCATAGTGTCCCATAAGTTTAGGTATGTTGATTTTCTTTAATTTCCATTGAATTCTAGGAAGTCTTCAATTTCTTTCTTATTTCTTCCTTGACCCAGTGGTGATTCAGTTGTACATTGTTCAGTTTCCATGAGTTTGTAGGCTTCCTGTAATGTGCCTTGTTGGTGAATTCTAACTTTAAACAATCGTGGATGATATTTAGGGGTTTATTCCAATTTTTTGTATCTGTTGATATTTGTTTTCTGATCAAGTATATGGTCTGTTTTAGAGAAGGTTCCATGAGGTGCTGAGAAGAAGGTATATTCTTCTATGTTTGGGTGGAATGTTCTATAGATGTCTGTTAAGCCCGTTTGAGATATAACAGCTGTTAGTTCCCTTATTTCTCTGTTTATTTTCTGTCTGCCAGACTTGTCCATTGGTGAAAGTGGGGTATAGAAGTCTCCCACTACTAGTGTGTGGGATTTGATATGTGATTTAAGCTTTAGTAATGTTTCTTTTACGAATGTGGGTGCTCTTGTATTTGGGGAACCAACTTTCAAAGCTGAGACTTGATCTTGATGGATTTTTTCCTGTGATGAATATGAAATGTCCTTCTTCATCTCTTTTTATTACCTTTAGTTTTAAGTCTTTTTTTGTTAGATATTAGGATAGATACGCTGGCTTGCTTCTATGGTTCATTTGAATGAAAATTCTTTTCTCAACACTTTACTCTGAGGTAATAAGTCTTTGAAGTTGACACGTGTTTCTTGTATGCAGCAAAAGGATGGATCTTGTTTTCGTATCTATTCTTTTAGCCTGTGTCTTTCTATCAATGAATTGAGTCCAGTGATATTAAGGGATATTAATGAACAGTGATTGTTAATTTCTGTTACTTTTGTTTATGGTGGTAGTGGTAGTAGTGTCTGTATTTTCCTTCTGTAGGATTTGCTGATGTGGGATTATCTATTGCCTGTGTTTTCATGGGTGCAGCTAACATCCTGGGGTTGGAATTTTCCTTCTAGTGCTTTCTATTGGGCTGGGTTTGTTGACAGGTATTGTTTCAATCTGGTTTTGTCATGGAATATCTTGTTTTCTCCATCTATGATGATTGAATGTTTTGCTGGGTATAGTAGCCTGATCTGGCCTCCTTGGTCTCTTAGTGCCTGCATAATGTCCATCCAGAACCTTCTGGCATTCAAAGTCTCCACTGAGAAGTCAAGTGATATATATATATATATATATATATATATATATATATATATATATTATATTTCCTTTGCAGCTCTTAATATTCTTTCTTTATTCTGTTTATTTTAGGTTTTATTATGTGGTGAGGAGACTTCTTTTTTTGGCCCAGTCTTTTTGGTGTTCTGTAAGCTTCTTGTGTCTTCATAGGCATTTCCTTCTGTAGGTTGGGGAAGTCTCCTATGATTTTGTTGAATATATTTTTGTGCCTTTGAGCTGGTGTTGGAAGACTTTATTATTTATTACAGAAGTAGCTATTAATACTCCAGGTATATACTCCGAATATTTGTTACTATGAATTAGGCTGTATATAGATATATACTGGGTACTTTTTATTCTTAAATAGGCATGAGAGAAAGGAATTCCTTCTTACTGGGGTGTCAGCAGTAAATGTTGTAGCCTCACACTACATAGTCTTAGTTTTCCTCTTTGATATAGTGCTGAGAAGCCCCCTTTAATGAGTTAACAGCATGAGTTGCAAGTCACGTCTCTCCTGAGATTTTAAGTTTGCCAAGACATTTTGCAAACCATATCCAGGGGAGAGACGTGAGGCACCTGCCCAACTTCCTGTCTCTGGAAGATATGCATTCCCTATTGTCAGAGAGTTGTTAAATGTGCCTATAGGTATAAAAACTAGAAGCCTTGTGGGATAGAAAAGAGACATCAGGAGAACTTTTAGAAGAAGGAATATTTGGAGACTTTTAAGAAAGAACTTTAGAGAATTTTTAAGAACATTTAGGAAGAAATCATAGAGAGAGCTTTTAGAGAAAGAACTTTTGAGGAGAGAGCTTTTAGAGAGAAATCCTAAAGAGAGCTTTTGAGAGAGAAATTTTTTGAGAAGCCGCCATCTTTGAAAAACACAGAGCGGTGAGAGGAACACATGTGAGAGGAGGTTTATTTCCCTCTAACCCTCAGACTCCTCTTAGAAAAACCCTCCTCGCCTGCTGTCTAGCCCCTAATTTGGACCCTAAGAGAGCATCGAGGCTGGAACTTGAATGCTTTCAGTAAGCTGTTATTCTCCATCTTCTATTCCTTTTATTCTTAGGTTTGGTCTTTTCATGGTGTCCCAGATTTCCTGAACATTTTGTGTTATGACTTTGTTGGCTTTAATGTTTTATTTGACTTATGAATCTATTTCCTCTATTGTATCTTCAATGCCTGAGATTCTCTCTTCCATCTCTTGTATTCTGTTGGTTATGTTTGCATCTGCAGTTCATTATTCTTTCCCAGATTTTCTGTTTCCAGAAATCCCTCAATTTTCTTTATTGCCTCTATTTAAATTTTTATGCCTTGAATTCTTTTCTCCGCCTGTTTGATTGCTTTTTCTTGGTTTTCTTTAAGAGATTTATCGATTTCTTCTAATTTTTTGTTTATCTTTTCCTCAATTTCTTTTTCATTTCCTCTTTAAGGGATTTTTTCATTTCCTCTTTAAAGGTCTGTATCATTTTCATAAAGTTATTTTAAGGTGGTTTTCTTCTGCTTCTTCTGTGTTGAGATGTACAGGTCTTGCTGTAGTAGAACTATTAGGTTATGGTGGTGCCATACTGCTCTTTAGGTTGTTAAATGTATTCTTGCACTGGCATTAATCTGTGGGGGTCTAATAGTATGCAGGTGGTTATTTCAATTTTCTTGTATCTGTTGAGTCTTACTTTGTGAGTGAATATGTGTTCAATTTTGGAGAAAGCTCCACATATTCTTTTGTGTTTGAGTGCTTTATAGATATCTGGGGGTCCATTTGGTTCATAACATCTGGTAGCTCCAGTATTTCTGTTTAGTTTTTGTCTGGACAACCTGTCCATTGGCGAGGGTGGGTATTGAAGTCTCCCCCATCAATGTGTGAGAGTCAATATGTGATTTCAGCTTCAGAGTATATTTCGAGAGTTGACTGGGGACAGGGGAGGATGGGAACAGGAGGAGTGGAGAGAGAGAGAGAGAGAGAGAGAGAGAGAGAGAGAGAGAGAGAGAGAGAGAGTAATGTGAGAGATGAGTGGAATTGGGAGGTATTTCTGGGGCAAGGTAGAAATCTAGTGCAATGGAAACACCCAGAAATTCACAAGGGTGAACCAAGCAAAGACTCCTGATAATGGGGGATTCAGAGCCTAAACTGGCCATCTTCTATAACCAGGCAAAGCTTTCGGTGGAGGGATTTGAACATCAACCCAGTCACAAAACCCTCAAGCTACAAGTTGTCTTGCCTATTAGATATGCTAAGATAATGGTGCTACAGAACTTGTGGGAGTGGCAAACCAGTGACTGGTCCAACTTGAGACCCATTACACAAGAGGAAAGACCAGACCTGACAATGCCTGGAGAGCCAGGAACCAGAGTTTGTATACCCCAGAGATAGATAGATAGGATAGACACAAAGGTGACTGGGGGAAAAAAGAAAGAAAAAGTCAAGGAAATGATTCCTGCTTACTCTGCTACACTTGTAGACTGGAACCTGGCATAATTGTCATCAGAGAAGTTTCATCTAGCAACTGATAAAAGCAGAGACCCATAGCTTGAGAAATCCTGTGGAAGATGGGGAGCAAGGATTGTAGGAGCCAGAGGGGCCAAGGACACCATGAAAATATGGCCCACAGAATCAACTAACCATGGCTCATAAGGATTCACAGAGACCAAAATGACAGTCAGGGAGCCTGTGTGGATCTGACCTAGGATTTCTGCATATGTATTATGATTGTACAGCTTAACGTTTTTGTAGAACTTCTAATAGTGGGATCAGGTGCTATCTCTGACTCTGTTACTTGTTTTTGGGACCCTTTTCTCCTACTGGGTTGCCTCATTATATATGTAGGATATAGGATTCTGACACTATATATGTAGGATAAAAATAGAGGAATATAATAAAAGTAAGATAATATTTTTAAAGGAAGAACCCTGACACATCATTATGAAATAAAGATGCCATTCAATTCATTTTCTTTTACCTCTTTATTTATCCTTCTCTCATATATTACATCTCAACCACAGTTTCCCCTCCCTCCTTTTCTCCCATACCCCCATTTCATTTCTCTCCCAGATCTACTCCTCCCCTTTTCCTTTAAGAAAAGGGCAGCTTTCCCAGTGATATCAACCAAATATAGCATACCAAGTTATGATAAGACTAGGCACATTCCTTCTTATTAAGGCTGGAAAAGGCAATCTAGTAGGAGGAAAAATGGTCCCAAAAGCAGGCAAAAGAGTCAGAGACCACACCCGATCCTACTATTAGGAGTTCCACAACAGTACAGAAGCTGGGGCAGGGAGAGAAATGTAAGTGTATTATAAAACCCTTTTAATATAATTGAAATAGTATAATGTCACTGGAAGACAGACTGTAATGAGATTATGTCACTAAAATCCTGAAGCAACTACTAATAAGCTAACCACAAAAAGAAAATGGAATGGTTTTTGAAATTATTAATTTAAATGATGTAAGAAAAGGGAGAAACAAAACTCAGAATTGACAAATAAAAAACAAAAGTAAGATGAAAAATTAAACCTAACAACAATAATAATTAGATGACATGTAAGAGGCCTGAATATGTCAGAAAAGGTCATTTTTTTTTCAGATGAAGATGAAAAGCAATAATGTGTGTATATTTTATATAATGATGCAAAAAGGATAAAACTAAAATAATGAGAAAGTGCCATCACTAATCAAAATGAACGTAAAGTGGTTATATTAAAGTTAGACAAAGTACTTATGAACAAAACAATACGAGAGATAATTAAAACAATTTCATAATTATTTACAAGTGAATTTATTAAAAGTTTACCATCTAAACATTTTTCATTTAGTAATAAGACACATGAATTTACAAACGTCACATATTATATGATATATATATATATATATATATATATATATATATAGTATAACTGATAGAACAAGTAAAACAATTAACAAGGATATACATTTGAACACTAATTTCATTCTTGCTGACTTAATTGACAGTAGTGGAAGTTTCCACCTCAAAATAGTAAAACATGTTCTTTTCAAATGCAAGTGGAATATTTACCAAAGTAGAACTTTTTGCACTATGAAACAAGCATTAGTTTATTTTAAAGGATGCAAGTCATAAAAAGCATATCCTCTGACCACAGTGGAATTTCCTTGAAAATCAATACTGAAAGGATCTCTGGAAAAACCCTAAAATTTTAGTAACTGAGTTTTACTCATCTGAATAACTCATAGTCCAAAGAAGCAATGAAAAGAGAAATAAGAGCGTGCTTTGAATTAAATGAAAATGAAAGTGTTATACACATTGAAATTAGATGCCAATTACTAAGAAGGAAGTTCTCAAATTAATGATTTTTGTTCTGTCTTAGATAACTAAGGGAAGACAACAAGTCAAATTAAGCAGAAGAAAATTAAATAAAAATAATGAGAAAAATTAATGAATCAGAAAAATTAACACAGAAAAATAAAATCTTCCCATTTTAGTAAATAAGATCATAAAGCTCTACTTATTAATCAGGGATATAAAGAGAAGATACAAAGTGCCAACATCTGAAATGAAGGAGTAGACACTCTAGAAATTCTATATATGGTAAAAGGATAATAAGAGACATTGTAAGTAATTTTTAAAGATTTATTATTATTTTATATGTACAGGTGTTTGCCTTTCAGGCATGTTTGTGCATCAATGTGTGTGCAGTGCCTGTGGAAGACAGAAGAGGGCATCATCTCCTCTGGAAGTGGAGTTAGAAACCATTTTGAGGGCTGGAGACATGGCTGGGCTGTTAAGAGCACTGGCTGCTCTTCCAGAGGGCCTTGGTTTAATTCCCAACATCTACATCACAACTCACAAACGACTGTAACACCAGTTCTAGAGGATCAGACACCTCACACAGAGTATATACAGGCAAAACACCACTTTACTTTAAGTAAATAAATAAATCTTAAAAAAATAAAGAGTTGTGAGCCATGATTGTGAGTGCTTGGAATCAAATACAGGTCTCCTGTAAGAAGAACCAGCCCTCTTAACCACTGAACCTTCATTCCAGCCCTGAATAATTTTACTACATTATATTCAGCATCTTGAAATTAATAGAAAAACATAAATTGTATTTGATGAAATCAACAAATTCATTGGACAATACAAGGTATAAAATATCACTCAAGAAATGATGGATAATGAGAATTTTCTTGTTTGTAGCTAAATACCTTCCCACACAAGGGACTCAAGGTGCAAATAGCTTTGCTGGTGAATTCTGTCAATACTGTTACAAAATAATTTTAATTCTATAAAATACTCCATAAATTTGCAAACAATGAAATACTTATTAACCCTCCTTAGGAGGCATAGTTCCAAAACTATGTAAACATCATAAGAGAAGACAACTATGAACAATGTTATTCATTTACATATTTTCTTTGTCACTGTATACATTTTGTTGAATGTATTTTGTTTAAATTTTGCTCCAAATATATATATATATATATTAATATATATATATATATATAATACAAAATACACAAAATAAACAAAATACATTCAACAAAATGTATACAGTGACAAAGTCTTGTTTTGAAAGAAATGAAAAGTTGGTTTAATATGTTTTGGTTTTGTTTATTTGTTTTGAGTTTTTGAGACAAGGCCATTGCCTATAGCTCTGACTGTCCTGGAATTCACTATGTAGATAAGGCTGGCCTTGAACTCACAGAGATCTGCCTGTCAGTGCCTCCCTAGTAAGGGGAAAAGGTCATTTGAAAAGGCCTAGAGAACCATTTGACAAAATTTAACCTCATTTCTGAATTAAATGAAGAAAAGCTATCAGTAAAGGAAGAAGAAGGGTTCCTTAATAAGATGAGGAGCATCTCTAAAAACCGTGCAGCTTCTCATGCTGGTTTTGGGTTCTGTGGCTCTTAGACGGAGCATTGTCAGCCCAGATGAAAAAATTCATTTAAAGTACATATGTATATTTATACATCAACCTACATGTTTTATAGGTATTTTAGATAGTTAACAGTATAATTCCTTATGACTTTTTCAGACACCTTAGTAGTATTTTATCCTCCTTCCCCATTTTGTATTTATTTACCTCCTACCTCCCTAATTAGAGGCCACCCTTTCACCAACACTAGGTCTGAAAATTCCTCATTTGAGGTGTTGGTCAGTGTTGTTCAAGAGACTCACAAAACATGTCCTTGGTTGCCCCCAGAGGTGAAGGTAAATCCCTACTGCTGAAGACACCAAGGACTTCAGACACAGGGCCCAGAGGCCCCTGAGCTGGAACTGACCTGAATGCCTCCTCCCTGTGAACTTGCTTTCATAGTACCAAAAGGCTCCATGCAATCTTCCAATGGAGGGAAGCAACCAACAGTCCTATTCCAACTAAGATATCTATGAACCACAACCATGAGCAACATGGCACCATGATAACTCTAAAACTCTAAAGATACAGTAGTGGTACACATGCACCACTGATAAAAAACAGCCTTCTATTTGGACCATTGGACCTTCTCAAAAAGAGGAAAATCATGCCTGGTACTGGAAACTTACAAACTCTCTAGGGCTACTAAAGTCATGTATCTTGGAGGAAAAACTACAACTGCCACTCTAGTAAACCAACAAAATCTCTCTAACTACATTCTAAATATTTGCCCTTATATCTACAGATAAGTATAGTCCTCAACCCTCATCAACGAAACATCTTTGCAGCAGACAGAGACCATTACAGAAAACCACAACCAATCAAAGAATACTGAGAATGGAAGAAATAATTTTCCCCAGGGAAGAGCATGGCAAATGGTTATCCAATACCAATGGTCAGCCCTGAAAATATACACATATAAGTAACATTATAAAGACTGAGAAGGTTGTATATAGGTATTTAGGAATGTGTTTGTATGCATACACATATATGTATGTAGCAACAACTAATGAAGCAAAAGGACATGAATTTGAAAGAGAGCAAAATTTGCAGATGATATGTTAGTCTACAGAAGTTACTCAAAAAACTTTACCAGGGAACACTCACAGCTGATAAACACCTTCAGCAAAGTGGCAGGAAACAAGATAAACTCAAATAAATCTGTAGCCCTACTATATATGGATGACACATTGGTGGAGAAAGAAATCAGAGAAACATCACCCTTTACAATTGCCACAGACAACATAAAATACCTTGGGGTAACACTAATCAAAAAAGTGAAAGACCTGTACCGTAAGAATTTTGAGTCTCTAAGAAGATACCAGAAAATGGAAAGATATCCCATGCTCTTGGATAGGCAGGATCAACATAGTAAAAATGACAATCTTGCCAAAAGCAATCTACAGATTCAATGCAATCCCCATCAAAATCCCAACACAATTCTTCACTGACCTTGAAAGAACAATCCTCAACTTTATATGGAGAAACAAAACACCCAAGATAGCCAAAACAACCTTGTACAATAGAGGAACTTCTGGAGGCATTACCATCCCTAACTTCAAGCTCTATTACAGAGCTATAGTGCTGAAAACAGCTTGGTATTGGCACAAAAATAGACAGGAAGACCAATGGAATAGAGTTGAAAACCCTGATATTAACCCACACACCTACAAACACCTGATTTTTGACAAACAATCCAAATATATACACTGGAACAAAGAGAACATCTTCAACAAATGGTGCTGGCATAACTGGATGCAAACATGTAGAAGACTACAGATAGACCCAAGCCTTTCGTCCTGCACAAAACTTAAATCAAAATGGATCAAAGACCTCAACAGAAACCCAGCCACACTGAACCTATTAGAAGATAAATTAGGAAATACCCTTGAATTAATTGGTACAGGAGACCCCTGAACATAACACCAGTAGCACAGACACTGAGATCCACAATTAATAAATGAGACCTCCTGAAACTGAGAAGCTTCTGTAAGGCAAAGGACACAGTCAGCAAGACAAAATGACAGCCCACAGACTGGGAAAAGATATTCACCAACCCCACATCTGACAGAGGGCTGATCTCCAAAATATACAAAGAACTCAAGAAGCTAGTCTCCAAAACACCAAACAATCCATTTAAAAAGTGGGGTACAGAGCTAAATAAATAGACAATTCTCAATAGAGGAATCTAAAATGGCTGAAAGACACATGAGAAAGTGTTCAACATCCTTATCCATCAGGGAAATGCAAATCAAAACAACTCTGAGATACATCTTACTCCTGTCAGAATGGCTAAAATCAAAAACACCAATGACAGTTTATGCTGGAGAGGATGTGGAGAAAGGGGAACACTTCTCCACTGCTGGTGGGAGTGGCAACTTGTACAACCACTTTGGAAATCAATATGGCAACTCCTCAAGAAAATGGGAGTCTACCACAAGATCCAGCAATTCCACTCCTAGGCATATACCCAAAAGAAGTACATTCATACAACAAATACATCTGTTCAACGATGTTCATAGCAGCACTATTTGTAATAGCCAGAAACTGGAAGCAGCCTAGATGTCCCTCAACCGAAGAATGGATAGAGAAAATGTGGTACATTTACACAATGGAGTACTACTCAGCAGAAAAAAAATGGAATCTTGAAATTTGCAGGAAAATGGATGGACCTCGAAGAAACCATTCTGATCGAGGTAACCCAATCACACAAAGACAAACATGATATGTATTCACTCATATGTGGATTTTAAGCATAGAGCAAGGGATTACCAGCCTACAATCCACACTGCCAGAGAAACTAGTAAACAAGGAGGACCCTAAAAAGACAAACTTTGTCCCCTGGAGAAGGGGAAAGGGTCATGATCCCCTGAGCTAATTGAGAGCATGGGAAGAGGGCAGAGGGAGCTATGAGAATGAGAAGGGAAGAAGAGGAAGGATGCAGAGGTCATGAGGGAGCAGAAAGGTTGAGTCGGGTATAGATAGAAGAAAGGATATTCGATAAGTAGGGTTTTAGTTGGGGGGCGGGGTTGTAGGGGAGGCGGAGAGGGAGAAGGGAACTGGGATTGTCATGTAATTCAATCGTGTTTGTAACTCAAATAAAAAAAAAGAAAAAGAGCAAAGACGAGTATATGAAAGAGTTTGGAGGGAGGAAAGGGAACAGGAAATTATATACTTATGATCTCAAAATATTTAAATGCACAGCTACATTCACCTAAACAAAAAATCAAATGTATTCTATATAAAGCTAAAAAAATGAATTTTATGTGTAGGAGTGTTTGCCTGCATGTATATAAGTCTACCACATGCATGCAAAAATCTCTAAGGAGGTGAGAAAAGGGCATCAAGTTTACTGGAAGTAGAGCCACAATCAGTTTTAAGACACCATAAATTCAGTGTTGGGAACTGAATTCAGGTCTTCTGCAAAAGCAACAAGTACTCTGAACCACTGAGCCATTTCCCCAGTCCCCACAGAAATCACTTTTAGTCAACTGTGTAATAAATGTTCTAGCCAAAGCTTAACAGAAATTAAATTTTTAAAAAAGAAACTTTCAAATTAGAAAGGAAGAAGTTAAAAGTACTTGATAAAATATATGGAAAATGCAACAGAATGTACAAAACACCACTAGAACTGAAAGTAAATTTATGAGGACTATACATAAAGAGATCCATATACAAAAATTAAGTATTTTGATATATAGCACTAAAAGCAATAAAAATTTAAATTAAAATGCCATTTATAAACAGTTGGAAAAAGATGGCTCAGTGTTTTAACGCTCTTGCAGAGGACCTGGATCTTATTTCAGCACACACATGATGGCTAATAGCCACTCATAACTACAGTTCCAGGGGATCTGATGCCATCTCCTGGTCTACTTGAGTTCCTAGAAACTACATGGTGCATAGACATATAAGCAGGAAAATACTTGTAAATATTAAATAATAAATCATCTAAAATGCAATTGATAATAACATAAAATATTAAATATATAGGAAAATATCATATAAAAGGTGTGAAAGGCCTAAATATCAAGATGTCAATTCTCCATCAATTTACTATATATTCAACACAAACTTGTTGCAAATTTCTGCTATATTTTTGTGAAAATTTATAGTTTACTTGTAAAATTCATATGGATTTACAGGGAACTGAAAGTAGCTAAAATAATTTTAAGAGATACCAATAACTTGATGTATTTAAGCCATTTTACCATCAGACTTAGTATAATGCTGCAGGGATCAACGCAGTGTGATATTTGTACAAATTTACACTTATAGAGACAAAATAGAGTCCAAATATAGACTTACAAATACATGATCAATTAATTTTTAAAAGGGAAATAAGTGATTTAGTGGAGAAGGGTAATATTTTTAGGAAATGGTGCTTCAACAAAGAGATACTCACATACTTAAAAAAGGAACTTCAACATATAACATATCCAAAAATGAAGAAAATGAATCATAGGCCCAAATACAAAAGTTAAAACTATAAAATTTCTAGAGTATGGCTTTAAGAGGATACCTTAATGACTTGACTTAGGCAAACTTCTTAGATATGTGCTGAAAGAATCATGTGTGTATATGTATGTTTGTGTGTGTGTATAAATCATATGTAGTGTCATCAAAGTTAAAATTTTTTGCTCTTCTCAAGACTCCATTAGAGAAAATAAAAGAACAAGATGAATACTTGGAGACTATTACAATTATTATTTCATTTCATATGTATTCTACATATTTGCACACTCCAGTACTTTGTATCTAGACTATATAAAAAACTCTCAATGCTCAGCTGTTGAAAAATACCAATTAAAAGTGTGCAAAAGATTTGAAGACACTTTAAGCAGATATTCAGGGAGCAAACAAGCACATAAAAGATATACAATGTAATTTTGAAAATATGACATTATGAAAATACAAAACTGAGAAGCCATAGTGGAGCTGTGGAAATTAATACCATTAAAAACCATCCCCTAACAAATATTAGTAGATATGGGTATGGGTGGAGCTTCCATTCATGGTAGTAGAAATATAAAATTACTCTGGAAAAAAATGTGTTGTCATCTTTAAAAGTTTAAGCAAGAGCCAGGACAACATTTAATATTCTTCAGACATTTTGCATATTCAGTTAGAAATTAACCCTAAACTTAGAAATTTCGTAGCTATCAGTAGAAATGTAACTGAACTCAGCAATTGCATCATGATGGCTGAGAATTCATGAATTCTCCAGGAACTTCTTATTCCAGGCTTACCTGAGAGTGGAGTCTTGATCCTTTGTTTAATCCATAGGAAAGGAGACAGGAGATGACATATTTAACAATAGCGACTGGAAGAAAGCAAAAAAAGTGAGGAGAGGATTATTTTATTTCCTATGATAGACACAGATTGCCCAAATCTGAAATATTTTATTAGCAGCTTCTCAATCCACCCTTTCAGATGGTTATATTTATGTGAAATAATTTTGGCACAGCATATATTATTTTGTCAATTTACGAGAATCAGTTGAGGGTTTTTAATGAGTTTACTCCATGGTGATTACGTAGTCAGACACACAAACACACGCAGTCTCTCTATCAGCAATGTACCCCTAGATGTATTTTGAAATACAAGACTTAGCCAAATGAAGCTGCTGTTGAAAATGAAAACATTAATCATGTGAATATGCAAGTATTAAATACCAATATAATAAATTAGACATTATACACTAAAGTCAATTCATCTGAGAGACATTTGGAGAAAGAGAAAGGAAAATGTGTACATGTCATCCAAGCAACTTTCTACAGAAGATCTTTGGAGATGGTGCTAATCATCTGACACCTTATAGTACCCTTGAGCTGACTGGCAGTGAACAGGATGTATTTGGTGGCTTCCTTTCCAGTTAGAAGATCAGCTCAAGGTCTCCAGGTGATCTCAGCAAGGTCATGCAAGCGCCTTGAAATGCTGGTGCTCAGGCTCAGTCTTTTGTAACCCCAAACCCACTGTACAGTCATTCTCATAGTTGGCATATAAGGAAATGAAGTAGCCCTCTTACAGCCTGAGCCCTAACGTATCCCAGCATGCCTTTCCCAAGCTCTCCTTTCTATAGGACAATGAGAATGTAAAGGGCTGTCTATCTATAACAACCTGAAGGATCCAGCTTGCATTGTGCTAATTCTTGCCAGGTTTTCTGAGTCCTTCACCAAAGAAATTATATCTACTGTATTCATTTTCCCAGCACTGATTATGTATTTGTTAAAAGAGTACCACAAACATCATTTAAAGGCAGAAGGCCTACTGTTCTGGCTAAGTAACCAAGTAAACATGAACCAGTGGCATAAGAGACATACAAATATGATGGAGTAACACTGGAAAGCCATCATGTTAACGAAAAATAAACATGTCTTCTAACTGACACAGATTTCCAGTAGAAATTCTACCCCTCTAATTCAACTTTCCACCTCTGGCTCCTTATGCCATTCTTTCCAAATTTGCAAAATCACAGAAAATTGAATATGTAAGGGGCCTTAGAGAATACCTTGTCTAAGACTTTCATTCGGGAAACAGAATTTAGGCTTATGAAAATCAAACAATTTAAATATGGAAGACCGGTTTTTCTGATTCCCAGTACATTCATGTATCCATCGGGCCACTCAGTGACTTGAAACGAAAGAGAAAGTGTTGTAGGAATCAGTGCTTGATGATGAAATGCTAACTTGAAAATCAGCTATGCCTTTGAAATCTTTCCTAGTTCTAAGAATTGCTCTTCCAACATCCTATAACGACATAGGTATGACATCCAAAAGGAAAGTAAACACCTTCTCACTGATTTTCTCTCATCTATTTCAAGGATGCTGGAGTTTCCATGGGAGCAACAGCTGCTTTTTAGTCCGTGCATGACACACTAATCTTGGAAACAGCTTGTTTAGGCTCCACCTTTAGGGGGAAAATATGGACAGGCCATGTCCCTTCTCCATTACATCAAGACACGTTTATCCAATATGTGTTTGCAAGACAGAGTAAGTACAGTAGATGTTTTGGTCACTGTTATTGTATAATACCAAGCAGGGGGAATATATTCTATGGCATAGCATATGGGACAGAAAGAAAGGGACATAAAATGAAGAAAAATGTGCCATTCAGGTGCTAGGAAAGAGAACTTTCTAGAAGTCACACTATTTCTCCCTGCCACAGCGCAGCTTTGGCATGCTGATCATGCAAACCCAAAGAGGGCACAGTACTAGAACCCCTGATTTTTAAGAGAGGATATTAGGTAAAAATTTCATTCCTGTCTCAGAACCTTCTAAGTATCCCTTAGCAGTGCACTCTCAGTCTTCACCACAGAGACAAAAGCAGTATAGCTGTCTCCAGAAGTTATGCAAGTCTGAAAAGGCACACAAATGGAGCTACCCTGCCTTAATCTATGTTCCTCTAAAATAAAAGAAGGTGCCATCCTTTCTGATGTCAAGGCACATTTATTCTTTCATGTGACTCCTCAAGCACTGTACAGTTGAGGTTGAGACAATAGCACTCCCTTGGCATGAATGAGAAACTGAGGCATCGATAGAAAAAAAAAGTGACTTACATACCCAAGGTCACTCAATGAATAGGCAGCTGAGCTGAGCCCCATCTCTTCAGTCATTAGATCTCCATTGACCTCATTGTAGGTCTTTGGAGTGGGCTATTTTTTAAAATTTATTTATTAGTTCAAGTTAGGGAACAAGCTTGTTTCACATGTAACTCCCTTCTCCCTCTCCTCACCCCATCCCTCCTCCCCCACCCCCAACCTATCCCTCACCCCATCCACCCACCACTCCTCAGGCAGAGTAGGGCCCTCAATGGGGGCTCTGCAGTGTCCTCCAAATCTTCCTGTACTGGGCCTGGGCCCTTCCCCATGTGTCCAGGACCAGAGTGTATCCCTTCACGTGGGATGGGCTCTCAAAGTCCCTTCTTACACTAGAGAAAAATACTAATCCACTACCAGAGGCTCCCTAGAGTGCAGAGGCCTCCTTATTAACATCCATGTTCAGGGGTCTGGATCAGTCTTATACTGGCCTCCCAGACAGCATCTGGGTTCGATGTGCTCTCCCTTGTTCAGGCCAACTGTTCCTGTGGGTTTCTTGTAGTGGGCTATTATCTATTGACATAATACGGTAAATGAGTGAAAGGTTCAGGAATTATGCTGGCCTGCCCCATGTTACCTGGTGGAACAGGCACTGCCCTGGTCAGCCCAAGGTTCCATGGGAACTAAGTCTGCACTCAGGTGCAGAGAACCCCTTTAAAAAGACAGATCCCTGCCCACCTACTCTCTCTTTCTCTCTGCTTCCTCGCTGCTTCCTTTCTACTCTCTCTCTCTCACCTATATGCTCTCTCTGCGGCGACCGGCCATGGCGGTCAGCCATTATCCCTGTTCCTTTCCTCTTCTTAGTCTCCCTATTCTGCTGGGCCTTATAATAAACTTATAGTCAACATGTCTCATGTCTCAGCATTTCTCTTTTCTTCTTTTTAAACAAAAGAGTAATATTTGGCACCCGACTTGGTTTAGGTTCTCTCTGTAAACTTTCTCCCGAAGCTTGCTGGTAGGATAGGTTCCTTTCTAAACTCTCCTGCCAGGGGCATGGGAAATTTCGGAGATCCTAAAATCTGAACTCATAACCCACTTCCATCTCGGCTTTTCCTGGCACTTCCTCCTGCCTGCAGCAGACTTCAACTCGCTGCTTTTCCAACTAAGGATCTCTGGAACTCACTCATCTGCCTGTTTGCTGCAATCCAGTAAGTTATCCCTTTTCCCATTGGGCAGACCCAGCACGGCATTCCGGGTGCTCTCAGACAGAGCAATCTGTGCCATTTTTGGCCTTGCCCACGGGAAATACATTTTATGGATCTTTCGGTTACTGCCAGTGAGTAGGTAAATGAGCGGAGTTCTGCCTCCCAATGGAAACTTTCTTTCACCTGGGAATGTCCCTCATTGTTCTATTTGTTCTATCTCTGACTGTGTTTCTTCTTGGTTGGCAATGTCTGCTTGAGACGCTCTGAGAGTTTTTTGTTTGTTGGTTGGTTTTCATTTTTCCACATGAATGAGGTTTGAAACTTTTCTGGCAATTGAGAATGTGCTTACGAGGGTCGTCATCTCAGCCATGTGTGCTAACCTGGGGGCCACCATCTTGGTCATATGCCATCCTAACCACATGACGTAGCTTAGGCCTGACCACTCAGTTCAGTGACTTGCACACGCAAGCATGGCCACCTGACATTTTGCTTTTTATTTCTTTTTTCACTTGTTGGGTGCATTTCCTGAAGGTCAGGCATGGGATCCCGCTCCAGGAGCGGTGCTGTTTTGCTTTTTCAGCTCGGACCGCTGGGTCCTTCTTCGGTTTTGGGACAGCTGTGTCCCCTTCGGGGCCAGGCCCCCTGACAACTCCCACGGGCAGACGTGCATCCGGAGAGGAGCTTTGTGCCGGTTTTCCACTTGCCTCTCCCGTGGGAAATGCATAGAGGAACCTTTCAGGTTTCATCCAACAAGCAGATAAACAGACAAAAGCAGCTTACAGTCACCGCCGTTTTGGTCATGTGACCTACCTGTAGGCACTCCCAGCTCCAGCGGCCTGTGCCAGCAAACCTGTCTGCCAGCTTTTTTATTTCTGCCAGATCTTTTTTCTTTTTCTTTTCTTTTCTTTTTTTGTCTGTGATTCTTCTTTCACTAGCTCTGTTGTTCATGGCTTGTTTACTAAATACTGTACCGTTCCAGGGCCCTCTGTTTAAGTCTACTCTGTCCCTTTAAATCTCCTGTCTGTTTGCTACAATGTGAGGATCAGAGATTGCATTCTACTTCCCCTTTACTGTTATCCAGTCCCGCTTGTCTCTGTACCTGTAATTTAACTTTATACCTATCTAGCTCTATATGCAACTTAAATTAAACTGTACTAAGTCTCATATTTCTAAATTGCTATGTATCTTGAAATGACGGTAAACATTTAAAGTCATAAAGGTCTAATTTAACTATACTTAAAATATAAGCTAAGTCTATACAACTTAAATCTAACTCATGTATCTTTAAATGATGATCAAAATTTAAAATCAGAAAGGTCTATTTCAAACTAACAAGATATTTATATCACTCTGTCTATCCTATAAGCCGTTTACAAAGGTACAGCTTTTATTACAAAAAGGGATTTTTCTCTAACTAAAGACAAACTTTTAACTGCTGAGATACTAAACAGACAGACAGCCCTCAAATGCTCAGAGATCTAGAGAATATGGCATTTAAAATGTTTTGTTAAAAAGCTTTTTATAACAGAGGGCTAGGCCAGCTGCTGGCCCCACCCCATTTCCTCCGAGAAGACTGATGGGCACTGAAGAAACTTCATCTCAAGTCAGTGACAATGCTGATCACTGAGCAACCCTGCCCTTCACCTCGACTGCGACAAAGTATTCCAGACCGTGGACAAGATGACAGTGGAATCGACTTTCCCCGAGTTGCTTGAGACAATGGTAGGCGAGTCTTCCTATAGTCTGTAATACACAGGTCACATGCTACAAGCAAGAAGGCAGGTGTCCTGCAGCCAGCTACTATAGATGGAGGACCTTGGGGATGGCTGTCCATGCAGCCTGCTGGCAAGTCTCTGTTATTCTTTAATCATTGATCCAGGTAAAATCTTATCTTTCTCAAGAACTCTGATACTTTTGACGACTGGTAGTCTTGCCAGCTTAAAGCAAAACAGATTCCAGGAACAGGTATTTTAGGGTTTATCTATGTGAAGATAGGAAAATGTAAGATGTATGAAGGTCTGAGAATGTAGTTATGAAGGTCTGAGAATGGAAGGTATAAAGGTCTGAAAATGGAAGGTCTAAGATGGTAATGTAAAGTGTATGAATTAAAGTTATAAAGGTCTAAGGATAAAAAGGTTTAAGTGATGATAAAGTGAGTTAAGACATTAAAAAGAATGAAATATGTTCCGGATTTCTCTATTTCTCATGCTACTGTTCATAGTCAGTCCTACAATACCACTATGGGATCATAAATCATAAGGTCAAGATTAAGATGCTTTTCATTGTCCTAAAAAAAATTTGACAATTTTAAAATGGTAATGCTTTCAGCCAAGTTGCTTCTAACATGAACAAGCTGCTAATATGTCTAATACTTATGTTTCCACAAACTCTAAGGATCCTTGTAAGTTCCAGGGAGCCGAATCAGATCCAAACAGGTCAGATTCACTCCAGGTAATATTCAATCTTTCCCGGGTCCCAAATTCCCTTCCCTCATCTTGGGACACCTTGGGAACCCCTCCCTCACCTTACAATCCTCCCTCAAATACCAGGACCTAAGAATTTTTTTTTTCTAAACTTAACCTTGTCCTCTACTCTGCAACCATCTTGCCAGTTCTAAGAGGCATAAGGGAGTTCCTTACAGCCTGTACTGCAATGAAACAACCAGCTACCCCAGAACATGGCAGCACCCCAACCTTCTCGGGCCCCCCAAAGATGGTCAACGCCCCCCACATCAGCAGGAAGCAGTCTTAAAATTTCCTTAACCTGCCATGTCTAACACCCCACCTTTTTTTTAATAATAAGTAGAGGTGGGAATGAAAGGTTCAGGCATTATGCTGGCCTGCCCCTGTTACCTGGTGGAACAGGCACTACCCTGGTCAGCCCAAGGTTCCATGGGAACTAAGTCTGCATGCAGGTGCAGAGGACCCCTTTAAAAAGACAGATCCCTGCCCATTTACTCTCTCTTTCTCTCTGCTTCCTCGCTGCTTCCTCTCTACTCTCTCTGCAGTGACTGGCCATGGCAGTCAGCCATTATCCCTGTTCCTTTCCTCCTCTTAATCTCCCTATTCTGCTGGGCCTTATAATAAACTTATAGTCAACATGTCTCATGTCTCAGCATTTCTTTTTTCTTCTTTTTAAACAAAAGAATAGCAATGAGCCCATCTCATCCTCTCTCAGAAGCTCAATGGAGTTGGGCCGGATTAGTAAGTGTATAGAAGGAATAAGATGTTGACCAGTCCAGACCTCAATAGCCATTTCTTTACTGAAACCAGGTTTAATACATTATGTGGCTATTGGGATGAAAGTGAAAGCGTACTCTATGATTATCTTTCCTATACCATCCTGTCACATCTACCACTACAGGGAAATATCCCTGTAGCCCTATTCTGATGCTTGCTAACAAGCAAGCTTTAGGCATTGCTAGGAAAAAAGGCTCCAAAGAAAACTTTTGCTATTATTATGAGTAGTTGAGGGAAAAACAGATTCAGAACACAATCATGTGGCATTTTCACAAATTACTGTGGGGTGGGATGGCTCTGGTAAAAGTCATACTTGGTAAGCCTTCACAAGGCAGCAAATGGAAGGCTCCAACTGTGCTCTATAGTTTCTCTGCGGGATATGACCCACAAAATTCATTATGAAGAGTGTGAACATTGTTTTTCCTGCTGTTCAATAGGTAATTCACTCCTAGTCAGAAAGACTGAGGAAAAAAATGTCCTGTGTCTTTGAAATTCACAGGCTGCTGGACAATAGTTTCCTGGTATTATGCGCACTCCAATGAGAACAAGCAGTCCTTGGGCCTCCACTTCGGTTTTTCCTCCTCCCCAGCACCACTCTGCTCCACCTGTACTTCCCACTGCCTCCCAGCCCCCAAGGCTGCCTTTGTGCTGCTTCCCACAGCCTTTGTATAAAACGCACCACTGTCACTCTCAAACAACGGCCCGGTGTCACAGATGAAATCTCAGCCACCTTGACCTGCTGGGCTCCGACTTGAAAAACATGCCAATTTAAAAAGCCCTTCTTTGTAATCTTCCTACAAGGGAATCAAATGCAAAATCATGTTCTTTTTCGTGAAAATGTTCCTAGTCTGTGGGAGTCAACAGTCATTCTGCTGCCTCCCACGGAGGTTGACTAGAGAGAAAATTACCTCAGCAGCAAAGGACCAATTGCCTGGAAACTTCTCACCCACCAAAAGTACTGTCACCTTCCAGGTCTGTTTAAAGGGGGGAGGGGCGTTTGTCCTGGAGCTATCTGTAGTTAAAAGGGAAGGAGTGGGGTTTGTTACCATCTTTTAAAACCAGTGAACTTGATTCAAATCAAGTACAATGTTTGAAGTGGACTTAATCTTTCTAGGGCAGTGGTTCTCAACCTTCCTAATGCTGTGATTCTTCATTGTGGTGGCCCCCACCATAAAATTGTTTTTGTTGCTACTTTGTAACTATAAATTTGTTACTGTTGTGAATCATAATGTGAATATCTGAGAGGCAGGATATGTGATTGTGTGACCCTTGTGAAAGGGTTGTTGACCCACAAGTTGAAAATCACTGTTAGGGTTAAGAATAACCCATGTCTACAGCCCTATACTGTCTGTTCCCATCTAAATAAGAAAAAGATTTGGGACCCTTGAGGCTGTTGAATACAAGCTAGAGTAACAGAACTTATACTTAAAGAATGCATCTCTCTCTCTCTCCCTCTCTCTCTCTCTCTCTCTCTCTCTCTCTATATATATATATATATATATATGTGTGTGTGTGTGTGTGTGTGTGTGTGTGTGTGTGTGTGTGTGTGTGTTTTTATTAAAATGACATACATGCTGTGGTCCAGCTAGTCCAACAACAGCTGATTGTGAACAGAACTCCAAGAATCCAGTAGTTGCTCAGTCCACAGGCTGGATGTCTCATGTGACCTTCAGTGTACAAGAGAATCCCAAAGAAGCGGGCTCTAATGCCAGTAAAGGAATGGACTTGCTAGCAAGGAAAGGGCAAGCAGACAAAGAGCAGAAGCTTCCTTCTTATGTATCCTTATATAGGCTTCCAGGAGAGTCTGTGACCCAGAGTAGAAGGGGGTCTTCCCAGTTTAGAAGATCTGGATTAAAGGCATGTCATCCCACCTCAAGAAATTATCTGGATTAGAAGTGGATCTTCCTATTTTAAATTAAGCAAATATTCTGAAAGGGAAAAATTAATAAAAGTCTAAAACCCAGACTCCAAAGCCCAAATAGAAAAACTCTTAAGCTTCTCTGAGTTCCCAAAAGGCAGCCCAACAGACAAGGTTAAATGAAGGTCCACATGACTCAAGGCTTTAGTCCAGATATCACACGCTTAAGCAGTGTCGACGTTCCTTTAGTCCAAAAAGGATCAGACAGTTACCAATTGTAGAAGTCCCCAGCCCAGAAGATAATTAACAAACTCATTTCCTCTGCAGCATCCTGCTTAATTGCACCTTGCCCGAAGCATACAATCATTGTCCTATCCTGTGTAACCATGGAAGTTTTGTAATTTGGGGCTTCCAGCCCTACAATTTCCCCTTATAAAACCACACCTCAGTCGAAAGTGGGTACTCCATTTGTTCCCAAAGGAATGGGATCCTTGCTGCAGCACCTATACTTGAGTCAATAAAGAAACCTGTGTCCTTGCATTCTGTGAGTTGTCTCCTTGTTGGTGGGTTCTTTTGGGGTTCCACAATCTGGGCACAGCAATTCCTCACAGTTGTGTCCTCCATTTTCAAGTTTCAGTTAAATCTAGATGTAGTCCAGTTGATAACCAAGAATAGCCATCACATTCTTGAAGAAATCAGTGTTTTTAAAGTAAATTCTGTGATCAAGGCATATGATTGTTGTCTGGTACCAAAGAAACCCAGGACAAATGGCTACCTCTGGTGCCTATTAGCATACCAAAGAGCACACTGGCCACCAGGGTCACTCTTTGCTCTTCTCACTCTCCAGCCCAGAATTCCTTTCTCTTCCCTCACCTTCTCATTCCTATATAACCGTGCCATTTTGGCCATGCATTCTCTTGGCTCAGTCCTTGGGTCTCACTTGGTCTTCTTTCCTTCTCCTCTATCAAGGCCCAATTCAAGTCTTGACACTTTCAGATGGCTCTGGCTGTATGCTTTCTCCTATCTACAATAAAATCCTTTTCCCTAACTATATCTTGGAACAGTCATGCCTTTGGTTTCATTCAATTTTTGTCTTTCTAAAGTGAGTAGTGTTGTACAAGCCTATAAGGCAAACTATACTTCCTACTAGTAATCTAGTTAATACCTCCAAACAAATTTGGGGGGGGGGATTATTTATTTGTTTGTTTCCAGACAGTTTCTTTATGTAGTTGGCTGTCTTGGAACTTATTCGATAGATCGGTTTTGCCTCAAACTCAGAGATACACCTGCCTCTGTTCCCCAAGTTCTGGGATTAAAGGTGTGTGCCAATATGCCTGGCTTTAAGAAAAGTTTTTTGAGGGAGTGGGTTGTTGTTATTGTTGGTTCTTGTTTTGTTTGTTTGTTGTTGTTTTGTCTAGTACAAGAATTACTTCTCAAATTTCTTCCACATCCAGAATTATATGGAATTATCATATTTATTTAAGCTTAAGAACTACTGGGAGAGAGAGAGAGAGAGTCACATATAGTATAAATATAATTCACCCTGTGTGAAGCAAACCTTATCTCCTATTTATAGTTGTATTGTTTTCTCATCTCCCAACTCCAACATTCTGAGTCTATACAAATGTACCCATTAATCATACATGATTCGAGTTTTATTATCAAAACTAAACATATCCCAGTGAGGTAAGTGATTCTTTTTTATACTATGTCATAGGCAAGTCCACTTCATTTTAGTTAGTATGTCACCACACTCTGTTTGTGATTCTATACTTAATTGCTAAAGTATTTCGACATCTCTCTCCATCACAGTGAAATGTTGTCCTTAACTCCATAATGAAATATATCAAGATTAGCCCTTGAACAAATTATAAAAGGATATAAAAGATTCAAGAGATGTGGGTATAGCACTTGTCTATTTTATTTTTTTATTTGAATTAGAAACAAGATTGTTTTACATGACAATCCCAGTTCCCTTCTCCCTCCCGTCCTCCCATACCACCCCTTTCACCTAAAACCCTACCTATCACATATCTTTTCTGCTCCCCCTGGATGGTGAGGCCTTCCATAGGTGTCATCAGAGTCTATCGTATCCTTTGGGATAGGGCCTAGGTCCACCCCAGTGTGTCTTGGCTCAGGGAGTATCCCTCTATGTGGAATGGGCTCCCAAAGTCCACACCTATGCTATGGATAAGTACTGAACTACTACAGGAGGTCCGGTAGATTTCCGGGGTTTCCTCACTGAAACCCATGTTTCTGGGGTCTGTATCAGTCCCATGTTGGTATCCCAGGTATCAGTCTAGGGAGCAAGAGTTCCCCGATGTACATACAGGTCAGATGTTTCTGTGGGTTCCACCAGCCTGGTCTGGACCCCTTTGCTCTTCACTTGTCCTTCTCTGCATCTGGATTCCAGTTCAGTTTAGTGATTAGTTGTGGGTGTCTGCTTCTACTTCCACCAGCTGTTGGATGAGGGCTATAGGGTGGCATATAAGTCAGTCATCAATCTCATTATCAGGGGAGGGCATTTAAGGTAGCCTCTCCTCTGTTGCTTAGATTGTTAGCTGTTGTCATCTTTGTAGATCTCCAGACATTTCCCCAGTGCCTGTAAACCTAAAATGTCTCCCTCTATTATGGTATCTTTTTAAAATATGACAATAGTTAAAGCAGTGGAAATTTATGTTTCTGGCCTGATCTGATAGGTTTTTGGAAAGGACTGCTCACTTTAACTTGGGGGGTTCACATAAGGCACTGTTTCCACTTAGTAAACATTCATTGAGCACCTTTTATGAAAGCCACTATAAAACATAAACAAGTTAGATGCAAATCCTGTTCCTAACAAGTAACTTCATGGTTAATCAAACATAGAAGTCATTGACTACAGTATGTAAATGAATATTAGGCTAGAGGAACACACGTAAGCAAATTATCTTTTTATCTTTATCCTAGTGAAAAGACTCAAGGAAAAGGTAATGATTTAAGAACACAGTGGAAAAAAAGTGATATTTAAATTGGTAGTTGAAAGGTTGTCTGGAAGAGTGAGTGGGAAGAAGAAACAGCTAATTAGATCTGCTTTTGAAATGTCTTGTTAGACTCAGATACTAGGAGAACTGTGGAGGTGGACTGCTTGATTAAGTCAAGGATGGTCTTGGTAAGCATTTCTATAAATGAAAGCATGCATGGCCCCCTCAGATTTCTCTGTTTTGTTTATTATTCTACTATAGTTAGTCATTAAGTATCCAAGAAACCTTGACAGATAAGGATTTTCTCCACATAAAATTCTCTTTAGGTACCCTCTTTACTGATACTTTTTAATGTAAATTTCACTCATGGGAATCTTTGTAATCTGAAATTTTAGCTTGTTCTGTGTCATGTTTATGGAACAACTTACTGAAGTATGTATGCTTATCAAATTCAAAGAATGAAAAAATAAATGAACATGGAAAGGGTTAAGAGGTATATCAGGGTAACATTTTTTCCCAAATATATTCAGACTAAAATGCATATGTTCATGAGAGGAAGTGTATTAAAGACTATTTAAATTTGTCGTATTTGTTGTCTGTGTCTGGTGCAACACTTGCCTATTTGAGAATATAAGGAAAATATAATCCAACTCCCAGGCTCTAAATATAAATCCTTAAGAAAATAAAACCTACCAGTCAGCCTGGGTCAGGTACTTATCTTTAGCCTGTTGACCAGGAAGCATGCTCATATGAACCATTATCCACTTAACAAGACCTGAAAGAGTCTCAAATAAGAGGTGTGGCTGCCTATAAAATGGGTTAGCATGGATTAAGTATACCTTCTCTTTGTCCCATAGCTTAAAATTTATCTGCCTTCAAATTGAATAAGGATGCACAATGAATATAACTGAAAGTCCAAACCACAGAGAAGAATTAGAGTGGGAAGACAAGGATGCTAAGGAAGAAGGGGGAAATATGCTACTTTGTGTGTTATGTGAGTCTGAGAGTCATGCGTACAGAGAAGGACAATCACTGTTGACTGACAGCCTTGAGCCTCCAAACCCATACTACTGCTTTTGCCTGTCTTGATGACATAAAGGGACAAGGTGTTTTGTTGTTACTTTTCTCATAGCTGTGACAAAATTACTGACTGAAGCAGCTAAGGGAAGAGAAGTATATTTTAGTTCATAGGTTAGAGGGTACAGCATATTGTGTCAGAGAAGGTATGGCAGCTGGAGTGTGGCTCAGTTATGGTGGCAAGAATTTGAAGTCTGGATTGCTTGCATCATGGCAGAGCAAGGAAAAGAGAGCTTAGGCTGAAAGTGGGGCAGGAAATACAACCTTCAAAACCAGGGACTCATTCTTTCCATCTAGGCTCCACCTCCTAAGAGTTCTTCAGCCTCCCAAAACAGCACTACTAGTTGGAGACCAACTGTCCAAAATGAGCAAAATATTTAAAAAAAAATGAGCCTGTGGAAAACATTTCACCTTCATGACACTGTAGGGGAACCTGTAGCCACTCCTGCTTAGGGTCTGGCTACAGGTCTGCCTAACTACATCTCGTGACGTAGAGTGAGAAGTTCAGGGCTGCGTTTCACTTTTGTGTTTTTCCTTTCGGCTTGCTGTACAGACTGCTGCCACGTCGGCTGGCTAGGTGGCTCTGTCAGTAAGGCTTTTCCCTATTAAATACCCTTCTATTTCTACCTGACTCCATATTGGTAATTTCCCACTATATGACACTATTTGGGCTTTCTTTTCAATGTGTTCTAATTAAATGTCCATTACCATCCTTGCCTTACTCATGACTTGTTCTTTGAGGCCTCTGTATCTTCCATTTCAAAGACAAAAGATACCAGATGAAGCCATAATTCTAACATTTGATCCTGGGAATAGCTTTCACAGAAGCATACCAGTTGGACACCCACTCCCCCTGACTCCATGCAGTCACCCCTACCTTCACAACCATGATGTTAATGATCAGTTAACATGTGGAACCATGGGCATCTAATGGCTTTTTCTTTGCTCCATGGGGTTTTCAATCTACATTGGCTTTGGGAGTAACTGGTAAGCTAGACCTGAACATGGTCAAATTATTCTGTGAATGCTGTACATCCAGTGTCTTTTCTCAATCTAGGTCATCCATTAGTATCTTCATTCAAGAAAATGTTCTTGGCTCTTCATTAATGTTCCTTTGCCCCTAAAGCTATGCTGACATAAGCAATTAAGCATAGTTTATGCTAAGTTGTTTCCCAGAGTATGGTCTTCAGAGAAGTGCCATCTTCATCACCTGAGAGCTAGTTACAATTACAAACTCTAAAGCCTATACTACTACAGTTGACCAAATCAGCAACTTCAGGGGTGAGAGCCCAGTCATCTGTATTCTATGAAATCTTCTAGATGATTCTCATGAAAGCTAAAGTTTAATAACCATCATTTTAGAATGAATTATTATTCACTTTCTTCCATGTTTTAGCATGTCTTACCCAGAAACCACTTCTTATAGGTTCATTTGTGCTTTCTAGATACCAAAATGCCCCTGCATAATTTGCTAGTTTAGCAAAAAGTGAAACATGCAGATTTTTCTCAAAAACCCAAGAAAATTGTATCAGTAAAAGTGAACATAAGACTTCTCAGTCATCTCTTTTTATCCAAAAAAGAGTCATACACTTTGCTCTTTGTATTAGAAATGTAATTAAAGACAAAAATAACAAATCTTGAGTTACTAGAATAATTTGTACCTTTTTTTTTATTTTATTAGTTCAAATTAGGAACAAGCTTTCTTCAGATGTCAATCACTTCTCCCTCTCCCTCCCCTCCCCCCAACATCCAACCTGCCCCTAGCCATCCCCCCTCCACTCCCCAGGCAGGGTAAGGTCCTCAAAAGGAGCTCCCCAAAGTCTACCACATCATCCTGGGCCAGGCCTAGGCCCTACCCCATGTGTCCAGGTCAAGAGAGCAAGGCCATCCCTTCACAAGGGATGGCCTCTCAAAATCCCTTCGTTTTTTTAAGACCTTACATATTTAATACAGTGTGTTACCTCTGTACAAATGGAAAAAAATTAAGTTCAACATTTCTAGACCAATATGGCTGTTAAGTTTTGTACAGTGCCAACTGAATGTGGTAAACTGAGATACGTTTTTCCAAAGTTGACAACAGAGCTGAAGTTTCCAAAAATTCAAATTATATGTATATAAAGACCAATAATGGCAGTATGTTATGCATCAATAGCAGAAACAGCTTTTCAAGGTTCTGCAGTCATTTGAACAAAATTGTAGAGATTTCCAGCACTCTCTATTAAAAAAAAAGTAAAAAACAAAATCTCAGAAAAACAGCACATTTCTGTTACTCTTGGTATCTGGCACCATTTTTTTTTTTTAAATTAGCTTCGCAATCATCATCTGGAAGGAAACCATTCTGAGCAACATCATTAAAAATAGCTCTGATAAAGCACAGTCACTACTATGTATCATAAAGCAGGTCCACATATGAGTGAATACATACATGTTTGTCTTTTTGTGACTGGGTTACCTCGCTCAAAATGGTTTCTTCGAGTTCCATCCATTTTCCTGCAAATTTCAAGATTCCATTTTTTTTTCTGCTGAGTAGTACTCCATTGTGTAAATGTACCACATTTTCTGTATCCATTCTTCATTTGAGGGGCATCTAGGCTGCTTCCAGTTTAGGCTATTACAAACCATGCTGCTATGAAAAATGTTGAACAGATGTCCTGGTTATATGAATGTGCTTCATTTGGGTATATGCCTAGGAGTGGAATTGCTGGATCTTGTGGCATACTCATTCCCATTTTCTTGAGGAGTCGCCATACTGATTTCCAAAGTGACTGTACAAGTTGGCACTCCCACCAGCAGTGGAGAAGTGTTCCCCTTTCTCCAGATCCTTTCCAGCATAAACTGTCATTGGTATTTTTGATTTTAGCCATTCTGACAGGAGTAAGATGGTATCTCAGAGTTGTTTTGATTTGCATTTCCCTGATGGATAAGGATGTTGAACACCTTCTTATGTGTCTTTCAGCCATTTTAGATTCCTCTATTGAGAATTGTCTATTTAATTCTGTACCCCATTTTTAATTGGATTGTTTGGTGTTTTTGAGAATAACTTCTTGAGTTCTTTGTATATTTTGGAGATCAGCCCTCTGTCAGATGTGGGGTTGGTGAATATCTTTTCCCAGTCTGTGGGCTGTCGTTTTGTCTTGCTGACTGTGTCCTTTGCCTTACAGAAGCTTCTCAGTTTCAGGAGGTCCCATTTATTAATTGTGGATCTCAGTGTCTGTGCTACTGGTGTTATGTTCAGGAATCAGTCTCCTGTACCAATTAATTCAAGGGTGTTCCCCACTTTATCTTCTAATAGGTTCAGTGTGGCTGGGTTTCTGTTGAGGTCTTTGATCCATTTTGACTTAAGTTTTGTGCAGGGCGAAAGGCTTGGGTCTATCTGTAGTCTTCTACATGTATGCATCCAGTTATGCCAGCACTATTTGTTGAAGATGTTCTCTTTGTTCCAGTGTATATATTTGGATTGTTTGTCAAAAATCAGGTGCTCGTAGGTGTGTGGGTTAATTTCAGAGTTTTCAACTCTATTCCATTGGTCTATCTGTCTATTTTTGTGCCAATACCAAGCTGTTTTCAGGACTATAACTCTAATAGAGCTTGAAGTTAGGGATGGTGATGCTTCCAGAAGTTCCTATATTATACAGGGTTGTTTTAACTGTCCTGGGTCTTTTGTTTTTACATATCAAGTTGAGAATTGTTCTTTCAAGGTCAGTGAAGAAATGTGTTGGGATTTTGATGGGGATTGCATTGAATCTGTAGATTGCTTTTGGCAAGATTGTCGTTTTTACTATGTTGATCCTGCCTATCCAAGAGCATGGGAGAACTTTCCATTTTGGGGTATCTTCTTTTGTTTCTTTCTTTAGAGACTCAAAATTCTTACGGTACAGGTCTTTCACTTTTTTGGTTAGTGTTACTCCAAGGTATTTTATGTTGTTTGTGGCAATTGTAAAGGGTGATGCTTCTCTGATTTCTTTCTCCACCAGTGTGTCATCTGTATATAGTAGGGCTACAGATTTTTTGAGTTAATCTTGTATCCTGCCACTTTGCTGAAGGTGTTTGTCAGCTGTAGGAGTTCCCTTGTTGAGTTTTTCGGGTCACTTATGTAGGCTATCATATCATCTGCAAATAGTGAGAGTTTCACTTCTTCCCTTCTGATTTGTATTCTCTTGATCTCCTTTTGTTGTCTTAATGCTCTAGCTAGAATTTCAAGGACAATATTGAAGAGGTATGGAGAGTGTGCCCAGCCTTGTCTTGTCCCTGATTTTAGAGGAATTGCATTGAGTTTCTTTCCATTTAATTTGATGTCGCCGGTTGGCTTGCTGTATATTGCTTTTGTTATATTGAGGTATGTTCCTGTTATCCCTGATTTCTCCAGGACCTTTATCATGAAGGGATGTTGGATTTTTTTCAAAGGCTTTTCCGGCATCTAGTGAGATAATCATGTGATTTTTTTCCTAAGTCTGTTTATATGGTGGATTACATTGATGGATTTTTGTATTTTGAACCATACTTGCATCCCTGGGATGAAGCCTACTTGATTGGGATGGATGATTTCTCTGATGCGTTCTTGGATTCGATTTGCCAATGTTTTATTGAGAATTTTTGCATCAATGTTAATGAGGGATATTGGTCTGTAGTTCTCTTTCTTAGTTGTGTCTTTGTGTGGCTTGGTTATCAAGGTTATTGTGGCCTCATAAAAAGAGTTTGGTAATGACCCTTCTGCTTCTCTTGTGTGGAATACTTTTAGGAGAATTGGTATTAGCTGTACTTTGAATTTCTGGTAGAATTTTGCACTGAAGCTATCTGGCCCTGGGCTTTTTTTGGTTGGGAGACTTCTAATGACTGCTTCAATTTCATTAGAGGTTATAGGTCTATTTAAGTTGCTTGTCTGTTCTTGATTTAATTTTGGAAAGTGAAATCTGTCCAGAAAATTATCCATTTCCTTTAGATTTTCAAATTTTGAGGAATATAGGTTTTCAAAGTATGACCTGATGATTCTCTGGATTTCCACTGTATCTGTTGTTATCACCACCTTTTTTTCATTCCTGATTTTATTAATTTGCATGTTCATTCTTTGTTGTTTGGTAAGTTTGGATAAAGGTTTGTCTATCTTGTTGATTTTCTTGAAAGAACCAACTTTTTGTTATATTGATTCTTTTTATTGTTCTCCTAGTTTCCATTTTATTGATTTCAGACCTCAATTTGATTATTTCCTGGCATCTGCTCCCCTGGGGTTTATTGGCTTCTTTGTTTTCTAAAGCTTTCAGTTGTGCTGTTTATTCTCTAGTGTGATTATTCTCCTGTTTCTTCATGTGGGCATTTAGCGCTATGAACTTTCCTCTTAGCACTGCTTTCACGGTATCCCATAGGTTTGAAAATGTTGTGTCCGAATTCTCATTGAATTCTAGGAAATCTTTAATTTCTTTTTTTTATTTCTTCCTGGACCTATGAATTGTGCAATTGGATGTTACTTAATTTCCATGTGTTTGTAGGTTTTCTGTAGTTCTTGTTGTTGTTGAATTCTAATTTTAAAGCATCGTGGTATGATAAGACACAGAGGGTTATTTCAATTTTTTTGTTCTTGTTGAGGTTTGCTATGTTGCCATGTATGTGGTTGATTTTAGAGAAGGTTCCATGCGGCGCTGAGAAGAAAGTAAATTATTTTGTATTTCGGTGGAATGCTCTATAGATATCTGTTAAGTTCAATTTTGCCATAACTTCTATTAGTTCCTTTGTTTCTTTGTTAAATTTCTGTCGGGTGTTCCTGTTCAGTGGTGAGAGTGGGGTGCTGAAATCTCCCACTATACGTGTGTGCAGTTTTATATGTGATTTGAGTTTTAGTAAAGTTTCTTTTACAAACGTTTGTATTTGGGGCATAAATGTTCAGAATTGAGACTTCATCCTGATGGATTTCTCCTGTGATGAGTAGGAAATGACCTTCTTCGTCTCCTTTGACTGATTTTAGTTTAAAGTCCAATTTATTGGGTATTAGGATTGCTACCCCCGCTTGTTTCTTGAGTCCATTTGATTGGAAGAACTTTCCCCAACCTTTAATTCTTAGGTACCATCATCTGTCTTTGAAGTTGAGGTGAGTTTCTTGTATGCAGCAGAAGGAAGGATTCTGTCTTCTTATCCATTCTGCTAATCTGTGTCTTTTTGTAGGGGAGTTAAGACCATTAATGTTGATGGACATTAATGACCATTGATTATTATTCATTTGTAGGGGAAGCTGTAGTCACGCCTACTTAGGGGCTGGCTACAGGAGTGCCTGACCATGCTTGTGAGGGCGTGGTCAGAATGATGTAGTGTGACTGCGTTTGCAGTTTCGGTTTCTCTTTGCTTCTTGCTGTACAGACCACTACCACGCCGGCTGGCTAGGTTGCTCTGTAAGTAAGGCTTTTCCCTATTAAATACCTATTATATTCCTACCTGACTCCGTATTGGTAATTTCCCACTATATTCATTCTTGTTTGTTTTTGATTTGGGGATGGTGGCAAGATTACTTGTGGGATTCTATCCCCTTTTTCTTTTGACTGTTGGTAAGGTGGGATTGTTTATTACGTATGTTTTTCTGGTTGTAGTTAACTTCCCTGGGTTGCAGTTTACTTTCCAGTACTTTCTGTAGGGCTGGTTTGGTGGATATGTATTGTTTGAATCTGGTATCATCATGGAATATCTTATTTTCTCCATCTATAATGATTGAAAGCTTTGCTGGGGATAGTAGTCTGGGCTGGCATCCATGGTCTCTTACTGTAGGTAAAATATCGATCCAGGACCTTCTTCCTTTCAGAGTTTTCAAGGAAAAGTCAGATGTGATCTGATAGGTTTGCCTTTATAGGTTACTTGACCTTTTTCCTTTGCTGCTCTTAATATTTTCTCTTTGTTGTGTATGCTTGGTGTTTTGATTATTATGTGGCGAGGTGACCTTTTTTTTTTGGTTCAGTTTATTTGCTGTTCTGTAGGCTTCTTGTATTTCCATTGGCATGTCTTTCTTTAGGTTGGGAAAGTTTTCTTCTATGATTTTGTTGAATATGTTTTCTGAGCCTTTGAGTTGGATTTCTTTACCTTCTTCTATACCTATTATTCTTAGGTTTGGTCTTTTCACGGTATCCCGTATTTCCTGGATATTTTGTGTTAGGGGATTTGTTGGACTTAAGATTTTTCTTTGGTTGATGAATCAGTTTCCACTACTGTGTCTTCAACTCCTGAGATTCCCTCTTCCATCTCTTGTATTCTGTTGGTTATGCTTATATCTCTAGTTCCTGATCATTTACCCAGCTTTTCTATTTCCAGCATTCCTTCAGATTGTGCTTTCTTTATTGTGTCTACTTCAGATTTTAGGTCTTGAACTATTTCTTGTATTTTTTGGTTTATTTTGTCTTCAATTTTTTAAGGGATTTTCTCATGTCCTCTTTGTGGTCCTCTATCATTTTCCTTAAGATGTTTTTAAGGTCATTCTCTTCTGGTTCATCTGCATCATCAGGTTGAGGTTTTACTGGTGTATGGTTCCTAGTTTCCAGTGGTGTCATATTCAGTTTTCTGTTGTTGGATGTGCTTTTACCTTGTCCTCTTCTCATCTTTTCTTCTGGTGGGTGTAGCAAGTGTTTCTTGTTTTCCTGGTGGGTGTGGGACCAGGGTTCCCTTCTGGTAGATGCAAACAGATCCAATACTCTTTTGTCAGTCCTCTTCTCGTGGATGGAAGTGTCACTGTTACCTCGGTGTCGGCAGTGTTCTGGCGTGCTGGGTCTTGCCGTGCTGGTAGTTGGAGGCAGAGCTGTCACAGGGCCTCCAGGTGTCAGATTTCGCTGCCGAACTCCATATGGCATGCAAGTCACTTGTGTCAGATGACTCTGAGCAGCGAGGACATGCAGGAGGTGGAAATAGCCCCTGGCCTACCTGGGCCAGTGGATGGAGGCCGGGCTGCCTCTGGGTGTTCGGTGTTCAGAACCTGTCAATGTCGATCTGGGTCCGGCAAGCAGGTTGCTTGCCTCAGATGACTCTGAGCAGTGATGACTAGCAGGAGCCGGAAACAGCCCCTAGCCTACTTGGGCAGGTGTACCATTTATTTTTATGTTGTAAATGTCAATATGAAAAGAAATATTGTTATATTTAGTTACTAGGACAGCATCAAATCATTTTTATCATGTTGACCATAACTTCTAGTTTCCAGAATACATCATACAAATAAAATCCAGGGTATAAAAGGAAGGAAAGAAAGTTCTGGTTGAGACAGAACTCCAAGTTTAGTTTACTCATGGAATAATAATAAACAAAACCTTCTAGGTGCTTGGGGGTTCTGCCTCAATTCACTACTAGCTGTTGACCAACACATCAAAGGGAGAAAAGCATGAGTATATGTAGCCATAGTTTCCTTGTTTATAATTCACCATCTCAAGCTATGGCAAATGAACTTTAAATGTCCAGATGAGGATATACTCAGTGCTTGGATATACTCACCTCTCAGATAAAGAATGAGGATGGGCCTGATCCCCCTGACACAGCTGCCCCTCATAAATGCCATAGTCCTGCCACTCTAAGGCTAGGAGTGCTATGGCCTGCCCACTCAGATGCCATGGGGTACATGTATACATATTATCATCTCCATTGTTGACAGAGACTGAGGGTATCATCTGTCACAGCTGAAGCTGAGTAGGTAATGAAGTACCAGAATTAGGGTACCATATAGCTGAGCATTTAGATCTAGGGAGATAGCAGGAGAGAACACCTCTCCTGAGCTGAGGGCACAGCTCTTGAGTATTTGGATATTATTTAAGGAACACAAACTTAAAAATATTAAACTTTGGACAACTGTGACCATATAGTATTAAATTGGAAGAATGGAGTCCTGTGTGGACGTACTAATTATCACCGGCCTATGACAAGTACTCTGAAAAATGAGCAGGGTAAAAACTAGCCAGATCTATAGCTTACCTAGTCAGGCTCATACCGCCTTAGGAATGGTGGGCTCTCTTCTTGTAGTCTTAAGAGATTCTTCCGAATTTGGCCCTGGATTGCTTCTCCAGATTCCTCTCTATCTGTCCCCCACCTCCAATGACAATTACAGGCTTAGGCTCCAACCAAATTGAACTTTTCAGCAGTCATCTTAGAGCACAAGACTCTTTCTCAAATAGCCCCTTGGGTCTGTTTCTATGTGCAACACTTCCTACCTTCATTACAGCCTCCTGTCCTCCTGTCTGTCCTTCCCTCCTTCTGGAACTAACTCCATCTTTTAGGTTAGTGGTCTAGATACATTGGTATGCCTATCCCCATGATACCTACAGACTCCAGGAAGGCAAAGGTGGTGTCTTATTCACCAGCTTTAGTACTTGACAGAATATTGGCAGGCAGAAAAAAATAGTGATACTAATTAAATGGATTACTGGTCTGAGCTGCAAAATCACAGTGTGATTTCACCGGAAAAGAATCAGCTGTCAGAGTTTCTCATGATAAAATGCTATAATCTTTTTTCATTCTCTGAGTCATACATAATACCATTTCCTTTTTTGAAAATATTTTTTATATCTGTCAGATAGTTCCAAATAGTTTAAGTTTATAGAATTTTCTTCAGATGAGGCAAGGATTAGCTATCACAGTAAACTCTTTGTTTAAGCTGATGTCATATCTTATAGCTTAAGACATACTTTTTCACATCCTTCATTAGCTCCAAAGGAATTTGCAATAATCAAAAGTGCTGGTGACCCCAAACTATGGCCCTCAAACATATTTGAATTTGGGCACAGGATATTGGAATCAAGACTGTCTTGGGGCTCTCTGTGCAGGGAATTATATCTCAGGATTTATAAAGTCTTTGAATATGAGGATAAATAAAATGAATATCTGCTCCCACTGGGCACTAAGACATAAAACTCTCATTTTCTGTGAACTAGAAAAATACAGCTTAGGATTCACCTGAATCACTTTTCACTGGTTCTTTTAGAGATATAACAGCATGAACGATGGGATTTAGATTCCTTAAGGCCCATTCCCTTCAAGACTGGGAGCCAGTAGGGCTCTGCTTTGTAACAGTGTTCAAAGGTTAGAATCCAGAGCCCCAGCAAGAGCTGAAACATACAGCACCACATAGCGCTCACATTGACTCAGCTTTGAGGCTAACAATGGAAAATTAGAGCTAGAATTTTCCAACTGTGCTTTGTATAAACTCATATCTGAGGTCTATTTTGAAAGTATATTTTTAAATGTTTGTTACAATTGTGAAATCACTGATTTAAAACAATTAGTGTGTCTCATGACTATTACTCGAAATAATTTGTCTCTCATTTTTTTAAAGCAATACTATATTTTTTGCTCAGCATTTTTATCTAATGTATGCAATGTATGTCCAGGTGTTGGAAAAGTTTGATCATACCATTTGTTTATATTGCCTTGACAAATATCAGACATAAAGAACTTAAAGGCTAAAAGACTACTTTTACTTATGTTCATCATGGCAGGGGAGGATGACAGAGCAGTGAAGTTCACATCTTAGAAGACAAGAATCATACTGAATCAGGATCAGGAAGGAGTTACGGCAAGATATAGCCCTCAAAGACAATTTTTCACTAGCCTACTTCTACCACTACCTCTTCCCCTCCACACTTCCTTAACCTCTAAATGGCCTATAGAAAATTTGAACCCATCAGGGAATTTAACCATCCATTAGGTTAAAATCCTCATGATCCATTGGGTCTCGAAAAACTTTCACAGAAAGATCCAGAAGTATGTCTTACCAACATCTTAGGCATTCCTTAAACCAATCAAATTCACAATCTACATTATACATCATATCATAGTGGCAATTTTGTTAGAAGGACGGATGCACAGACAAGGTCAGAACACTTGTGCTATACCCATTTTGCCCCTTCTCCAAGATAGAATAGCTCAGTGTCAAAAGTAACCCCCTCATCACATGATTCTCCTCAGAAGGAAAGGGAAGAGCACCACAAGTGAGTACACAGCTTAGTAAATCAGTGTGTGGTCCAAGATGACAGAGAGCTGGTGCCAAAGAAGCTCTCTTCTTTCTAAACCCACCTGGAATGCTGAGGTGCCCAGCACATCTGAGTGGCTTGAGAGCAGGGAGGAGAGGCAGGACTCACACAAACAGGGCTATAACTCAATAGATCCTACTAACTAACTTCTCCACAGACAACATCAGAAAGCCCAAACAATAGCTTCTTTTTTAAAAAAAAAGCCATTTTATTTATATGTATATGTGTAAGTCTGCATGAGTTTATGTATATCACATGTGTGCAGGTTCCCACAAAGGCTAGAAGGCAACAGGTCTCCGGAAACTAGAGTTTACAGGTGCTTGTGAGTTGTCTGATGCATGAGAGATAGGAACTGAACCTGAGTCATCTGAGTAAGCAGTAATCACTCTAAAGCATCTCTCTAGGCCCAAGCGTGAGCTTCTTAGAAGACCTGGCATTGTGTAAGAACCTCCCAACTGTCCCACAAGCACCAATGATTCATCTCCATGAGTCTTCTGCAGATGGCAAATATGAGCCTCTGCTAACAGTTTATGGCATAAACGGGCAGATGGCCTGTCTGAAAGCAAAGGGATAGGAAAAATCTACTCAAGGCAAGTAGAAATAAGACAGCAGGAGTTCTTCAAACATAATCAAGCAAAATACCTGTTAGGTTTGAAGCTGTATGATAAGACATGATGTTTATTGTGTCAGTTCTGTGAGAAAGCTCAGTGGTAAAGGCATTTTCACCAACACTGGATATCTGAGTTCAATACCCCAAAACTCACATGCATAGTAGAAGCAGATAAATGACTATTGCAAGTTGTCCCCTAATCATCATATGAATAGTGTGTTGTACTATAATCCTAAAATAAATAAATACATGGTTAAAAACCCAGAAGGTCATTTTATAATAATAAAGGGATTGATTTATTAATAGGACATATTAATTGTAAGCTTTATGTATCAAACACCTTGATATCAACTGTAAATACTGATAGATCATAAGGATAGGCAGCAATACAAGAATAGCAGGAGACTTTACCATCTTATTTTGAATTCTTGAACATCTAGATAGAAAACTTGAACTACAATTTAGGTCAAATGAACCTGAGACATATATAGAACATTCCATTCAAAAGCAGCATGCTTCTCAAGAGAGCAAAGCACGTTCCTCAGGAGAGAGCAAAATAAGTCTTAACTTACTTATGAAGACTTAAACCATACCAAATATCTTTGCTAAACACAATAGTAAGAGATCAGAAATCAGGAAGAGAAGAGAAACTAGAAAATTCACACATATGTGGAAATTAAACAAGACAATCACCAACAATCAGCGTGCCAAAGAATATATCAAAAGAAAAACCAAGATCTTGATACAAATGAAAATACAAAATAAAGCTTCTTAGATACAGAAAAAAACTATGAAAAGGATACTTATAGTGATAAAGTATCTATAAGAAAAATGGTTTCAAATAAGTAGCCTATGGTGATCCTCACAGGAACTCAAAATTTAAGAAATGAAGTAAACAGCAGAAGGAAAGAAATAGAAAATATCAGAGAAGTAAATGCGTTAGAAACGAGAAAATCAAAATCAATAAAAAACTGAATTGGTATTTTGAAAAGATCAAAATAAATGGACATGCTTTTAGCTAAAATAAAAATAAGACTTTAAGTATAAATGCAGAAATGAGGAAAAACTATAATTTATACTACAGAAATACAAATAGGTCAAGACAAAATGATACATGAATAATTATATGCCAACAAAATATATAACTTAGAAAAATTAATACATCTACAGAAATATACCTACCAAAACTGAATCATGGAGATATAGAAAATGTGACTGGATCAATAGTAAGGAGACTAAGCCAGTGAATAAAAGCCTCCTATGAAAGTAACCTCAAGGTTTACTGATGAATGCTACCAAATTTTAAAGAAGAATTAATACCAATACTCAAATTCTTCCAAAACTGAAGGTGAGAGAACACTTTCTAATTTATTTTGCAAAGTGATATGAAAGCCAGACAAGGGCACTGCAAGAAAAGAGAATTGTAGGTCAAACTGCCTGAAGAGCATAGATACAAAATCTCAATAGAACAGGGATAAATCAAACAACAGAATACTGAAAGAGCCATTTAAACTCAAATCACAAATATGACCTCACACAGTTTTAGTGGGAGACTTCAACACCCCACTTTTACCACTGGACAGGACCACCAGACAGAAACTTAACAAAGAGACAAAGGAAATAACAGAAGTTATAACCCAAGTGGGATTAGCAGATATCTATAGATATCACAAAAGAATATATCTTCTTTTCAGCATCACATGGAACCTTCTCAAAAAAACAAGCACAAACTCGGCAACATAGCAAACCTCAACAGGTACAAAAAATTGGAATAATCCCCTGTCTTATCAGACCACCATGCTTTAAATTTAGAAATCAAAAACAACACAAATAGCAGAAAACCTACCAACTCATGGAAATTGAACAACACACAATTGCACCATTCCTGGGTCAAGGAAGAAAGAAAGAAAGAAATTAAAGACTTCCTAGAATTCAATGATATTCAGACACAACATACCCAAACTTATGGGACACTTTGAAAACAGTGTTAAGAGGAAAGTTCATAGCTCTAACTGCTCACATGAAGGAACTAGAGAATAGTCACACCAAAGAGTTGACATCACAGCTGAAAGCTCTAGAACAAATGGAAGCAAATTCACCCCGGAGGAGTAGAAGCCAGGAAATAATTAAACTAAGGGCAGAAATCAATAAAGTCAAAACAAAGAAAACATTTCAAAGAATCAATATAATAAGTTGGTTCTTCGAGAAAATCAACAAAATAGACAAACCGTTATCCAAACTAACCAAAAGGCAGAGAGAGAACATGCAAATTAACAAAATCAGAAATGAGAAGGGGGACATAACAACAGAAATGGAGGAAATCCAGAGAATCATCAGGTCATACTTCGAAAACCTATATTCCTCAAAATTCGAAAATCTAAAGGAAATGGACAATTTTCCGGACAGATTTCACTTTCCAAAATTAAATCAAGAACAGATAAGCAACTTACATAGACCTATAACCCCTACTGAAATTGAAGCAGTCATCAGAAGTCTCACAACAAAAGAAGCCCAGGGCCAGATGGCTTCAGTGCAGAATTCTATCAGAAATTCAAGGTACAGCTAATACCAATTCTCCTCAAAGTATTCCACACAATAGAAGCAGAAGGGTCATTGACAAACTCTTTTTATGAGGTTTCAATAACCTTGATAACCAAGCCACACAAAGACACAACTAAGAAAGAGAACTACAGACCAATATTCCTCATGAACACTGATGCAAAAATTCTCAATAAAATACTGGCAAAGCAAATCCAAGAACACATCAGAGAAATCATCCACCATGATCAAGTAGGCTTCATCCTAGTGATGCAAGGATGGTTCAACATACAAAATTCCATCAATGTAATCCACCATATAAATAAACTGAGGAAAAAAGCACATGATCATCTCACTAGATGCCAAAAAAGCCTTTGACAAAATTCAAGCTCTATTATTAAGCCATAGTTCTGAAAACATCTTGTTATTGACACAAAAATAGACAGGTAGTCGAATGGAAGAGTTGAAAACCCTGATATTAACCCACACAGCTATGAACACATGATTTTTGACAAACAATCCAAACTTATATGATGGCACATAGAGAACATCTTCAACAAATGGTGCTGGCATAACTGGTTGTAGAAATTTAGAAGACTGCAGATAGACCCAAGCCTATTGCCTTGCACAAAACTTAGGTCAAAATGGATCGAAGACCTCAACATAAATCTTGCTACACTGAACCTATTAGAAGACAAAGTAGGAAATACTCTTGAATCAGGTGGTACAGGAAACTGCTTCCTTAACATAACACCAGTAGCACAGACACTGAGATCAACAATAAATAAATGGGACCTCCTGAAACTCAGAAACTTCTGTAAGGCAAAGGACACAGTCAGCAAAACAAAACAGCAGCCCATAGACTGGGAAAAGTTATTCACCAGTCCCATATCTGACAGAGGGCTGATCTCCAAAATATAAAAAGAACTCAAGAAGCTAGTCTCCAAAATACTAAACAATCCAATTAAAAATTGGGGTGCAGAACTAAATAGACAATTCTCAATAGAGGAATCTAAAATAGCTGAAAGACATGTAAGAAAGTGTTCAACATCCTTAGCCATCAGGGAAATGCAAATCAAGACAACTCTGAGATACAATCTTACTCCTGTCAGAATGGTCCAAATCAAAAACAGTTGATGCCAGAGAGGATGTGGAGGAAGGGGAACACTTCTCCACTGCTGGTGGGAGTGCCAACTTGTACAGCCACTTTGGAAATCAGTATTGCGACTTCTCAAGAAAATGGGAATCAGTCTACCACAAGATCCAGAAATTCCACCCTTAGGCATATACCCCAAAGAAGCACATTCATACAACAAGTACATCTGTTCAACAATGTTCTTAGCAACACTATTTGTAATAGCCAGAAACTGGAAGCAGCCTAGATGCCCCTCAACTGCAGAATGGATAGAGAAAATGTGGTACCTTACACAACGGAATACTACTCAGCGGAAAAACAAAAACAAAAACAAAAACAAAAAACAATGGAATCTTGAAATTTGCAGAAAAATGGATGGAACTACAAGAAACCATTCTGAGCGAGGAAACCCAGTCACAGAAAGACAAACATGGTATGTACTCACTCATATGCGGATTTTAGACATAGAGTAAACGATTACCAGCCTACAATCCACACTGCTTTTTTTGATTTGGTGATGGTGGCGAGATTATGTTTGGGATTCTATCCCTTTTTCCTTTTGGCTGTTGGTAAAGTGGGGTTATCTATTGCCTATATTTTTCTGGTTGGAGTTAACTTCCTTGGGTTGCAGTTTTCCTTCCAGAACTTTCTGTAGGGCTGGATTGGTGGATATGTATTGTTTGAATCTGGTTTTGTCATGGAATATATTGTTTTCTCCATCTATATTGATTGAAAGCTTTGCTGGGTATAGTAGTCTTGGCTGGCATCCAGGGTCTCTTAGTGTAGGTAGACTATCAATCCAGGACCTTCTGGCTTTCAGAGTTTCCATGGAAAAATCAGGTGTGATTCTGATAGGTTACTTGACCTTTTTCCTTTTCTGCTCTTAATATTTTCTTTTTATGCTGTATGTTTGGTGTTTTGATTATTATGTGGCGTGAAGACCTTTTTTGGTTCAGTATATTTTAGTTTTTAGGTCTTGAACTGTTTCCTTTTGAGATTTGTTGATAACTGTATGTTTTGGTTTGTTTTTTCTTCCATTTCTTTAATGCGTTTTCTCATGTCCTCTTTGAGGTCCTCTATCATTTTTCTGAAGATGTTTTTAAGGTCATTCTCTTCTGTTTCATCTGCATTGTGATGTTCAGGTCTTGCTGGTGTATGGTTCCTAGTGTCTGGTGGTGTCATATTGGGGTTTCTGTTGTTGAATGTGCTTTTGCCTTGTCCTCTTCTCATCCTTTCTTCTGGTCAGAGTAGCAGGAGTCTCTTCCTCTCCTGGTGGGTATGGGACAAGTTCTCTTCTGTTAGACGAAAACAGATCCAACACTCTGATGTCTGTCCTTTTCTCGTGGATGGAGGTGGCACTGTTACCAGGACCTTGGCAGTGTTCGGGTGTGTTGGGTCCCGCTGGGTTGGTGGATGGAGTCGGAACTGCCACCGGGGCCTTGGGAGTGTCCGGTGTGTTGGATTCTGCTGCCAAATTCAGATCCAGCGAGCAGATCGCTAGCATCAGATGACTCTGAGCAGTGATGCCGAACAGGACGCAGAAACAATATAGTGTGTCTTGAGACCCGGGAGTCCTCTCTGTATGGACGGGATGGTAGTTGTCCCCATAAAATTCAAGGAAAACTTCGTTACCAGTACAAAGTTCGTTAGCTAACTTCATTGTCAGGTAGTTGAACTCTGTATTTTTAGCTACACTGGAGGGGAATATGGGAAGATGGCTTGAGGTAGGGGGTAGACACTATCCTTGGCAACAGAGTTAAGTACTATCTACAAACAAATGTGCTAGGGACATAGCTCAATTGGTAGTGTGCTTGCCTAGTGTACACAAAACCCTGAGTTTGATCACAGGTATTACATAAAACCAGGGGCCATGGAACCTGCCTGAAATCCCAGCACTGTGAAGGTGGAGTCTAGGCTTATCAGAAGTTCAATATCATTCTCCACTACATAGCAAGTTTGAGGCCAGCCTGTGGTATATAAGACCTTGTTTCAAAAAACCAACTCTTTAAAATCATTAAAGTGTTCCTATGTCAGATACTGATGTGATATTTTCCAGAGCCAAACCCCAGCTTAACCTAAGCTTCCCACATTTTCAGTCAGCCTATGACAGGTTAGAGTTCAGAGATTGTGATTCCACTAGATCTGCCTCAGATCAGTAACGTTCTCCAATCCTGACTTGACCACAGACAAGTGGTACATGATACCATGTTCTACTCTCACACTTGGCATTACTTAGTGGAGGTCCTGTCCCATGAAAACCTTCAATATGAAGGAAAATTTATGTCCTAAAGTTCTCAAAGAAAAATGAAACTGAAATACAAAGTCCTATTTTAAGATAGGGGTTACTTTGTATAACTTCTGTAATGCCTTGTTGATCAATGTAATATATCCAGTATAGAATTAGACTCTTTTGGGGGCAAGGTTTAAATAATTAGAGACTAACATCAGAAACAAAAAAAACAATACTATTGTTCCTTGGATAGTTTTGCTGAAAAGAGCTAGAAGTCAATTCTCTCCCTGACTCTTAACCACTTAGCCATTTATTTGTTCAAGACTGTCAGGCTGAATGGACATGGAAAATGTTCCATTAGGAAAAGTGAATGTTTTAGATCTCTACTACAGAATTATCTATTTGTATTTCCCCTCATTCCTGCCAGAAGAAAGAAGTGATATTCTGTTCAACTTAGCTATATTCAAAATATAAGTTTTATCCTTTTTATTTAAATTAGAAACAAGCTTCATTTACATGTCAGTACCAGTTCCCTCACCCTCCCCTCCTGCTCTGGCCCCCACCAACACCCTATCTCATTCCCTTTCTGCTCCCCAGGGAGGGAGAAGCCACTCATGGGGGATTTTCACAGTCTGTCATATCATTTGGAGCAGGGCCTATGCCCTCCCCCGTGAGTCTAGTCTGAGAGAGTATCCATCTATGTGGATAGGGCTCCCAAAGTCCATTCACATACTAGGGATAATTACTGATCCACTACCAGAGGCCCCATGGATTAAACAGACCTCCAAACTGACATCCATGTTCAGGGGTTCTGGAACAGTCCTAAGATGGTCTCCCAGCTATCAGTCTGGGGTCCACAAGCAACCCGCTGATCAGGTCAGCTGTTTCTGTGGGTTGCTCCAGCCTGGTCTTGACCCCTTTGATCCTCTCAGTCTGCAACTGGGTTCCAGGGTTCAGCTCAATTTTAGTATTGGGTGTCTGCTTCTGCTTCCATCAGCTACTGGATGAAGGAACTAAGATGGCAATCAATCTCATTATTGGAGAAGGACTTTTAAGGTAGCCTTTTGACTATTGCTTAGATTGTTAGTTGGGGTCAACCATGTAGATATTTGATTATTTCCCTAGTGGCAGATTTCTCATTAAACCTATAATGCTCACACTATTATGGTATCTCTTTTCTTGTTCTCCTCTATTCTTCCCCTGACTTGATCTTCCTACTATCTGTTGTCCTCCTCTCCACTACTCTTCTCCCCTTCCCTTTCTTCTAACTCCCTCTCCCTTCCCCCATGCCTCCAATTTTCTCAGGAGATCTTGTCCCTTTCCCCTTCTCCAGGGGACCATATATGTCTTTTTTTAGGGCCCTCCTTGTTACCTAGCTTCTCTGGTGGTGTGGATTGTAGGATGCTACTTCTTTGCTCTAGGTCTAAAAATCTATATATGAGTGAGTACATACCATTTTTATCTTTTTGTGACTGGGTTACCTCACTCAGAATGGTTTCTTCTAGTACCATCCGTCTGCCTGGGAAGTTGAACATTCCAATTTTTTTTTTCCGCCGAGTAGTACTCCATTGTGCAAATGTACATTTCTCCATCCATTCCTCAGTTGAGGGGCATCTAGGTTGCTCCCATGTTATGGCTATTACAAATAATGCTGCTATGAACATGGGCTCACATGGCGGCTCCAGAGAAGAGAATAGCAGGAAGAGCAAGAGGATGATTTTCTGTTTGTCCCTGCTTATATTCTGAGTCTGCCTGCTGTGTTATTTCCTGCCTGGATCACAAGACTTATCTTTACTACATTTCCCAGAATCCTACTTGACTCCTAGTCCCACTTAACTTGCTTCTTCATTGGCCAACAGTACTTTATTTAACAACCAATATGATAAACATACACAGAAGGACTTGCCCGATCATCCTTGGGTTGGAGTTTTCCTTCCAGAGCTTTCTGTAGGGCTAGATTAGTGGATATGTATTACCTAAATCTGGTTTTGTCACAGAATATCTTGTTTTCTCCATCTATAGTAATTGAAAGCTTTGCTGGGTATAGTAGTCTGGACTGGCATCTGTGGTGTCTTAGTGTTGGTAGAATATCAACCCAGGACCTTCTGGCTTTCAGAGTTTCCATGGAGAAGTCATGTGTAATTCTGATAGGTTTGCCTTTATATGTTACTTGAACTTTTTCCTTAGCTGTTCTAAATATTCTTTCTTTATTCTGTATGTTTTGGGTTTTGATTATTATGTGGTGAGGGTACTTTTTTGTGTTCCACTCTATTTGGTGTTCTGTAGGCTTCTTGTAGTTTTATTAGCATGTCTTTCTTTAGGTTGGGAAAGTTTTCTTCTATTATTTTGTTGAATATATTTTCTGCACCTTTGAGATGGGTTTCTTCACCTCCTTCTGTACCTATTATTTTTAGGTTTGGTCTTTTGATGGTGTCCCACTTTTCCTGGATATTTTGTGTTAAGGACTTGTTGGATTTATGATTTTCTTTGGTCTATGAGTCTATTCCTCCTAGTGTGTCTTCAATGCCTGAGATTCTCTCTTCCATCTCTTGTATTCTGTTAGTTATGCTTGGATCTGTAGTTTCCGATAATGTACCCAGCTTTTCTATTTCCAGCATTCTTTATTGTCTCTATTTCAGTTTTCAGGTCTTGAACTGTTTCCTTCATCTGTTTGATTGTTTTTTCTTGTCTTTAAGAGATTTGTTGATTTCTTGTATCTTTGGTTTGTTTTTTCCTCCATTCTTTAAGGGATTTTTTTCATATCCTCTTTGAGGACCTTTATAATTTTCATGAAGTTGTTTTTAAGGTCATTCTCTTCTGCTTCATCTGAGTTGTGATGTTCAGGTCTTGCTGGTGTAGTGCTCCTACATTCTGATGGTGTCATATTGGTTTTTCTGTTGTTGAATGTGTTTTTATATTGTCTTCTTCCCATCCCTTCTTCCAGGGGGTGTTGAAGGAGTCTCTTCCTCTCCTGGTAGGTACAGGACCAAGGTTCCCTTCTGGCGGGTGCAAAGAGATTCAATACTCTGATGGCTTTCCTCTTCCCATGGATGGAGGAGGGACTGGTACCGGGGCCTTCGCAGTGTCTGGGCTGGATCCCACTGGGATGGGATCCATAGTGTGCAGTCCCCATGCCTCAGGTGTCTCCAGGTAGGGTAGAGGAAGTGGGCCAGAAACAGGCCCAAGCTTACCTCATCCCATGGGTGGAGAACGTGACTAGGACCCTGGCAGTCTCTGGGTGAGCTGAATCCCGCTGGGATGGATCTGCAGTGTACATTCCCCAGGCATCAGGTGTCTCCAAACCTCAAAGTATAAGTTAAAAACTTATCCAGTATCGTTGCTACCATGAAGAGTACCTGCCAAAACAATGACTAGCACAAGTAGGTACATAATTACTTGATATGGAAATATTTAGTGACTTAGATTTTGGTGACACACAGGGATATTTAGCCTCAATGTGCCACCTGCTTATTAGACACATTGCTCTTACACATTAGTTATTAGTTTATCTAACACATGCATTTTTGAAAAGTGTTTTCATCCAACATTTTCATATCCAGACAACTGTGTATAATGTTTAAACATCCTATTAACAAGGAACCTCCAGGAAGTTAATTTTCTCCCCTGCACCTGAAACAAAGTTTCTTGTTGGGGCAACTGGATGAAAGATCTTGATCAATTTTATTGTTCATAATTTCAAAATCAACTGTCTTTCACTGGCTGCTGATGCTCAAAATGGTGGTAAGGCTGGCTTTCAGTATAGTAGAAACAGACAGTACTGTGGATGCCATGAAATTACAGACCCTACTGTATTGAACACCATTCTACTTTGAATCTACTCATGTGTGGAGAAAAGTTCTCTATAAGGAATTTTGCTCTGCATTAAATTTCGTCTTTCCTCCAAAGAACCAGTTTACATTTTCTTGTTAGAAAAGAACATAGTAAGACAGATGGCTATCGTTTTTTTTTTCTTATAGGAAAGCATTTAATTGAGGTTGCAGCTTACAGTTTCAGAGGTTTAGTCCATTGTGGTCACAGCAAGGATCATGACATTATGCAGGAAGACATTGTACTGGAGGAATAGTTTGGACTTCTATGTCATGTAGTCAACAAGATATTGACTGGCAGTCACACTGAGCAAATATTGAGCAAAAGAGACCTTAAAGCCTGCCCCCACAGTGACACACTTCTTCCAACAAGGACATACCTCCTAATAGTGCCACTCCCTTTGGAGGCCATTTTCTTTCAAACCACCACAAGGGTTTACTCAGTTTATACTTCCACATCACTGTTTATCACTGAAGGAAGTCAGGACAGGAACTCAAACAGGACAGGAACCTGTAGTCAGGAGCTGATGCAGAGACCATGGAGGGGTGCTGCCTACTGGCTTGCTTCACATGGCTTGCTCAGCCTTCCTTCTTTTTATTCCTTTTGTCTATTTTTTATTGAGTTATACATTTCCCTGCACTCCCCTTCCCTCCTCTCCTCTCCTCTTCCATCCTCTCCTTTGCCACCCAAGCTCCCAATTTACTCAGGAGATCCTGTCTTTTCCCCCTTCTGAGGTGGATCCATGTGTGTCTCTCCTAGGTTCTCTTGGGGGTTGTGGCCTATACACTGGTTGTCCTTTGCTTTAAGGACAGATGTATATCTTTAAGAAAGAAGGATTCTTTGAAAAAATGGTTGGAAGCATGAGAGTGTATGGTATTATTGTGTCTATTCTGTTAGCAGTGGAAGTTTGAAAGTTAACACTGGGGGAAAAGTTAAGGCTTCACACTAGACAAATTTAGCTTTCATTCCCAGTTCTACTGTTAAGTGTGTGACTATGTGTAACCTACTGAACATTTCACATCCTGTTTCTTTATTCATAAAATGGAAATTTATAAGACTGCCTGTATTCATTTTCATTTACAACTGTTGCTGTAAGAAATTGTTTCAAACTTAGTGATTTAAAACTATAGAAATTAAAGATAAACCCATCAAGATTTCTCCAATACACAGAATCAGCATTAATTGATTTCAGATAAATTGGAAGCAGAATGTTGGTTACTAGATTCTGGAGACAGTAAAAGTGAAAGGACTTGGGAGGGGTTAACCAGTGTATACTAACTTAGAGTTAAGAGAAAGTTTAGTGTAATAAAGACACTAGGGAGAAGGTATGCTTTTTAAAACCCAAAGGGAAGAGTCTTGCTAAAAAAGATATGAAAAATGTTTGAAAATAAATGTTTAGAGTTGAACACTATATTAAGTATGAGGTAATTTCAGGGGTTTGAAAGATGACTCAGCAATTAAGGGCACTTATTGCTCTTTCTGAGTAACAGAACTTGGATTCAAATATTCACAACTGGTGCCTGACAATTACATGTAATTCCACCTTCAAAGGTGTGTCCCACTGGACTTCATGTTGTACAGATACCCACCCACCCCCCACCACACACAAATCAGTCTTTAAAATTTTAAGAAATTTTAAACTACAGATACCACATAGTTACTGTGCATTGGCAAAACAAATCAAAATGTAAGTGTTAGATGAGGAAGCATTTCCATTTGCCACTAGGACTAGGACTCTGTATCAGTTAAGGTTTCTGTTTCTGTGATAAAACATCATGTCTAAGGAAATTGAGGGAAGAATAGGTTTGTTTCATCTTATAACTGTCTCAGGTCACACTCCATCAAGGAGGGAAGTTGTCACAGGAACCTGGAGGTTGGAACTGAAACAGAAGCCTAGGAGGAATGCTTTTTACTGGCTTTTTCCTCTTGGTTTTTGTTTTCTTATACACCACAGGAATGCTACCAAGTGGTAGTACCAACCACAATGTGTTGGACATTCCCATATCAATCACTAATCAGGAAAATGCCCCATAGGCTTGACTACAGGCTGATCTTATAGAGATATTTCCTGCAGTGAGGTTCCTCTTCCTAGATAACTCTAGCTTGTGTCAAGTTGACAAATGCCCAAGGAGAACATGCTTCTCTACATTATAGACTCTATGTGTGCTGTGGGCTGGGGAGAACAATAGAAAGTTGGTAAATGGGATCAGGGCATAATAAGTGTGTTGTCTGGGAAGTGCTATACATATTTCACAAACTAGGAAAGAATGTCATAAGAGTTACCAAAGCCTGGGAATCCTATTTGTCCCTATAGGCCAAGGGTATCACAGTGCCCACTCAGAAAATCTCACCATAACAAACACCCAATGAGGGATGCACTCATAATTCTTCATAGACAAGAGGTATACCAAGCACTCAATAATGCTGTTCATCTATGAAGAAGGACTCCCCTTCCTGACTTAGAGGCTCCAGGCCGCTTGATCTAAGTAAACACCTTAGGTACCCTGAAATAACACCAGAAGGAATTAATAAGAGCCCAGTGGAGTTGAGAGAAAGTAGACACAAAGAGTACCACAAAGATACTGAAAATTCGATTGCCACTGTTGGACCTTGCAGGGAAGTAGTCACAGGGATCTGTATACTAAATATGAATAAGAGAACTGTCTGGTAAAATTACAAAGCTAAATGAAAATAGTAGTGTTGGCCCACAACTCTAATCCCAGTAGTTGGAAGGCTAAAGAAGTGAAGGTGAATTCAAGGCCAGGCTGAGCTATAAATTCTAGACTCATTTAGGATATAGAATGAGAGCTTATCTAAAAAAAATAAAAACTCATCATTCATGGATTGGTTAATTAATGAGTAATTATAGAAGCTAATAAAGCATTCTCTTATATTGTCTTTCTATTTAAATTCTTTTGTAATATATAAATTATTGTTTTATTTAAATTTTATTTATGTTTTTGCATCCAGATCACAATTTGTTCTCCCTTCTTTCTCCCTAGACACTCCACACGTCCCCTTTCCCACCTACCTCATACACTCCTTCTCCTCTGTTTCTCTTCAGAAAAGGGCAGACCTCCCATGGATATCAGCCAGCCAGGTTATATCAAGTTGCAGTGAGACTAGGCACATCCTCATCTAATAAGGCTGCACAAGGCAATCTGTTAGGAGGAACAGGTCCCAAAAGCAGGCAAAGGAGTCAGAGACAACCCCTGGTCCCTCTGTTAGGAATCTCACAAGAAGACCAATCTACACAACAGTTATGTATATGCAGAGGGCCTAGGTCAGTCCCATGCAGGGACCTTGGTTGTTATTTCAGTCACTATTAACCCCTATGAACCCAGCTTAGTTGATTCTGTGGGGGTTTTTTGTGTGTGTTCTTGACATCACTGGCTACTACAATCCTTTCTCCTCCCCTCTTCCACAGGATTCTACCATCTTCATCTTATGTTTGGCTGTGGGTCTCTGCATCTGTTTTCATCAGGTACTGGGTGAAACCTTTCTGATGACAGTTGGGCTAGGCACCAGTCATGTTTCTCTTTCTTGGTCTGGGTTGCCTCACCCAGGATCTGATGTCATTGTTTTTAACAGCTAAGTAATATCCATTGTGTAAATGTAACACATTTGTTTCATCCATTCTTGAGTTGAGGGACATCTAGATTGTTTCTAGGTTCTGGCTATTACAAATAAAGTTGCTATGGACATAGTTGAGTCCTTGTAAAAGGATAAAACATCCTTTGAGTATATGCCCAATCATTATATAGGTGGGTCTTAAGGTAGATGGATTCCCATTTTCTAGAGAAACTGCCATATTGATTTCCAAAGTGGTTGTTCAACTTTGCATTTCCACCACCAATGAGAGGAGTGTTACCATTACTCCACATCTTCTCCAGCATGAACTGTCACTTGTATTTTTTAACTTAGCCATTCTGACATGTGTAAGATGGAGTCTCAGTGTCATTTTGATTTGCATTTCCCTGATGGCTAAAAATGTCAAACAGTTCTTTAAGTGATTCTTGGTCATTTGAGATTCCTCAAAATCATTCGTTTAGATCTGTACTGTTTTTTAATTGGATTATTTGGAATTTTGGTCATGAAATTTGCTGGAAAATGTATGCTTTTTAATACTTTTTCCTCCAATATAGTTTGATCATATTTTTACTCTTCCCCCAACTCCTTCCAGATCCTCCCCATTCTTCTACGCATCCAATGTAATGATCTTTATTTCTCTCAAAGGAAGGAAACCAAAATGAATGAACAAAATAGACCAAGACAAAAAATAGCAAAACAACAACCATACACACACATTCAGAGAGAGAGAAAGAGAGAGAGAGAGAGAGAGAGAGAGAGAGAGAGAGAGAGAGAGAGAGAGAGAGAGAGAGAGAGCCAGTTTTATGTTATATTGGCCAACTTACTCCTGGGCTTGGGGCTTGTCCCGGAGTAGTCTTGACTCTTGATATACTCAGTGGCACTCCATTGGAGAAAACAGATTTTTACTTTCCCGTAAAGTGTCACTTACAAATAATTTCTTGGTCAGGGACAAGTATTTGTGATCACTTCCCCTTATCAGTGTTGGGATATTGTTTGGCTTGAACTTGTGCAGGTCTTGTGCATGCTGCCACTATCTCCATGAATCCACACATGTACCTATCCTGCTGTGTCTGGAAGATAGTTTTGTTGGAGTCATTCACTATCTCTGCTTCTTAGAATCTTCCACATAGATCCCTGAACCTTGAGGAGAGGAATTTGATGAAGACATCTCATTAGAGCTTAGTGCTCCGAAGTTTCTTACTCTCTGCACATGCTCAGCTGTGGGTCTCTGTGTAAGTTCCCATTAATGGCAAGTGTGTGAGTTCCCATCTATGACAAGAAGAAATTTTATGATGAGGGTTTGAGTCATCTACTGATGTATGGGTGTAGTAATATATCATTAAGAGTCATTTTATTGCTATTTTCCTTTATCAGAATAATAGCAATAGATTTTCTCCCAGGGCCTATCTAGTTTCAGGATCTTGGCACTTTATCAGTGTTAGGTATTAGTTGCATCTTATGGAGTAGACCTTAATATTTTTAAGTGGTTTTTATTCATATAACATTTGTTATATGAACCAGTATTGAACCAGTATATCTTGCAGGCAAGTCTCTGTTGTAGGTTACAGGCCTGGGTGATATTGATAATTACTTATTCCTCCTGTAGTATGAAAAGTGCCTTCTAGCAATAAGAATGATAGTCAGTAGGGGTAGAGTTTCTAGCAGGGCAGAAGCTCTATTTTTCCATGTTCAATAGCATAAGTAAGTTTTGTCTTCAGTAATAGGGCCTTACTATCAGGTTATGGAGAGTAACTAATACCCTTAGTAATAGTATGTTACATTTGGGGGCATGGTCTGTAGAATCTCTTTATCCAATGGCTCAACAGGATGTAACCCATTTTTGGCACTGGAGGATTTACTTGGTGGAATAAAATGTATAGTTGAGATACTGTCTATCCCTTTATGTGGTGACTCCATTTAAATTCCTTTCTTACATGTATATATCTCACAAAACATTCATAATATCAGGATACCATATGTTTTTTTTCAAAAGGCCTTTAGTGTTAGTTGTCTATCCCCATAATCACCCCTCTGCTGTGCCTCCCATGCCCCACTTCATTTAATCTTCTTATTCTATTTTCTTCTTTATCCCTTTATAAATTTATATTCCATTTTTCCTTCCTTGGGCATTCCCTTCATCCTCCCTGGCTCTTTACTAGTCATCTAATGTCTGTGGCTATTCTGATTGTAACACACATATCTAAAGTTTAAAATCTAACACCACATGTAAGATAAAACATGCAATATTTGTCTTTTGGTGTCTCAGGGTAATTGTAATTCATTTAACCTGTAAATTTCATTTCTCTTGATAGCTGAGAAATATTCCATTATTTAAGTTTACTACATTTTCTTTATCCATTCATACTTTAATGGCTATCTGGGCTGTTTCAGATTTCTGACTATTATGAATAGAGCATCAATGAACATGTATGAATAAGTATTTCCATAGAAGAATACAGGAAATAACAGAAGTTAGGAATCTGTTGGGTTTAACAGACATCTACAGAACATTCCATCCAAATACAAAGGAATATACCATCTTCTCAGCGCCATGCGGAAAATTCTCTAAAATCAACCACATACTCGCAACAAGGAAAATGTCAACAGATACCAACTATTGGAATAACTCACTGTACCTTTTGGATCACTATGGCTAATGCTAGAATTCAACAACAACACAAACTGCAGAAAACCTATAAACACATGGAAATTGAACAATGCTCAATTGCATCATCCCTGGGTCAAGGAAGAAAGAAAAAGATTTCCTAGAATTCAATGAAAATTAAAGAACAACATACAAAAATTTATGGGACACTTTGAAAGCAGTGCTAAGAGTAAATTTTATAACATTAAGTGCCCACATGAAGAAACTGGAGAATAGCTACACTAAAGAATTAACAGCACAGCTGATACCTCTAGAACAAAAAGAAGCAAATTCACCCCAAAGGAGTAGATGTCAGGAAATAATCAAATTGAGGTCTGAAATCAATAAAGTAGAAACAAAGAAAACAATACAAAGAATCAATGAAATGAAGAGCTGTTTCTTTGAGAAGACCAACAAGTATACAAACCTTTACCAAAACTAACCAAAAGTCAGAGACAGAATATCCAAAATTAACAGAATCAGAAATGAAAAGGGGGACTTAACAACAGACACTGAGGAAATCCAGAATATCATGAGCTCATACTTTGAAAACATGTACTGCATACACTTGTAAAATTTAAAGGAAATGAGCAATTTTCTGGATAGGTATCACATGCCAAAATTAAATCAAGAACAGATAAACAATTTAAATAGACCTATAACCCCTAATGATAGAGAAGTAGTCACCAAAGTCTTCCAAACAAAAAAGCCTAAGGCCAGATGGTTTTAGTGTAGAATTCTACCAGAAATTCAAAAAAGAGCTAGTACCAATACTCCCCATATTGTTCCACACAATAGAAGCAGAAGGGTCATTGCCAAACTCTTTTTATGAGGTTATAATTACCTTGGTACCCAAACCACACAAAGACACAACTAAGCAAGAGAACTACAGATCAATCTTGCTCATGACTATTGATGAAAAAATACTCAATAAAATACTGGCAAACTGAGTACAAGGAAACATCAAAAGAAATCATCCACCATGATCAAGTAGGCCTCATCCTAGAGGTTCAGGGATGGTTCAACATATGAAAATCTGTCAATGTAATCCATCCTGTAAACAAACTGAAAAAGAAAAACCACATGTTCATCTCACTAGATGCTGAAAAACCCTTTGACAAAATTCAACACCACTTCATGATAAAGGTCTGGGAGATATCAGCGATAATAGGAACATACCTAAACATAATAAACACAGCAAGCCAATAGCCAACATCAAACTAAATGGAGAGAAACTCAGTGTAATCCCATGAAAATCAGGAACAACACAAGTCTGTTCATTTTCTCTCCATATCGATTAAATATAGTACTCAAAGTCCTAGCTAGAGCAATAAGAAAACAAAAGGAGATCAAAGGGATACAAAGCAAACATGAAAAAGTCAAATTTTCACTATTTGCAGATGATATGATAGTTTACCTAAGTGACCCCAAAATTTCTACCAGGGAACTCGTATGGCTGATAAACACCTTCAGTAAAGTGGCAGAATACAAGATTAACTAAAAAAAATCAGTAGACCTCCTATATATGAATGATAAATGGGCTGAGAAAGAAATCAGAGAAACATCACCCTTCACAATAGCCACAAACAACATAAGACATCTTGGGGTAACTTTAACCAAACAAGTGGAAGGCCTTTATGACAAGAACATTAAGACACAAAAATAAATTAAAGAAGATATCAGAAAATGCTCTGGGATAGGTAGGATCAACATAGCAAAAAAGGCAACCTTAACAAAAGCAATCTATAGATTAAATTCAATCCCCATTAAATCCAGCACAATTCTTCAAGACTTTGAAAGAACAATACTCACCTTTATATGTAAAAACAAAAAACCCAGGATAGCCAAAACAATCCTGTACAATAAAGCAACTGTGACTTCAAACTCTACTATATAGAGCTATAGTAATAAAAGTTTGGTATTAGCACAAAAACAGACAGTTGGACCAATGGAATTGAATCAAAGACCTTGATATTAATCCACTGGAGAATAGCTACACCTATGAACACCTGTTTTTTTACAAAGAACTAAAATTATACAATGGAAGAAAGAATCTTCAACAAATGGTGCTGGCATAAATGGATGCTGACATGTAGAAGACTGCAGATAGATCCATATCCAACATCATGCACAAAACTTAAGTCCAAATGGATCAAAGACCTCAACATAAATACAGCCACACAGAACCTCTTAAAAGAGAAAGTGGGAAGTACCCTTAAATGAATTGGTACAGGAGAATACTTCCTGAACATAACACCAATTAATAAATGGGACCTCCTGAAACTGAGAAGCTTCTGTAAGGCAAAAGACAGTCAACAGACAAAATGGCAGCCCCCAGAACGGGAAAAGATCTTCATCAATCCCACATCTGATAGAGGGCTGTTCTGAAAAATGTACAAAGAACTCAAGAAGTTAATCACCAAAACTCTAAATAATCCAATTAAAAATGGGGTATAGATCTAAAAAGAGAATTCTTAGTAGAATAATCTTAAATGGATGAAAGGCACTTAAGGAATTGCTCAACATCCTTAGCCATCAGGGAAATGCAAATCAAAACAATTCTGAGATACCATGTTAACACCTGTCATTATGGCTGAAAATCAAAAACACCAATGACAAGTTCATTCTAGAGAGAATGTGGAAAAAGGGGAACACTCATCCATTTTTGGTGGGAATGAAAACTTGTACAGCCACTTTGTAAATCAGTGTGGTGGTTTCTCAAGGAAATGAGAATTGATCTAACTCAAGACCCAGCAATTCCACTCTTAGGCATATAACCAAAGTATGCACATTTATAGCACAAAGACATCTGTTGACCTATGCTCAGTGTATCATTATTTATAAAAGCCAGAACCTGGAAAAAACCTAGATGTCCCTCGACCGAAGATTGGATAAAGAAAATGTGGTAAATTTCCACAATGGAGTACTACTCAGCAGTTTAAAAAAAGAAATCTTGGAATTCTCAGACAAATGGATGGAACTAGAAGAAAGCATCCTAGTGAGGTAACCCAGACACAGAAAGACAAACATTGTATGTACTCACAACCCCAGAGAAGCTAGTAAACAAGGATGACTCTAAGACCTCATAGACCTCCCAGAGAAGAGGAAAGGGACAAGATCTCCTGACAAAATTGGGAGCATGGGTGGAGGAGTGAGCAGGGGAGGGAGGTAAAAGAACAAGGAGGGGAGGATGGGAGAAGAGGAGGTGGGAAGAGAACATGAGGGATCAGGAAGGTCGAGTTGGGGGGAAAACAGAGAGTGAGAGCAAGGAAAGAAACACCAAGCACTAGAAAAATTCCTAGGAATCCACAAGGATGCCCCAACTAAGAATCTAAGCAATAGTGGATAGGCTACCTTAAATGCCCTTCCCCTATAATGAGATTGATGACTACCTTAATTGCCATCCAGTAGCTGATGGAAACAGAAGCAGACACCCACAGCTAAACACTGAGCTGAAATCTAGAATCCAGTTGTAAAGAGGGAGGAGTGATGACCAAAGGGGTCAAGACCAGGGTGGGGAAACCCACAGAAACAGTGGACCTGGGCAAGTGAGAGCTCAGGGACTCCAGATTGACAGCTGGGGAACCAGCATAACACCGATCCAGGCCCCCTGAATATGGGTGCCAGTTGGGGGGCTTGAGGAGCCTATGGGGCCTCTGGCAGTAGAACCAGTATTTATCCCTAGGTGCATGAATGGGCTTTTGCAGCCCATTCCCTATGGAAGGATACTCTTTCAGCCTAGAAACAGAGGTGGGGGGAGACCTCAGTCCTGCCCCAAGTGATATGAATGACTTTGATAATTCCCCCCCATGTAAGGCCTCACCCTCTCTGAGGAGTAGATGGGGTGTCAGATGGGGAGATGGTGGAGAAAATGGCAGGAAGAGGGAACTGGGATTGGTATGCAAAATAAGATTGTTTTTAATTTAAATAACAAATTAATAAAAAATCTTACCAAAGATTCAAATAAAAAAAGTATTAGAAATTAAGAACTAATTTCAATAGTTCAATAGTTGAATAAACTAGCAAAATGTAGAGTTGGCTAGTCTTAGGAGAAAGCAACATTATTTAGGTATTCTTAACAATATGTGAGGAAATAAAGAGAAAAGAATTCAATAAAGTTTCACAGACCTATTTTAAACTTATCTTGGAGGGTCAAGGTTCTCAATAATTGAAATGATTTGAAAGGAAAGGATCAAGTTGCAGGACTTAACTTCTTAATTTCACAATTTGTAAGTTATAGTAACCAAGATGGTATAGTGCTATAAGGAGAAACACACCAATCAAAGGAATAATAAGGCAGAAAGGCCATAATAAAACTCACGTAGCTATAATCAGTTTATTTCAACAAGTTTATTGAGATTTTTCTTAGGGTAACAAAAATCTTTTGAACAGTGGTGCTGACATAACTGAGTGCCTATGTATAAAATAAATGTAAACTGCTATGTCACATCAGGAACAAAACAATATCATTCAAAATGGGTTAAATATTTTGATATTTGGGCTGAAGTAATTGATTTTCTAGAAGATAACAGGTATAAATTTTCTTCATTTTGGATTAGGCAATTGTTTCTTCAACATGTTCCCAAAAGAATGAGCAACTAAATAAAAAATAAATATACTGGATTTATGAAAATGAAAATCAAAATATATCAGTAAGCACAGCAAGCTGCAGAATAAGAGAATATATTAACAAAGTATACACCTATTGAGATTTATACCCATAGAATATAAAGAACAATGGCAATTCAACAATAATAGAATTTAAAAATAGGAAAAGGATGTATCTATCTATCTATCTATCTATCTATCTATCTATCTATCTATGTACTTTTAAAAACAGATACACAAATAACCATTAAATACACAAAAATTGCTCTGCATTTGTCAGTCACTTTCTGTGACTGTAACAAACTACCTGAGAAAACAACTAAAAATGAAGAAAGATTTATTTGAAAATAAACATTTCAGAGGTTTCTGTCCATGGTGCCATGGCTCTATTTCTTTCTGTTCTATGATAAAGCAGGAAGTACAAGGAACACAATTATACTCTTTGTGGGGGTCACTGTATACAGAGAGTCAAAGACAAAGTGCCCAAGAGCAAGATATACTTAAACAGCATACCTGCAGAGCCTCACCTCACCCAACTAAGAACAACTCCGAATATCCCATTTTGTTAGGATCTCACCAATGTATGAAATTAGCATTTTCATGAGCCAATTATCTCTTAATAAGAGCTTCTGGGAACCAAGTCTTCAGTATCTCGGCCATTTAAAAGAACAATTGACATCCAAATTATAAAACCACTGGTCATCATAAAATGCACACCAAATTTCAATGAGATATATTTCACACTCACTCAGATGGTTACAGTCAAAATGTAAACAATAAAAGTGTTGGTAAGGATTGGAACACTAGAGCTCAATGTTGTGCATTTGTGGTTGAAAGTGGTGTAGCAGCTTAGATGTGACATTTTCTCAAAGGTTAAATATAAAACTAGCATATAGCATAGTCTTTCTACTCCTAGCTATATGCTCAAGAGAAACAAAAGTACACATCAACACAAGCACTTGGGAATGAATAGTCACTGCAACATCATTCATGATAACCAACAAGTGGAAACAACAAAAATTTCCATCAACTCATGAATATATTAGACAATACACTGGAATATTGCTCCATCATAAATGGAAAAAAAGGTATTTTTTTGTGTTACAAGGTGAACAATCATTGAGAACATTGTGATAACCAAAGAAACCAGTGACTAAAAGACCACTTTGCAGTTATATGAAAATCTACAATATTAGAAAGATTAGTGAATGTGTGTGGGCTGGATGGAGCTTGTGCAGGAAATGGAGATATAATGAATGAATATGCATTTGCCTTTTGGAGTGATAAAAATGCTCTAAAATTTATTTTGACTATACCTGTGTTAGCTCTATGAATTTAAAACATACAAACTTTTAGAACTGAATAAAATGGGCTAAAAATTCATATGTAAAAGATATATTTAGAAAACGTAAAAATTTATAATTTTAAGATAAGATCATTAGAGTCTGTAGGTCACTCACCAGGTCTTATATTTGAAATAAAAACCTTAACACCTAAAAGTGAGAAATGGTAAACTGACCTTATGCTCTATTAAAGACTTAACCTTCCACGGCTTCCTCACTTTGAACAAACATGATTGACTAAAAGGACAATCTTCCTTGCCTGCTCACAAAAACAGCATCTTTTCTGTTGCCTAGACTTAGAGACACACACCCTTGCATGGTTTCCTTTTAAATTGAGGCAAACCACAAACTACCAATCTTCACAATCCTCAAATGCTCCAACTTCATTTCAGACTAAAGGGGATCAGTTGGCAGTGGAACAAGGAAAGTGAGGCCTGTGGGGAGGGGGACAAAAGCTTTCAAATGACAAGAAAGCTTTCCAGTATGAAAACGCAAACTTGGGCTTGGTTTGGGCTCACTGCAGGCCTCTGCTGATGTGGAGCTACAGAAACAGAAGCCAGACTTCCTGAAACAGCTACTTTTGCTCTCAAACCATGAATGAGTTCTTGCCAACTTTGTGGGAGAATTAGACATCACTGAAAAAGGAGAAATCCACAAACATTTTTCTAGACTGCAAAGAAATGTTGGTAAAGGGAGATTTGGCTGTAACAAGAAAAAATTACATTGGACACTGTTTTGCCATTCACAAGACTTACATGTATTTTGGGGGTGGGGTGGGGGTAGAGAATAAAAAGTTGACAACTGTTGTCCAACCTGAATAGATGCTTCTTCAAGATCAAGTCATGTAAGAACTATCTTCTGTCTATAAAACCATGCTTCTGTTAACATCACATTTGTTTAGGTAATGGGTCTTTTAGAGACTGGGACTGTGGCTGTGATAACACTGAGGATAGCTATATCACAATATTTGCTAAAGATGCTTTTGAATAAAAACTCCCCAGTGTTAAATGATTTTATAAAATGCTGCATCATCTAGCTTTAAAATAACAAATTAAAATTTAGGAGAGGTACATTGTTAAAAACCATATGTAAGAAAGGCCAGGACATCTCACTGAACCCATGGCTACCACAGCCAGAAGAACAGAGGGGAAACAGAACCTAAGGAAGAAAACACACATTCAAAAATGACAAACCTGGAAATTTGTACCTAAACATATAGTCACTCTAAATTCAGAAGCTAAAAATCAGGGTAAGAACACATCCAACACTATCCAGGACAATATGTCATCACCAGAGCCCAGCAAAAACACCAAAGCAAGCCCTGGATATTCCAACACAGCTAAAGCACAAGAAAACAATGTTAAACCAACTTTATGAAGATGACAGAGGTCCTTAAAGAGGAAATGAATAAATCCCTGAAAGAAATTTGGGAAAAAGTCAAAAATTGGAGAAAAATCAACAAATCTCTTAAAGAATGTACAAAAAAAAAGCCAAGAAAAAACAAATATTTGAAGGAAATGAATAAAAGTGTACAAGACTTGAAAATGGAAATAGAAACAATAAAGAAAACACAAACTGAAGGAATTCTGGAAATGGAAAATCCAGGTAAGTGAAGAAAGACTAAAGATACAAGCATCACTAACAGAATACAAACAATGGAAGAGAGAATCTCAGGCATTAAAGACATGATAGAAAAAATAGATTCACAAGTCAAATAAAATGTTGAATCTAAAAAGCTCCTGGAACAAAGCATCTAGAAAGTCAGGGACACCATAGAAAGATAAATCTAAAAATAATAGAAATAAAAGGAGATGAATCCCAGAACAAAGGCCCAGAAAATATTTTTCTTTTTTATTTAAATTAGAAACAAGCTTGTTTTACATGTCAGAGTTCCCTATCCCTCCCCTCCTCCCCTGCCTCCCCACCGACCTGACCTCCTATCCCAACCCCTTTCTGCTCCCCAGGGAGGGGAGGCATTCCATGGGGGATCATCAAAATCTGTCATATTATTTGGATCAGGGCCTAGGGCCTCCCATGTGTGTTTAGGCTGAGAAAGTATCCCTCTATGTGGAGAGGGCTCCCAAAATCCATTCTTTTGTTAGAGATAAACACTGATCTAATACCAGAGGACACATAGATTCCTGAGGCCTCCTCATTCACACCCATGTTCAGGGGGTCTGGATCAGTCCTATGCTGGTTTCCCAGCTATCAGTCTGGTGTACACGAGAACCTCATGTTCAGGTTAGCTGTTTCTGTGGGTTTATCCAGCCTAGCCTTGAATCTTTTGCTCATCACTCCTCCCTCTCTGCAACTGTATTCTAAGAGTTTGGCTCAGTGTTTATCTGTGGATGTCTAATTCTGCTTCCATCAGCTACTGGATGAAGGCTGTAGGATGGCATATAAGGTTGTCATCAATCTCATTAGGGGAGAAGGGAATTTTAAGGTAGCCACCCGAATATTGCTTAGGTTGTTACTTTGGGTAAAATTGTAGATCTCTGGACTTTTCTCAAGTGCCAGAATTCTCTTTAAACCTATAAGGCTTCCCTCTAATATGGTATCTCTTGTCTTCTCTCATGTCTCCCCTTACCTCCTCTTCTTGCATTCCCCTTCTCCAAACTGCCTGTCCCCTCCCCCATGCTCCCAAACAGCTGAGGAGATTATGTCACTTTCCCTTCTCCAGGGGAACATGTATGTCTCTTTTAATGGTCCTCCGTGTTTCCTAGCTTCTCTGGCAGTGTGAATTGTAGGCTGGTAATCCTTTACTCTATGTCTAAAATCCATATAGGAGTGAGTACATACCATGTTAGTCTTTTTGTGACAATGTTACCTCACTCAGGATGATTTCTTCTAATTCCATCCATTTCCCTGTGAATTTGAAGATTCTGTTTTTTTTGTTTGTTTGTTTTTTGTTTTGTTTTGTTTTTTTTTTTTTTTGCTGAGTAGTACTCCATTGTGTAAATGTACCACATTAGGTATGTTCCTGTTATCCCTGATCTCTCCAGTATTTTGTTGAGTACTTTTACATCATGTTCATGCAGGGTATTGGTCTGTAATTCTCTTTTTTAGCTGTGTCTTTGTGTGGTTTGTGTACCAAGGTAATTGTAGCCTCATAAAGAGTTTGACAATGTCCCTTCTGCTGCTGTTGTGTGGAATAATTTGAGGAATGCTGGTATTAGCCCTTCTTTGAATTTCTGGTAGAATTCTGCACTGAATCCTTCTGACCCTGGGCTATTTTTGGATGGGAGAATTTTGATAACTGCTTCTATTTCATTAGGGGTTATAGGTCTGTTTAAATTGCTTTTCTGTTCTTGATTTAATTTTGGTAAGTGGTATCTCTCCATAAAATTGTCCATTTCCTAGATAGATGATAGATAGATAGATAGATAGATAGATAGATAGATAGATAGGAGAAAAGAGGGATTATAGTTTTCAGGACTCATATCTGAGTGGTAACTTTGTATACTCTCCAGCAGAGGCATCTGATTAGATATATTAATCAACACCATAGCTTAAACAAAATCAGATTTGGTTACCTCTGCATAAGTGGTAGAAAACTCTACTTTTATTGTGTCTCTAGATGGTCAACATCCAGGTGTAGCCTCAGACACTACACCATGGTCCCAGGAATAGTGATTCTGTCACCACAGCATATTCAGCAAAGAGCAGGTAGTGATTATGACATGCCTGGGATTTTAATGTTACTTGACTTGACCTTAAAAATCATGTCTATTCCATGGCAGTGGAGAGAGATAGCTGCCACAGACAATTTTGGTAAAGAGTAGGGAATAGTTCTACTATACACAAGTGCTTAAACAATGTTCAACTCAGCCTCAAAGCCCACCCTCAATTTCCACTTAGGCAATGAGGAAACAGAAACTCTCCTTAGACTTGAGGCCTAAAAACATTCCCAACTATGGCTCTAAAATAGTGATAACATTTGGTCGAGGAACACAATGTGTGGCCAGGCAATGTCTAGATAGCAGCTTTGTGTGATTTCAGAATTCAGCCAGTGGTCTAGCCTGGCAACAAAGTTCAATCAATAGCTTTACCTAATATGAAACTACTAGAAAGAAAAATAAGGGAAAACTATGACATTGGACTATGAAATGATTCTTTGGTTTTGACATCAAAATGTCTGGAAAAAAACAAAAGTAGAAAATGGGATCACATTAAACTAAAAAGCCTCTGCAAAACAAAGGAAACAATGGATTACTGAAAAAACTGACAGAACGGGAGAAAGTATTTACAAACTACAAATCTGAAAAAGTGTTAATATCTAAAATGTATATGGACCCTAACGCAGAAACAAGAAACATAAACCCAATTGAAAAAAATTGCAAATGACCTTATGATGTTTAATCATGATGACAAAAATGATGGGATTTAGATATACTGAAGAAACAAAACACTGAGTGTCTTCTTTTTTTTTAGTTTATTTATTTTTTTGTTAGTTCAAATTAGGAGCAAGCTTGTTTCACATGTCAATCCCTTCTCCCTCTCCCTCCCCTCACACTCACCCCTCCTATGCCACCCGACCTACCCTCTACCCCATCCACCCTCCACTCCCCAGGCAGGGTAGGGCCCTCTTCCTGTGCTGGGCCTGGGCCCTTCCCCATGTGTCCAGGGAAAGAGTGAATCCCTTCTTGTGGGATGGGCTTTCTAATTCCCTTCTTACACCAGGGAAAACATACTAATCTACTACCAGTGGCCTCCTAGAGTACAGAGGCATCCTCATTGACATCCATGTTCAGGGGTCTGGATCAGTCCTGTACTGGCCTCCCCAACACCATCTGGGGTCGATGTGTTCCCCCTTATTCAGGCCAGCTGTTTCTGTGGATTTCTCCAACCTGGTATCTACCCTTTGATCTTCATTCTTCCCTCTCTGCAACTAAGTTCCAGAGTTCAGTTCAGTGCGTATCTGTGGATGTCTGCCTCTGCTTCCATCAGCCACTGGATGAGGGCTCTAGGATGGCATAAAAAGTAGTCATCAATTTCATTTTAGGGGGAGGGGGTTTAGGTTCTCCTCTCCACCATTGCCTGGATTGTCAGTTTGTGTCATCCTTGTAGATATCTGGAAGTCTCCCTAGTGCAAGATCTCACCTTAGACCTATAATGGCTCCCTCTAATATGGTATCTCTCATCCTGCTCTCCTCTATTCTTCCCCCAACTCAATATTTCTGTTCCTCCATTTCCTCCTCTCCTCTCCTCTTCTCCTGCTCTCATTCTGGCAGCTCCCTCTCCCATACCCTCATGCTCCCAATTAGCTCAGGAGTTCCTGTCCCTTCCCATTCCTGGGGTTCACGCATTTATCCCCTATAGTCGTTCATGTTTCCTAATCTGTTTGGTGAAGAGGATTGTAGGCTGGTGATACTTTGCTCTATGTCTAAAATTCATATATGAGTGAGTACATACCGTGTTTGTCTTTTTGTGACTGGGTTACCTCACTCACAATGGCTTCTTCTAGTTCCATCCATTTGCCTCCAAATTTCAAGATTCCACTGCTTTTTTCTGCTGAGTAGTACTCCATTGTATAAATGTAACACATTTTCTCTATCCATCACTCTTCAGTTGAGGAACATCTAGGTTGCTTCCATGTTCTGGCTTTTACAAAGAATACTGCTATGAACATGGTTGAACATATGTCCTTGTTGTATGAATGTGCATTATTTGGGTATATATCCAAGAGAGGAATTGCTGGATCTTGAGGTAGACTGATTCCCATTTTTCTGAGCAACCGCCATACTGATTTCTAGAGTGGTCTTACAAGTTCACACTCCCACCAGCAATGGAGGAGTGTTCCTTTTTCTCCACATCAACTCCAGGATAGACTGTCATTGGTATTTTTGATTTTAGCCATTCTGACAGGTGTGAGGTGGTATGTCAGAGTAGTTTTGAGTTGCATTTTTCTGATGGCCAAGGATTTTGAGCATTTTCTTAAGTATCTTTCAGCCATTTCAGATTCCTCTGTTGAGAATTCTCTATTTAGTTCTGCACTCCACTTTTTAATTTCATTGTTTGGTGTTTTGGTAGCTAGCTTCTTGAGTTCATTGTATATTTTGGAAATCAGCCCTCTGTCAGATGTGGGGTGGGTGAAGGTCTTTTCCCATTCTGTGGGCTGCCATTTTCTGTTACTGATTGTGTCCTTTGCCTTACAGAAGCTTCTCAGTTTCAGGAGGTCCCATTTATTAACTGCAGACCTCAGTGTCTGTGCTACTGGCGTAATGTTTAGGAAGCAGTCTCCTGTGCCTATTCGTTCAAGGTTATCTCCCACTTTCTCTTCTAGAAGATTCAGTGTGGCTGGATTTATGTTGAGATCTTTGATCCATTTGCACTTAAGTTTTGTGCATGGTGACAGATATAGATCTATCTGAAATTTTCCGCATGTCTGAATCCAGTTGTGTCAGCACCATTTGTTGAAGATGCTATCTTTTTTCCATTGTATAGATTTAGCATCTTTGTCAAAAAACAAGGTGTTCATAGGTGTGTAGGTTAATATCGGTCAATATCAGGATTTTCAATTCAATTCCATTGGTCTATCTGTCTATTTTTGTGCCAATACCAAGCTGTTTTCAGAACTATGGCTCTATAATAGAGCTTGAAGTCAGGGATGGTGATGCCACCAGAAGATCCTTTATTGTACAGAGTTGTTTTGGCTATCCTGGATATTTTGTTTTTCCATATAAAATTGAGTACTGTTCTTTCAAGGTCTGTGAAGAACTGTGTTGGGATTTTGATGGGGATTGCATTGACTGTGTAGATTACTTTTGTCAAGACTGCCATTTTTACTATGTTGATTCTACCTATCCAAGAGCATGGGAGATCATTCCATTTTCTGGTATCTTCTTTAATTTCTTTCTTTAAAGACTCAAAGTTCTTACTGTACAGGTCTTTTACTTTTTTGGTTAGTGTTACCCCAAGATATTTTATGTTGCATGTGGATATTGTGAAGGGTGATGTTTCTCTGATTTGTTTCTCATTGCATTTTTCATCTGCATAAAATAGGGCTACTGATTTTTTTGAGGTAATTTTGTATCCTGCTACTTTGCTAAAGGTGTTTATCAGTTGTAGGAGTTCCCTGGTAGAGTTTTTTGGGATCACTTATGTAGACTATCATATCATCTTCAAACAGTGAAAGTTTGACTCCTTCCTTTCCAATTTGTATCCCTTTGATATCTTTTGTTGTCTTATTGCTCTAGCTAGAACTTCAAGGACAATATTGAAGAGATATGGAGAGAGTGGACAGCCCTGTCTTGTTCCTGATTTTAGAGGAATCGCTTTGAGTGTCTCTCCATTTATTTTGATGTTGGCTGTTGGTTTGGTGTATATTGCTTTTATCATATTTAGATATGTTCCTGTTATTCCTGTTCTCTCCAAGATCTTTATCCTGAAGGGGTGTTGGATTTTGTCAAAGGTTTTTTCAGCATCTAGTGATATGATCATGTGATTTTTCTTTTTCAGTTTGTTTATATGGTGGATTACATTGATGGATTTTCGTATGTTGAACCATCCTTGCATCCCTGGGATGAAGCCTACTTGATCATAGTGGATGATTTTTCTGATGTGTTCTTGGATTCAATTCACTAGTGTCTTGTTGAGTATTTTTTGCATATATGTTCATGAGGGATGTTGGTCTGTAGTTCTATTTATTAGTTGTATCTTTGTGTGGCTTGGGTATCAAAGTGATTGTAGCTTCGTAAATGTGTTTGGCAATATGCCTTCTGCTTCTATTGTGTGGAACATCTTGTGCAGTACTGCTATTAGCTCTTGTTTGAATTTCAGGTAGATTTCTGCAGTGAAGCCATCTGGCCCTGGGCTTTTTTTGGTTGGGAGGCGTTTGATGACTTCTTCTATTTCATTCGGGGTTATAGGTCGATTTAAACTGCTTATCTTTTCTTGGTTTAATTTTGATAAGTTATATCTATACTAGAAAGTGTCATTTCCTTTAGATTTTCAAATTTTAGGGAGAACAGGTTTTCAAAGTATGACCTCATGATTCTGGATTTCCTCAGTGTCCATTGTTATATCCCCTTTTCTTCTCTGATTTTGTTAATTAGCATGCTCTCTCTCTGCCTTTTGGTTTGTTGGGATAGAGGTTTGAATATCTTGTTCATCTTCTCAAAGAATCAACTCTTTGTTTCCTTGATTCTTTGTAATGTTTTCCTAGTTTCTACTTTATTGATTTCAGCCCTCAGTTTGATTATTTCCTGACATCTACTCCTCTGTGGTGAGTTTGTTTCTTTTTGCTCTATAGCTTTCAATTGTTCTGTCAATTCTCTCATGTGACTATTCTCCAGTTTTTTCATATGAGCACTTAGTGCTATGAACTTTCCTCTTAGCACTGCTTTCAAAGTGTCCCATAAGTTTGGGTATGTTGTGTCGACATTCTCATTAAATTTTAGGAAGTCTTTAATCTCTATTTTTTATTTCTTCCTCAACCCAGGAATGGTGTAATTGGAAGTTACTCAGTTTCCATGAGTTTGTTGGTTTGTCTGCAATTTGTATTGCTGTTGAATTCTAGCTTTAAAGCATGGTGATCTGATAAGATACAGGGGGTTATTTCAATTCTTTTGTATCTGTGGAGGTTTGCTTTGTTGCCAACTATGTGGTCAATTTTAGAGAAGGTGCCATGTGGTGCTGAGAAGAAGTTACTTTCTTCTGTGTTTGGATGGAATGTTCTATAGATATCTGTTAAACCCAGTTGGGTCATAACTTCTGTTAGATCCTTTGTTTCTTTGTTAATTTTCTGTCTGCTGTTCCTGCCTAGTGGTGAAAGCAGCGTGTTGATGTCTCCTACTGTAAGTGTGTGTGGTTTTGAGTGTGGTTTGAGCTTTAGTAATGTTTCTTTTACAAATGTGGGTGTATTCTTATTTGGGGCATAGATGTTTAGGATTGAGACTTCATCTTGATGGACTTTTCCTATGATAAGTATGAAATGTCCTTCTTCATCCTTTTGATTGATTTTAGTTTGAAGTCTAATTTGTTAGATTTTAGGATTGCTACACCAGCTTGTTTCTTGGGCCCATTTGATTGGAAGATCTTTTCCCAAACCTTTACTTTGAGGTAATGCCTGTCTTTGAAGTTGAGTTGTATTTCTTGTATACAGCAGAAGGATGGATTCTGTCTTCGTATCCATTAGCCTGTTAGCCTGTATCTTTTTATGGGCAGGTTAAGACCATTGATATTGAGGGATATTAATATCCATTGATTGTTCTTGTTTGTTTTGGATTTATTGTTTGTGGTATCATTGTTTGTGGATTCTGCCCTCCTGTTTCTTTTAGTGTTTGGTAGAATTTTATTATCTATTGCCTATATTTTTGTGAGTATAGTAATCTTCATTGGGTTGGAGTTTTCCTTCTAGAACTTTCTGTAGTGCTGGATTTGTGGATATGTATTGTTTAAGTCTGGTTTTGTCATGGAATATTTTGATTTCTCCATCTATAGTGACTGAAAGTTTTGCTGGGTACAGTAGTCTGGATTGGCATCCGTGCTCCCTTAGTGTTTGAAGGATATCTATCCAGGACCTTCTGGCTGTCAAAGTTTCCATTGAGAAATCTGGTGTGATTCTGATAGGTCTGCCTTTATATGTTATTTGGCCTTTTTCCTTTACTGCTCTTAATATTTTCTATTTATTCTGAAGGTTTGGTGTTTTGATTATTATGTGTCAAGGGGACTTCTTTTTATGGTCCAGCTTGTTTGGTGTTCTGTAAGCATCTTGTACTTTCATAGGCATATCTCTCTAAGTTGGGGAAGTTTTCTTCTATGATTTTGTTGAATATGTTTTCTGTACCTTTGAGCTGTATTTCTTCACCTTCTTCTATACCTATTATTCTTAGGTTTGGCCTTTTCATGGTGTCCCATATTTCCTGGATATTTTGTGTTAAGGATTTGTTGGATTTGAGATTTTCTTTGGTCTATGACTGTATATCCTCTAGAGAGTCTTCAACACCTGAGATTCTCTCTTCCATCTCTTGAATTCTATTGGTTATACTCACATCTTTAGTTCCTTTTCGTTTATCCAGCCTTTCTATTTCCAGCATCACTTCATTCTGTGTTTTATTTATTTTTTCTATTTCAGCTTTCATGCCTTGAACTGTTTTGAGTGTTTCCTTCACTTGTTTGGTTGTTTTTTCTTGACTTTCTTTAGATTCTTTGAGAGATTTGTTTACTTCTTGAATTCTTTCGTTTGTCTTTTCCTCCATCTCATGTAATTTTTTGCTTGTTTTTTTTCTTCTATTTCTTTAAGGGATTTTCTTATTTCCTCTTTAAAGGACTCTATCATCTTCCTAAGACGATTTTTGAGGTCCATCTCTTCTTCATGCTCTGTGTTGGGCTTTTCAGGTCTTGTTGGTGTGGAGTCCCTAGATTCTGGTGGTGTCATATTTGTTTTTCTCTTGTTGAGTGTGTTCTTACTCTGTCTTCTTCCCATCCCTTCTTCCAGTGAGTGCAGGTGTCTCAGCTTCTGGCAGCAGTGGGATCACAGAGCGTGGTGGTGGGTGGACAAGGGTGGGGTGTGTCCAGACTCAGGGTGGACCTTCCTGAGGCTCTTGCACCCGCTGAGGTTAGGGCACCTCCACAGGACAGAGGGAAGTGTGTAGACAGGGGTGAGGTATGTCCGGACTCAGGGTGGACTCTTTTCTGGATGGTGTCAGGCAAAAGCAAGCAGGTGTTGGTGTAGGAGGTTTGGGGGCAGGCAAAGCAGTGCTCAGACTCACCTGAAGCTAGGGCACTGGTCGCAGGACAGAGGGCAGTGTGTAGACAGGGGTGAGGTATGTCCGGACTCAGGGTGGGCCTTCTGGTCTGGGCTGGTCCACTCTTGTCCGGGGGGTGGGATGCTTCAAGCAGAATCAATCAGGGGTTGATGGAGGAGGTTGGGGAGCAGTCAGAGCAGCACCCATACTCACCTCAGGCTGGAGCACCTGCTGCTGGACAGATGGCAGGGTGTAGACATGGGTGAGGTATGTCCGGACTCAGGGTGGGCCTTCCGGTATGGGCAGGTCCACACTTGTCTGGGGGGCGGGTTTCAGGCAGAAGCCAGCAGGGGTTGATGGGAGAGATTGTGAAACAGCAGCGCCCAGATTCACCTGAGGCTAGGGCACCCACCACAGGACAGAGGGCAGGGTTCAGACAGGGGTGAGGTATGTCTGGACTCCCACTGAGTGTCATAATTAAGATTTCTATTGCTGTGAACAGATACCAGGATTATGGCAACTATTAGAAAGGGAAACATTTAATTGGGGTGGCTTACAGTTTCAGAAGATTAATCCATTATCCTCATGGTGGGAGCATGGCAGCATGCAGACAGACATGGGGCTGCAGAAGGAGCTGCTACATGTTGATATGCAGGCAAGAGGAAGTGGTCTGAGACACTGGGCAGCATCTTGAGCATATTATGAGACCTCAAAGCCCACCTCAACAGTGACACACTTCCTCCAACAAGACCACACCTCCTCTACAAGGCTACACCTCCTAATTTTGCTGTTCCCTTTGGGGGACATTTTCATTCAAATCACCACCCTAAGTATATCTAAAGGTGTTTTCAGAGATGTGTAACTGAGGTGAAAAAGATAACTATGGATGACAGTAGCACCATCCCATAGCTTGGGGACTGAGACTGAATAAAATGAAGAAAGTGGGTGGAGCACCACATTCTCACTGTTTCTATTGCAGTAGAACAGTTTTCAATTGGCTACCACCAGTATATCTATGGATTACAGTTGCTTCTGTAGCTAATATTTTGTTTTTCAGGTGGTTCTGGAGATAAAGCCCAGAGTATGGAGCACATGGGCAGAGGGGCTGATGGCTCATGTATTGAGTTACGCCTTTAGGCCAAAGGAGAGAAATGCCATCTCATTCTTACTGAAATTGGATCCCATTTGACTATTGCAAATATTTTCAATGAAAAAAAAATCCAAGTGATTTTTATAAACAATCCAACTAATGACCTGATCCCAGATAAATGAGTTCTAGTACAAAAACACACGGAAATTTTTGAAAACCACAGCATGACTTCTCTAAATATCACTAATTCTGGCCTCTGCCGCTGCAGCCGCTGCCGCCGCCAGGGAATGATCTGGGCGGCCGCGGGTGGCCCTGGCTAGTGGCCCCTCCCGTGCTGCGGCTGGCCAGGGCAGAGAAGGTCGAGGGTTGCGGGTAGTCTTCCTCCCCACTTCCGGGAGGGGCGAGAGGGAGCTGAGGCTGATGTCAGAAATACACTCTCAGGAAATGGCCTCTAAATCTTGGCTGAATTTTTTAACTTTCCTCTGTGGATCAGCAATAGGATTTTTTTTTTTTATGTTCTCAACTATTCAGTATTTTGTTGGGAGAACAGGGTGACACCCAGCCGAATCTGCATCATAATGACCCTCATGCTAGACATTTAGATGATAATGAACCCAGTCACCTCAAGGAACAAGTGAACTTCAATGCAGACTCTAGCCAACATAAAGGTAAGATGAGAACATGGACATTGCCGAGAACCTCTATCAGAAAGTTAAAATTCTTTGTTGGGTTATGACAAGTTCTCAAAATCTAGAGAAAAAGGCCAAACATGTCAAAGCTACATGGGCCCAGTATTGTAATAAAGTGTTATTTATGAGTTCAGAAGAAAATCAAGACTTCCCTACTATGGGATTGAAAACCAAAGAAGGCAGAGAGCAACTATACTGGAAAACAATCAAAACCTTTCAGTATGTGCATGACCATTATTTAGAAGATGCTGATTGGTTTCTGAAAGCAGATGATGACACATATGTCATAGTGGACAATCTGAGACGGCTTCTATCGAGGTATAACCCTGAACAACCCATTTACTTTGGGAGGAGATCTAAGCCCTATGTGAAGCAGAGCTACATGAATGGAGGGGCAGGGTATGTACTCAGCAAAGAAGCCTTGAGAAGATTCATTGATGCATTTAAAACGGAGAAATGTACGCATAGCTCCTCCATCGAAGACTTAGCACTGGGAAGATGCATGGAAATTATAAATGTAGAAGTTAGAGATTCTAGAGATACCACTGGGAAAGAAACTTTCCACCCATTTGTACCAGAACACCACTTAATCAAAGGTTATCTACCAAAAACATTTTGGTACTGGAATTACAACTATTATCCTCCTGTAGAGGGTCCTGGTTGCTGTTCTGATATTGCAGTTTCTTTTCACTATGTTAATCCCACTATGTATGAATTAGAATACCTCATTTATCATCTTCGTCCATATGGTTATTTATATAGACATATATAACCTGCCTTACATGAAGATATACTAAAAGAAATTAATCAAGCAAACAAAAATGAAGATACAAAAGTAAAATTAGGCAACCCTTGAAAGCAGAACCGGAGTGAACTGAGGTTGAATGGTCTACATTGCACTGAAGGACTCCTGCCTTTCTGACAGAACCCTGAAACCACAGGGAGGAACCCATATGCAGTGAACATTCCACAAAGAAATTTTTCCAGTGGATGACTATAATCTGAAGTATTTAAAGAGCTGTGAAGTCTGTTGCTATAATGTGTTTTGATACAGATATATATCTATATCTCTATATCTCTATATCTCTATATCTCTATATCTCTATATCTCTATCTCTATATCTATCTATCTATCTATCTCTCTCTATATATATATGAAGAATATGTGTTTTTAAAATGGTGAAAGATAGAAGAGCTGAAAGACTCTGTCCCCTCTTCCTGACAGTGTGTATTGTTGTTGCTAAAGCTGGAGTGGTTCAGTTTATAATCACCTACTGCACTGCACTGTTAGAACACAATGCTGAACAAATCTGTCTTCAAACTAGAAAGAAATACTGTTGCTCAATATACACTCCGCTCATGTGTATATAATACAAACCAGCCTCCCAATTGCCGAATGAAAACTTTTCTGTGATTATATTACTTACAATTGGCAGTGTTTCCTCAAGAAGTAGAATGAGAATGACACCCTGAAGTTCACTAATAAACCACATTTTCCGATTATTGTGGGCCTTGACTATGTTATACGCTTAGTTCTATATATAATCAACCCTGTACCAAGCCCCCATTGCCTTCTTTCTAAATGTTTAACTCTTGAATACCATTCTCACTATTAATGCTTATTTACTCAAAGCATTGTCAACATTCTATAAAGCATGCATTTAAAATTATTCTGTTTCCAAATTCACCCATTGTTGATTGTGGGTAACTTACATTAAATTTAATGCTATTTGATCAAGCTTTTCTTGTATTGGTACCAACTCTTGGGAGTTATTAATGATATTGTAAATCAATTATTTCAAAGTCTTTCCAACTACATGATTATTGTTCCTTTTATTTTCATCCTGTGGGGATGAAATTTGTTGTGCCTTTCATAACTTGCTTAAAGCACTTTTAAAATTAATTTTTATGTCTGATGAGCCTGTTAACACTGGCAAAAATTTTTGAATGTGGCTTTTGGCCAGAATTAGTTAAAAATACTAGCAAGTAAAGAACACTTAGACAAGCTAAAGTATCATATGCTTTATTTATAAATAACAATATTTCATGCTGAATTCTTATTTGGAGATAATTGTCTTGCCAGTGTAAGTCTAAGAACAGAGTATCATTCAAAACTGCCATCAGAATAATCTGTATCATTCCAACTCCAGTGGCTGCTGAGTTTCTGAGAGAATAGAAAAACTTCTGAGTGTAGAGCAGAATATTTTACAGACTTTGCATAAAATTATTTTTAATTGTAAATAATTTACATTTTTGTTATGCTAATTTTGCATGATTATTACACCATTGACTGTAGTTGAGCTAAATAATAAATATAAATAGTTTATATTTATTGTGCCAAAACCATAACCTCTATAGATGATATATTTGAAGGGGTGTTTATTTCATTTTGTTCTTATGGATCACTCTGTCCTAATTTGGTTTGAGTTGTTCTCATGGTATTCTTCTGATACACTAGACTTTCTAGTCTGTTCTTTCAACAGCTCTTTACCATGATATGGACATGAATTCATCTGTGTTCCACATATGGTACTCTTCTTTAGTAACAGAGTAAATGATTTCTCCAAAAATCTTAACATTCATTCGTAAGAAACAAATGCTGCAATGCATCCTGGGCTACAAACTCAAGCAGCCAGGCTTTTAAGTTCCTCCTCCATCACTATGTAATCTTGAGCAATTTACTTGATCTTTCTGTGCCTCAGTTTCCTCATCTAAAAATTAGGGAGAATTATACTACCTACCTCACATGAGATTACCAAGGATTGTATAAATGACTGGACATAAGGTTATGAGAACATTGTCTGGCCCAGAATAGGACATGGTCTTAAGCATAAGGTTTTATTCTGTCACCTTGGAGTGTAAATAATTGATTCAGATAAATGAAATGATCAAGTCATATATGAGGAAATACTTTGCATATTTCTTACAATAAGTAATATGTAGTATTCATCTAGTGCCTGCTGTATGTCAGGTACTGATCTTATTCTGTACATTTGTGTTAATCTTCACAAATTGGGTATTATTCCTATATTGTAGATGGGGAGACTGAGGCTTCAAAGAATTCAAATAACGTTTCCACTGTCACAGTGTAAGAAGGCTGGGATTTATAATCCAAACCTGTGTGTTGTTTATATCATGTCAGCTCTAGGGTTAGTCATGTATGTATTTATGTATGGAATAATGAGGTGTGTATACACACACATAGACATGTATGACTACTATATAACATCTGGTATTTTTCACCAGTAATAGCCCAAGTGGCCAAACAGCTAAATTGGTATGGTGATTCTTAAATTGTGCTCCTCACACCCTTATCTGGAGTTTGAGATGGAGATCTCAAGTGTTGATTTTTAGCATGAGACCCTGGAGTATTCATAACCAGATACCTTCTAGTAAGAGTTACTAAATTAGGGCTGGAGAGATGGCTCAGAGGTTAAGAGCACCGACTGCTCTTCTAGAAGTCCTGAGTTCAATTCCCAGCAACCACATGGTGGCTCACAACCATCCCTTATGAGATCTGATGCCCTCTTCTGGTGTGCAGATATACATGCAAGCAGAATGTTGTATGCATAATAAATAAATAAAATCTTTAAAAAAAAGAGTTACTAAATTAGCACTGTTGGAAGCTTGGTGGAGCTTGTAGCCCCTCTTCACCCAACCAAGATCACCTAAGTCAGAAACTCCAAGATAAAGGCTAGCAGTTTGATTTAAATAGGCCCTGAAGGTTGGTCTTACTAATCCTATGTTGAGAACCATTGCCTGTTTACTTATGTGAATTTGGTGCAAATAGTCTTTGGAACAAACTCAGGATTTCTGCCCAGGTGAAAGGCATTTTTCAAAGACTAAAACATGTTTTAAATCAATATAGTCCAGGATCATAATATATTACAAGTAAAATGCCTTGAAACCACACTATAATCTATAGTAAACTATGGAGTTTAAAGGGTCAGTTTATCATTGGTTTGGGCAAAATTCTTTTACTTCCCTATAGTGACTATTATCAGGACCCTCAAAATCTATAATTCTCCAAGGTTAATCATTTCACACTGAGTAGAATGGGTTCAGTAAGTGTTAATATGTACACATGGATTCATTAAAACATATAAATTAATATCATGCAAATTGTCCACTAGTTGCTAAAATTTGCCATTAGAAATATAAAAATGCTACTTCATAATATGCCAAGTATTTTCTGCTAATTTATACCATCAGCTTAAGTTTTGTCACTTTCAAACATCATTTGCCTATCCTATGATCTAATGAAGCAAAATTTTCTCCAAAGTATATGGCAAAGCACATTAAACAAGATTTTATGCTGATAATAATTTATTTGCCATCTTTTAGATTAACATCTGTTATGTGAATAATTGATTATAGTGTGGTTTCAAGGCATAAGATTTAGTAAAATCTTATGGTCTTTATTAATAATATGCTTATGTTTTTCTAGTGGGAAATTCATAGGTACAAAGCAGGTTTTTGTCCCAGAGTTTGACTATTTGAACATATCTAAATTTCAGAGCTCAATTTGTTGCTATAAAGAATGGCAAAATAAATCACTGACTATACTATGTTTTGAATGTGGTAATTGGGTTTGAGCATTAAGTTTGCTAACTGGATATTTTCATAGTTATTTCTTGAGTTTGAACTCTTTTGCCCTCTTAGCCTGTCAAACTATATTGCTAGATGGAGGCCTTGTTATACTTGAAAGACACACTCAATTGATTTGTCAGCTCCTAAGTAGCTACGTTCTTGCTCTTTCAGTTTGTGAGGTCATTATTCTGTCTTGGTATTTCCTTTATTCTCAACCTCTACATTCTAGCTCCTTGTAGTGTTGTCTCCTTGAAGTGGATTTGGGTGATCAGAGTGTCTATCGTTTGTGATGGTTTTATGCCTACTGCATTTAGCTTTCCCATGAGACTAAAAGTACAACAACAATATTTGTTGACTTTCAGGCTATTTACCCTAACTGAACAAGTACAACCTAAAACAATTCTACATCGAGAATTATAGGAAGTAAAGTTATTTACCCTCCTCTTGAAAGAAAAGAAAAAAAAACTGACTTCATTTCTCATTTTGTATTAGGCCTGAGAGAAACATATGTGGGAAATCTGGTAGAGAAGCTGAGGTATATTTTACACTAATGTAACCTCTATTGACTAAAGATGGCTTACAGTTATATATCAGAGCTGTATTGAAATCTTAACACCGAATGATATGAGAACTTCGTACAGATCCTCTTCAGAGAAGCAACTTAAAAGCAACATTGGAGTTGAGTGGACTTTGATTCATTCCTCACCTCCTAAGTTTTCAGTTACAGAAGTTATCTCTGAGTGACTTTTTGCAGGGAAATATAAATGAATGATGTACGTGAAGTGTATTGGAGGGGAACTAACCTTACTGCTAAGCAGTGTGTTGTATTATACAGTGAATTTTTGTGTTTGGGAATTTAAAAATTATTTAAAGTAATAGTGTCAATGAAAGGTTTTAAAAATGTCTGATGACTTGCTTATTTTTGATCACCATTAAGTCAGAAAAATGTATTTTTAAATGTTTTTTAAAGTGCCTTTTGAAAATTTTTAAACAATGGATTCAAACAACAGTATAAAATAAATGACCATGTTCAAAATTGAAAAAAATCACTAATTCCACAGCAGTGAACTCCAAAGAGAGAAAATGAGAATAAATTCCAGACAAATAATTCAAAAGAATGATAATAAGAATGTTTGACAAACCCAAAATAAACAACACCTGAATGAATTAAAAAAGAACATATAGGTGAATGAAATAAGGACATAAATAAAGGATATGAAAAAGAAATTAAATAAATTGATGTAAATAATGAAAGAAAACAAGTTGAAATTCTGGAAATGAAAAGCTAAATAACTTAAATTTAAAAAATTGGTGGAAAAACTAATCAATAGAATAGATTGTGTATAAACAGAAGATAAAAACTGAAGACAAGGCAAGATGAATTAGAAAATTCATATAAAGACAACGACAAAATAAAAAAGTACAATGAGGGTATAGAAAATCTATGAAAAATCATTAAAAGCTGAAAAACCTACATGATGGAGTCACTTGCATTCAGAGCAGAATGGCCATACAGAACAACATGAAGGGGAAGGGAATATTGTGGGGGTATTGGAAAGCAGGGTAAAGGAGGGTGTATGTAGAGATTTAACTAATACTAAAGACATTTGAAAAGGCCAAATAGAAAACTATTAATGTAGAAGCTCATACACACATACATACGTACATACATACACACACACACACCTACACCAACCCCTACACACAAACACACACACACACATACACACACACATACACACACACACACACACACACACACACACATATATATATATATTATATATATAGAGAGAGAGACAGACAGACAGACAGACAGAGAAGAGAGAGAGAGAGAGAGAGAGAGAGAGAGAGAGAGAGAGAGAGAGAGAAAGTGTTCAAGTGTAGTTGCTGTGTAATGGGGAAACAATGTCTCTCCTAGACACCATAAAATATCATCAAATAAAACTCCCAGAGCCAGGTACGTGTCACTGCTTTTCCAGTTGTTGGTCAGTTTCCATAGTCCTCATAAAATTATGAACTATTGCCATTGACTTTGGTTATTCTCTAGAACTTGATCACAAGATCTTGTTTCTGAAGACATCACATACTTGAGTCACAGAACATGGAAAAGTCAAGCCAGTACTGGCCTGGAAGACTCACTGTTAACTGGTTAGATTTCATAATGCTAGAAGGCTCTAAATATACAACTTAGGGAGAAAAGTAATCAAGTCTTATTCAGCTGTGAACCTTGTAAGCCAAAAAAAAAAAATGGCTGGTTTTACAAAAATGTGCCCCTGATGCAATAGTGGCATGATTGCTATGGCATTAAATAACTATTTCTGATTAGATTTCAAGTCCACTCCACAAGACTGATACCATTAGCTGTGCACAAAACCCATAACTAGCTAGGACATAGGCCCTAAGGGAAAATATAATATTTTACTAAATTGACATACTAGTAAACAACCCCCTAAGTTCTTAACTTCATATCCATCAATTAGTTCGGATCTCAGTTTGCAATAAATGAATACCAAGACCCACAACTGGTCACAATGCAAAGAATGAAAGGCAATAGAATGATCATCTCTAAATGGGACATCTATACTATATCCTTTCTACCTAGGATTCAGGAATCATTACATAAGAAGAGACAAAAAGATTATAAGAGCCTAGTGGTAGTGGACAGAAGTAGTGGACATCTGCAATGAAACATGAGAGTGTCATTGTACAAAATCAAGTCAGCCAAAAATCCCAGCATGGATGGGGGCCTCATGAAGTCACGACCTTAGGTGAGAAGCTATTGGCAACTGATGGTTGCTATGAGAGTGAGAGTCTATTTACTTTAGAGATGTAGGCCCTGAGATTCTATACATTCTCTAGTAGATTGTCCCACACCTAAGCACATGCAAGCAACCACTAAGTGGACATGAGTTTGGGAGGGGAAAGTGGTAAGAAAGAGAAGAGAGCAACAGAGAGGAGAGACTTGGAAAAGGATTTTATCAAAACATGTTATATGCATAGACAATTATGACAATACAGAATAAAGGAGAAAAACTAACAATACAATAATATTCAGCAGTAAAACGATTAGTACATGTGAAAGTTGTATGAATTGGCATAAAAGAGAGAGAAGGAGTACAACCTAAAGGAATACAAAATATATTTAATAGAAGAATGGAAGGAATGTTTCCAAATCAATGAAAAAGCTGACCATACAGATACAAGAAGCATTTAGAATACCAAACACAGAAAGAAACTTCCCGATGGGTGGAGGTGACATGCACCTTTAATCCCAGCACTCGGGAGGCAGAGGCAGGCCAATCTCTGTGAGTTTGAGACCAGCCTGGTCTTCCAGGACAGGCTCCAAAGCTACACAGAGAAAAAACAGAGATCGAGTGAGAGAGAATAGAAAAAAAAAAAACTTCCCATGCCATATTGTAGATAAAGCATTAAATCTAATGATCAAAAAAGAGAAGACATACTGAAAGTTTTATGAGTGAATCACTGAGCCACATATTAGAGCAAATCTTTTAGAAGAACATTAGATTTCTCAAAAGAAATTCTAAAGACACAAGGATCATAAAAAGATACATTTCAAGCTCTGAAATACAATTACTAGCAACCTATATTGTTACATTTGCAAGTATCTTTTATAATTGAAGAAGAAAGAAAAATGCCCTATGATAAACACAAACTAAAAGAATTCATGACCACTAAGCCAGCATTATATAAGTTAATGGAAGGAAATCCATGCACTGAAAAGATAAATAAAACATCCACAGTACATCAACTTGAGGTAGTTTTAAGGCTGGGCAAGTCAACCCAATAAAAGGAATAGGTTCCTTAAAGCCAACCAAAGCATTAGAGTCAGGAGTCCCACAGGTAATCAAGATACACAACTGTCACACATATGTAGAGGGCCTACATAGGTTCCATGAAGGCTCCCTAGCTGTTGGTCCAGCATCTGTGAACTACTATGAGACCAGGTTAGATGTTCCTGTGAGTTCCCTTGTGATGACTTTGATACCACCCCCAGCCCCCACCGTCGCTAATAGAATCCTTTTGCCAGCCCTGTCTTCAACAGGATTCTCCAAGCTCAGCCCAGGGATGGATGTGGATCTCTGCATTTGTTTCACCATCAGTTACTGGATGAAGGCTCTCTAATGACAATTAGGGTAGTCACTGATCTGATTACAGGGGAAGGACAGATCTGGCACACTCTCCACTATTACTAGGAGTCTTAGGTGGGGTCATCCTTATGAACTCCTGGGAGTTTCTCTGGCACCAGGTTTCTCCCTAACCCTATAATAGTCCCCTCTATCAAAATACCTCTTTCTGGCCAGGCGTTGGTGGCGCACACCTTTAATCCCAGTACTCGGGAGGCAGAGGCAGGTGGATCTCTGTGAGTTCGAGGCCAGCCTGGTCTCCAGAGCAAGTGTCAGGATAGGCTCCAAAGCTACACAGAGAAACCCTGTCTCGAAAAACCAAAAAAAAAAAAAAATTTCTTTCATTGCTAAGAGTCCTATTCTTCCTTGGTGGTGAGATATTGGAGATGACACACCTTTTTTTTCTCCCTCTGGGCTGCAGGAACCTCAAGGCCAGAGCTTCTGCACACCCTTACACTCAGAATAAACAGTTAGAACCAAGCAATTTAGGCAGAGAAAGGGTCACATGAAGGAAGTTGAATTAATCAAGAAAGACCAGAAGTACATGCATGACTTTAATGCCAGCACTGAGGAGGCAGAAGTTTGGGATGGATAGGCGCCACGGCTATAATATCAGAGTGGTGGTCCAATCATTGGGCTATGGATCTTTGTAATTTTACATAAGACCCCCGATTGGTTGAAGGGCTCAATCCTGCCCCCAAGACGACGTTTCTGTACAGGCAGTTGCCATAGAAACATGACTTTGAGCTGGTGGTTGGACGTGCAGCAGTGGAGCTCCTCACTCCCACTCCTCTGCCGTCCTTAAAAAGAGCTAAATTTGATAGACAACCAGGAGATGGATCCTGGTTGTAGAAACAATTCAGACTACAGACTTCTGGGCTGTGTTCCCAGACAATTTTTTCAAGATAATCCCAGAAAATCTGGGAATTCATTTGTTCTTTGAAGATAAAGCCAGAAGATTGCTTCAATGAGTTTCAGAAAGAAAGGGCCTCATGTTGATGAGCAGCAGTTTGCTGACGGTGGTTACTTCATGAAGCTGACAGCAAGCTATAGGCATGTCAGAAAGGGGACAAAAGGCTCCTCAGGACAGAAGTCAGCTGAGCTGACACGCCTTCAGTCAGCTATTCCAAGAAGACCACAGGGCCGTCCAGTCATAAAAATTCGCTTGGTGGAGAGAGGTCGCTCAGATGAAAACACATGCACAGCAGAGAAAAAGCCCTCCACTGTGAAGTATCACATTGCAGATAAAAGCCCAACTGCTGGGAATTACCACCATATAGTTAAGATCCCCTTGGCTGAGATGCTTCTGTTAGACAAGGATTGTTGCGATTCTGTAAAACGTCCTGATACAGGAAAAAGATCCTCTGCCAGAAAACACCAGTCCAAGAAGCAACTCTCTGGGAAGAGGCATCACCTTTCTGAGAAAAGTCGCTTATTCAAGAAGCACCTGCCGGCTGAGAAAGATATTCCTAAACAGAGAGGTTGCTGTATCAAGAAAAGACATCTTACAGTAAAAGGTCATTCTACAGAGGAAGGTGGTTTGGGTGACAGAGGTTCCTATGGAGAGAGACGCCACCATGTTGAGAGACATCAACCTACAAAGAAAGGTCTTTCTACTAAGAAGAGTCCATCTCCTGAGAAAGGTTACTTGGATAGGAGAGGATGCCTCTGCGGAAAACCATCACCTTCAAGAGAATGACAGCTCAGCCAAGAAACTTATCTGTACAGCGAGAGATCGCCAGATAGAGGGAGACCATTCTGTGAAGAGAGGATTCTCCATAGAGAAAGATCACCCTGTAGGAAGAAGTCAGCCTGCAAAGAAAAGTCACCTAGCAGAGAAGGGTTACTCAGTAAACAAGAGTCGATCTGCAGGGAGAGGTCGCGCCATCAAAAGCCGCCCTGCAGAGAAGGTTCACTCAGTAGACTTGGTTAACTTGGAACGGAGCAGACTCTTGGCAGGTGAATATGGAGAGGTCCCCACATCTAAAGTTGCCCTATAGTGGAGGGTCGCTCTGTGGACAGGGTTAAGACTGTAGAGAAAAAACCTTCCACAGCGAAAGATCACCCCACAAGGAGAAGTCAGCCTGAGAAGAAAAACCACCCGGGAGAGGAGGGTTGCTCAATCGAAAGAGTCAACTTGGCAATGAGTGTACCCTTTGCAGGTGAAGATATCCCTACAGGGAGAGGTCGCCATATCAGAAGCTGCCCTGCAGAGGAGAGTCGCTTGTTGGAAAGGGGTACCACCATGGAGAAAAGACCTTCCACAGGGAAAGAACACCTGATGTGGAGAAGTCGCCCACAGAAGAAAAGAAGCCCTGCAGAGGAGGGTTGCTCAGTAGAAAGAGTCAACTTGGCAAGGAGTGTACCCTTTGCAGGTGAAGATATCCCTACAGGGAGAGGTTGCCTCATCCAAAGCTGCCCTGAAGTAGAGGGTCCCTCAGTGGACAGGGCTAAGACTGCAAAGGAAAGATCTTCCACAGCAAAAGATGACCGCACAGGGAGAAGTCGGCCTGAGAAGAAAAGCTGCCCTGCAGAGGAGGGTTGCTCAGTTGAAAGAGCTAACTTGTCAAGGAGCACACCCTTTGCAGGTGAACATATCCCTACAGGGAGAGATCGCCACATCAGAAGCCACCCTGCAGAGGAGGGTCGCTTGTTGGAAAGGGGTTACATCATGGAGAAAAGGCCTTCCACAGGGAAAGATAACCCAACATGGAGAAGTTGGCCCCAGAAGAAAAACAGCCCTGCAGAAGATGGTTGCTCTGTCAAAAGATGTAATTTTGCATGGAATAGACCCTTTGCAGGCAAAGATATCCCTGCAGGGAGAAGTCACAGTATCAAAAGCCACCCTTCAGCGAAGGGTAGCTCAATTAAAAGAGTTTGGAGTTAACTTGGTTTGGAGTAAACCCTTTGCATATAAAGATATCCCTAAAGGGAGAGATCGCAGCATCAGAAGTCGCCCTGCAGAGGAGGGTCGCTTAGTGGAAAGGGGTTACACCACGGAAAAAGACCTTCCACAGAGAAAGATCACCCCACAGGAAGAAGTAGGCCTCAGAGGAAAAGCAGCCCTGCAGAGGAGGATCAATCAGCAGATAGAGGACCCGCTGTGGGGCAAAATGGCCCCACGGGAAGAGGTAGGTTTCCAAAAATCCTCTGCGCAGAGAAACATCTATCTGCCGAGAAAGGTTGCCCTCCCAAAGGGTCGCCCTGCAGATAAAGGCCTATCTTCCCAAAGAATCTGCTCTACAGAGAAAGTTCACTCTGGGGAGAGAGGCCACCTTGCTAAGAAAAAAGAGACTGCTTTCTGCCAAGAAAGGGAGCATGGAAAAGAACGATTGAGTTTTTGTGAAATTTTGTTCTGGGGAGAGTGTTGAAGTAGCCCAGGCCCCTCATCAGAATGTGGCTGGGGCTGTCACCAATGGTCAACGAATGCAGGCAGTGAATCTGAGAATGGGAGTTGAGTTGAAGTTGCCTCAAGAACTAAAACATGTCTTGTTGAGGACTGGAACTTGGTAAACAAGTAGAAGCAGTTATTCAAACTCGCAGCTGAGAAGAATGTAGATCAAATTCTGGCAAACTATGTGACTTTCGTGAAGTCACAGGGAAAGTCTGATAATACGGAATATTCTGTTGATGAACTTGTATATGTAATTAGAGAGTATTTCAACAAGATGTTGGGCACCCAGCTGCTCTGCCAGTTTGAAAAACCCCAGTATGCTGAAATCCTCCTTGCTTACCTAGATATTCTGATGTCTCAGATTTATGGGCTCAACACCTCCTGCGATTATTTGTCAACATTGGGACTGTATTGGCCCATTTGTCCCTTAATAGTCACAGTCCTATGTTAGTGTCCAGCTATATGTGTGGTTTCTTTAAATGCCTAGCAGAGAAATTCTACTTGTCTGTTTAGCGTTAACAATTACAAAGTGGCTTCTGCCTTGTAATGTTGCAAATCCCTGTGAGGGTCTGCAGACCACTCTGTTATGACCTAGAACAATAAACACTTCTTTCTTTGATGTTTTCATTGTGTATTTGATATTCTTGAAAACTATCAAGTTATAACAGGGCTTAGTATTTCTCTTGCATATTATTGTGAACAGATATAAAAACATTAAATGCTTTTTTACCACAATTTCAACAACAAATAAATGTTCAGTAAAAAATTAGTGTTGCTTACTTGACAACATTGCTCGAATGTTGGTGCCTCTATCCCTTCCACATCATGAGTTTCAACTTGGTGTTCATATTGCGTGATAAAATGTCCTCATTCTTAGTGACAAAGGATCAACATAATGGACATACCTCAAACACAAGCCTACACATAATTAAAAATATAAGATCTTTTTAAAATATAAAGAAGATTGAAGATATAGCTAAGCAAGCCCTGGTTGACTCCTTGGTTTCAACAGTGAAAGGAGGAGGAAGAATAAGAGGGATTGAGAAGGGAAAGGAAGGAAGGGTATAATGAGAAAGGGAAGAGGGCTTGCTAGAGAGGGGAGGAGAGAAGGAGGAGGGGAAGGTGAAGAGTGGAGAGGAGAAAGACAAGATAGGGGAGCAGAAGGAGGAGGAAACGTAGAGTAGGGGAAGAAGAAAAGGGAGGAAGAAGAACAGGCAGAGGAGGGAAGAAGGAAAAGGAGGAGAGTGAAGATAAAGAAAGGGGTAAATGAAGAGAGGAGGGACAGGGGCATGAGGAGTTGGAAGGGAAGGGGAAAGGGGGTTAGGAGGAAAAGGATAAGGGGGTAGGAAGAGAAGAAGAGGGGAAAGAAATGGAAGGAAATGATAAGGATAGGGAAACAAGGGGAGAACAAGGAAGGGGAAGAGGAGGAACAGTAGAAAGGACGGGAGAGGAAGAAGAGAAGGTTGGGGAGGAGATAGAGGAATAGATGCGAGTGGGTAAGGGGAGAGGAAGATGAGAAGGTGTGGGATGAGGAGAGGTTGCAAGAGAGGAGAGGATGGGAGGGGAGAAGAAAAGGAGGAAGAAGAGAAGATGAGGGAGAAGAGAGTAGAAGAAAGAAGGAGAGAAAGGAAAAGAAGGATAGAGAAAGGTGTGGAGAAGGAAAGGGAGAGAAGAAGGGAGGAGGAAGGAAAGATTAGGAAAAGAGGGAGGAGCGGTGAAAGAGGGAAGGAATAGAGGGTGGAAGATGAGAAGGGGCAAGGCAAGAAGAGAAGGAAATGAGGAGGAGGATTAGCAAGATTGGAAGAAGGAATGGGGGAGAATGTGGAGGAGAACAGGGGGAAAGGAATAACATGAAGGAGGGGGAGGAGTCTAGGAAGAAAGGGGGAAGAGACAGGGAGAAGTGACAAAAGGAGGGGAAGGCGGAAGGAAAAGAGACGAATAGAGAAATGAAGAGGAGAGAAGGAACTGGGAGAAGTGTAAAAGGAGAACAAGGTGTGGGGTAGAAATAGGGAGCAAGGGAGGAGAGGAACCAATAGGAAAAAGAGGAAGAGGAGAAGAGAGCAAGGCAGCGAAAAGGGAGACAGGAGAAGGAAGACAAGTGAGAAAAAGAGTAGTAGAAATTTTGTAAGAAGGAGTGGGAGAAGGAGGGAGAGAGAAGGGAGAAGAGGGGTGAGGAAGAGGATGATGGAGAGGAGGAAGATAGCTTGGTTTGAGCCCTGTCTTTGTCCAGACTTTGTTAACAGGGAAAATAGGCTGAGCATGGGCAGGACCAAAAGTGGATCCTGAATGGTCATGAGTGCAACAGGGAAAACAGACAGCCTGCAGGCTGTGTCAGGGGACAGCTCATTTATTTGGAGGGGCCAAGGAACATTTCTACCCTAGGAAGAATGGCCCATTTGGTCCATGTGGTGGTATGTTGTTTATTGGGAGTAAGAACATTGAGGGTACTACCTTTGTGCAATCAGAGGCTACAGGGATCAGAGTTAGAAACCCTATAAAGTAACAGAAAGTCCAGTTCGGGCTGTTTCAGTGGTCAGATAAACGGCAATCAGTCCCTGTAGTCTTGGAGACCCAAGAGCTTATCAGTTGCTATGTGTACTGAGGTACATCCACAGGAAACATAACCACTTGGGGTCTGCTGGCATCTGGGCAAGGGATGAGGCAAACAAACTCCTGCTGCTCTCAGGATAAGATAATCCAGGATATGCCTGGACCCCTTAGCTTCCGGCAAGCTCTGAAGGAGAAGGTGAGAAAAGAAGGGGAAGATGAAGGAAGGCAATAAGGAGGGAGTGTGAGGAGGAAGAAAGGACAAGAAGGCAAGGGAGATGGAAAGAGAAGGGAAAGGAGGGGAGGAGGAAAAGAGAATGAAGGAGAAAGAAGGAAATGAGTAAGAAGAGGAAGAGAAGAGAGGTTTGGGAGGAAGGAAGAGGAGCGAAAGGAGGATGGGGAGGATAAGAGGAAGAGGGAAGAAGGGGAAGTAAGGGTAGAAAATAGGAGGTGAAAGAGAGGAGGGGAAGGAAGAGGAGAGGAGAATGAAGAGGGGAGTAATACAACTGTCACCCACATGCAGAGAGCCTAGTTTGGTCCCATTCAGGCTTTTCAGCTGTTAGTATAGAGTCCCTGAGATGACAGACTTCGGTTGGCTGTCTCTTTGGGTTTCCCTGTCATGGTCTTGAACCCCCTTGCTCATAAGATCCCTCCCTTTCTTCAACTGAACCCAGGATTTCAACCTAGTGTTTGGCTGTTTATCACTGCATGTGCTTCCATCAGTTAATGGATGAAGGCTCTGTGATGACAGTTAGGGTAGTCTTCAATCTGATTATAGGGGAAGGCCAGTTCATGCACCCTCCGCACTATTGCTAGGAGTCTTAGCTGGGGTCATCCTTATGGATTCCTGGGAGTTTCCCTGGCACCAGGATTCTCCCTAACCCTATAATGGTCCCCTCTATCAAGATATCTCTTTCATTGCTAAGAAACCTATTATTCTTACTCAGTGATGGCATGCTGGAGTAAGTTTTCTCCTTCTGGGCTGCAGGAACCTCAAACCCAGAACATCTGCATACCCTTGCACTCAGGATGAAGAGCAAGAACCAAACGATGTAGGCAGAGAAAGGGTCACAGGAAGGAAGTTGAATTAATCAAGAAAGATAAGCAGGGCATGCATGTCTTTAATGCCAGCACTGAGGAGGCTGAAGCTTGGGATGGAGCTTTGTGAGCTTGAGTACAATTTGGTCTTTAAAAGAAAAAAAAGTAAAGAAAAGGAAGCCCTCCCGCCCTGCCCAGGCACCATGACTATGACATCATAGTGGTGGTCCAATCATTGGGCTATGGAACATAGTTCAATTTACATAATACTGCTGATTGGTTGAAGGGCCTAAGCCCGCCCCCAAGATGACGTTTGTGTACAGTTAGTTGCCAGAGAAACAAGACTTTGGCCTGGCGGTTGGACGTGCAGCAGTTGAGCTCCTCGCTCCCGCTCCTCTGCCGTCCTTAAAAAGAGCTAAATTTGATAGAAAACCAGGATATTGGGTCCTGGTTGTAGAACTAATTCAGTCTATACACTTCTGGGATGTGGTCCCAGTCCAGTTGTCCAGAAAATCTGGGAATTCACTTGTTCTTTGAAGATAAAGCCAGAAGATTGCTTCAATGAATTCCAGAAAGAAAATGCCTCACATTGTTGAGCAGCATGTTGGCGAAGGTGATGACTTCTTGAAGCTGACATCAAATAACAGAGATGTCAGAAAGGGAACAAATAGCTCCTCAGGACAGAAGTCAACCCAGCTAACAAGTCTTCAGTCAACACTTCCAAGAAGTCTTCGGGGCCGGCCAGCCACAAAATGTCCTTTGGTGGAGAGAGGTTGCTCGGATGAGACAATCTGCACAGTAGAGAAAAATTCCTCCCATAAGAAGGCTGACAAGGCAGAAAAAAGATACGCTGCTAACAAGTACTACCTTAAGGTTAAGTCACACTTGGGTGATATGCTTCTGCTAGATGACAACAGTTGCCATGAAGAAGAAACCCCCGCTACAGGGAAAACAACCTCTACGGAAAAGCACCAGAAGCAACTCTCTGGGAAGAGGCATCGCGTTTCTGAGAAAAGTCGCTCATTCGAGAATCATCGGTCGGCTGAGAATGATATTTCTACACAGAGAGGTGATCTTAACCAGAAAAGACAGCTTACAGAAAAAGGTCATTCTACAGTGGAAGGTGGTTTGGGTGACAGAGGTTCCTACGGCGAGAGAGGCCGCTCTATTGAGAGACGTCAACCTGCAAATAAAGGTCTTTCTACTAAGAAGAATATGTCCCCTAAGAAAAGTTACTTGGATGGGAGAGGACCCTCTATGGAAAACCATCACCAACAAGAGAATGACCGCTCAGCCAAGAAACTTAGCTGTACAGAGAGAAGTCACCAGATAGAAGGAGACCATTCTGTGAAGAGAGGACTCTCCACAGAGAAAGATCACCCTGTAGGGAGAGGTCCGCCTGCCAAGAAAAGTCACATAGCAGACAAGGGCTACTCAGCAAGCAAGAGTCGATCTGCAGGGAGAGGTTGCCCCATCAAAAGCCGCCGTGCAAGAAAGGTTCGCTCAATTGACTTGGTTACATGGGCATGGAATAGAATCTTGGCAGGTGAAGATAGCCCTACATGGAGAGGTCCCTGCATTCAAATCAGCCCTATAGTGGAGGCTCACTCTGTGGACAGGGGTAAGACTGCAAAGGAAAGACCTTCCACAGCGAACGATCACCCCACAGGGAGAAGTCGGCCTGAGAAGAAAAGCCGCCCTGCAGAGGAGGGTTGCTCAGTTGACAGAGTCAACTTGTCAAGGAGCATACCCTTTGCAGGTGAACATATCCCTACAGGGAGAGATCGCCACATCAGAAGCCGCCCTGCAGAGGAGGGTCGCTTGTTGGAAAGGAGTTACACCGTGGAGAAAAGAACTTCCACAGGGAAAGATCACCCCACATGGAGAAGTCGGCCCCAGAAGAGAAGCAGCCCTGCAGAGGAGGGTCAGTCAGCAGATAGCGGACCCTCTGCCTGGCAAAATCGCCCCACAGGAAGAGGTAGGCTTCTAAAGAAAAGCTGCTCTGCAAGCAAACATCTACCTGAGAAGAGAAGTTGCTCTCTCGAAAAGGGTCACCTTGCAGAGAAAGGCCTATCTTCTAAGAGAATCTACTCTGCAGGGAAAGATCACTCTGGAGAGAGAGGCCACCCTTCAAAGAAAAAGAGACAACTCTCTTCCAAGAAAGGGAGCACAGAAAAGAAATTTTGTTCTGGGGAGAGTATTGCATTTCATGATAGCTACACTGATGAAGACAGTAACACAGGAGAAAATGCGTGCTATGTGGAGGAAGGTCATCACTCCATGGTGCAAGGCATTCGTGTAGAGACACTGTCTTCAGGATCCATGCCTACAGTGCCAGTGCAAGAGCACGTGAAAAATACTCCAAAAGAGGAAAGCAACACAGGAGAGAATGCGTCCTCTGTGGAGAAAGGTCATCACTCCATGGAGCAAGATATTCGTATAGAGAAACATTCTTCAGGATCTATTCGTACGGTGCCAGTGCCAGAGCATATGAATACTCCAGTAAACAGAATTGGCAGTGCTACCAGTCAAGTAGCCCAGGTCTCTCACCAGAATGTGGCTGGGGCTGTCACCACTGGTCAGCATATGCAGGCAGCGAATCTGATAATGGGAGTTGAATTGAAATGGCCTCAAGTACTAAAAGCATGTCTTGTTGAGGACTGGGACTTGGTTAATAATCAGAAGCAGTTATTCCAACTCCCTGCTGAGAAGAATGTAGATCATATTCTCGCAAACTATGTGACTTTCGTGAAGTCACAGGGAAAGTCTGATAACACGGTTTATTCCATTGTTGAACTTCTGTATACAACTAGAGAGTATTTTAATAAGATTCTGGGCACTCAGCTGCTCAGCCAGTTTGAAAAACCCCAGTATGCCGAAATGCTCCTTGCTTATCCAGATATTCCGATATCTCGGATTTATGGGGCTCCACACCTCCTGCGATTACTTGTGAACATTGGGGCTGAATTGGCCCATTGGTCACTTAGTAGGCAGAGTCTTATGTCAGTGTCCAGCTATATGCACAGTTTCCTTAATTTCCTAGCAGAGAATTCCACCTCTCTGTTTAGTTCGAGCAATTACAAAATGGCTTCTCCTGAATATTGCTTCAAAGCCCTGTGAGGGTCTGCAGACCACTCTGTTATGACCTTGAACAGTAACATTTCTATCTTTGCTGCTTTCATTGCGTATTTGATGTTCTTGAAGACTATCAAGTAATAACAGGGCTTAGTATTTCTGTTTGCATATTATTGTGAACAGAAATAAAAACATTAAATGTTCAACAACAAATAAATGTTCAGTAAAAAAAAAATTGTGTTGCTTATTTGACAATATTGCTCAAATGTTGGTGTTTCTATCCCTTCCACATCATGAGTCTCTACTAGGTGTTCATATTGCATGATATTCCTAGTGCCAAAGGATCAACATAATGGATATACTCCAAACACATGCATGCACATAATTAAAATTGAAAATTTTTTAAAATGTAAAAATGATTGAAGATATAGTTAAGCAGGCCCTGGTTGACTCCTTGGTTTTAACAGTGAAAGGAGAAGAAAAAGAGGAGGGATTGAGCAGGAAATGGAAGGAAGGGTATAATGAGAAAAGGAAGAGGACTTTCTAGAGAGGGGAGGAGAAGAGAGAGGATGGAGAGGCAGAGAGGGGGAGGAGAGAAATAGGTGGAGAAGAACAGGAGTGGAGGAAGAAAGGAGAGGACATGGAGGAAGGGAAAGAGAAGAGTGTGGAGGAGGAAGACAAGATGGGAAGCAGAAAGAGGAGGGAAATTAGAGGAGGGAGAGAAGAAAAGGAGGAAGAAGAAAAGACAGGGGAGAAGGAAGAGGACAGAATGAAGAGAAAGAAAGGGGGAAGTGAAGACTGGAAGGAGAGACAGGAGAGGACAGGAGGAGTTGGAGGGGAAGGAGTAAAGAGAGGGGGAGGAAAGGAGAGGAGGGGGTAGGATGAGAAGAAGAGGGGGAAGAAATAAGGAAGAGATGGAGGGAAAGGAAAGGATAGGAAAAGGAAGGTTGGAGAAGGAAAGGGGAAAGAGGAACAGTAGAGAGAGGAGCGGAGGATAATAAGAGAAGGTGAGGGAGGAGTAGAAGGAAGAGAGAGGAGAAGGGGAGAGGGAAAAGAGTTGAGTGAGTGGATGATGGAAAAGGATGTGGAGGAAGAGGAATTCGAGGAGCAGGGGAAAGGAAGAGGAGAAGGTGAGGAATGAGAGGGAAGAGGAGAGGAGGGAAGGTCCAAAGAAAAGGAGGGGAGAAAGAAAGAGAGGGAGAGGGGAGGGAAAGACAAAAAGGAGAGAAAGGAAAAGAATAGAGAAAGGGGAAAGGGGTGGATGAGAAGGAAAGGGGGAGGAGAAAGGAGGAGGAAGAAAAGTGGAGTAAGAAAGATAAAAGAAAGAGGGAGGAGAAAAGAGGGAGAAGTGGTAGAAGAGGAAAAGAATAGAAGGTGGAAGATGAGAAGGGGCAAGGGTGGAGAAGAAGGAAAGGGGGAGGAGGACTAGAAAGATTGGAAGAAGGAAGGGGAGGGGAAGGTGGAGAAGAGAGGGGGAAGAGAAAGATATGGGGGAAGAACAAGAAGGAGGGGGAGGAGGAGGAAAAGAAGGAGAGGAAGAGAAAAAGAGAAGGAACAAAAGGAGGGGAAGAACTAGGGGAAAGAGGCAAAAAGAGAAACGATAGGGTGGAGAAGGAAAGGGGGAGAATGGTAAAAGGAGAACAAGAAGTGGGGTAGGAATAGGGAGACAGGGAGGAGAAGAAATGATAGGAGGAAGAGGGTGAGGAGAACGGGGCAAGGCAGAGAAAAGGGAGACAGGAGAAGGAAGACAAGGAAGAAGAGTAGTAGAAAGGTTGGAAGGATGAGAGGGAGAAGGTGGGGGGAGAGAATGAAGGAGAGTCATGAGGAAGAGGAGAATCGGGAGGAGGGAGTGTGTTGGTTTCTAACGCCATCTTTGTTCAGGCTTGGTTAACAGGCAAAATACGCTGAGCATGGGCAGGTCCAAAGGCAGATCTTGAGTGGTCATGAGTACAACAGGGGAAAAAGACAGCCTGGAGGCTGTGCCAGTGGACAGCTTGTTTATTAGGAGGGGCCAAGGGACATTTCTACCCTGGGAAGAATGGCCTGTTGGGTCTATTTGTTTGTATGTTGTTAGTTGGGGTAAGGACATCGAGGGTACTTCACTGGTTCACTCAGAGGAAGAAACCTTTTACATTCACATGAAATCCAGTTTGGGTTGTTTCTGAGGTCAGATAAGCAGCAACCAGTCCCTGTAACCTTGGACACCCAAGAGCTTATCAGTTGCTATGTGCACTGAGGCACATCCACAGGAAACATAACCACTTGGTGTCTGCTGGTATCTGCGCAAAGGGTGAGGCAAACAAACTCCTGCTGCTTTCAGGATGAGAAAATCCCAGGATTTAGGTATGCCTGGACCCCTTAGCTTCAGGCTAGCTCTTAAGGAGAAAATGAGAAAAGGCAGGAGGATGAAGAAAGGCAATAAGGAGAGAAGATGAGGAAGAAGAAGAAAGGACGAGAAGGCAAGGGAGAAGGACAGAGAAGAGAAGGGAAAGGAGGAAAAGAGAATTAAGGAGAAAGAAGGAAATGAGTAGGGAGAAGAGGAAGAGAGGTGAGATGGAGTGGGCGGGGGAAGAGGAAAATGAGTGAATGGAGGAGGATGGGAAAGAGAAGAAGAGGGGAAGGAGAAGGGTGGAGAAGAAAAGAGCAGGGGAAGGAGAGGAGAGGCAAAGGAAGAGGAGAGGGAAAGGAAGAGAGGAGTTATACAACTGTCATACATATGCAGAGAGGGCCTAGTTTCATCCCATTCAGACTTCTCATCAGTGGGTCTAGAATCCATGAACTGACAAGCCTGGGTCGGCTGTCTTTGTCAGGATCTTTTTTTTTTGTTCTAGTTAGGGAACAAGCTTGTTTCATGTCCCTTCTCCCTCTCCCTCCCCTCACCCCCAAATCCTCCCCCACCCCCAGCCTACCCCCCACCCCATCCACCCACCACTCCCCAGGCAGGGTAGGGCCCTCAACGGGGGCTCTGCAAAGTCCACCAAGTCTTCCTATGCTGGTCCTGGGCCCTTCCCCATGTGTCCAGGGCCAGAGTGTAACCCTTCACGTGGGATGGGCTCTCAAAGTCCCTTCTTGCACCAGGGAAAAATACTAATCCACCACCAGAGGCTCCCTGGAGTGCAGAGGCCTCCTTATTGACATCCATGTTCAGGGGTCTGGATCAACCTTGTACTGGTCTCCCGGACAGCATCTGGGGTTGATGAGCATGCTCTCCCTTGTTCAGGTCAACTGTTCCTGTGGGTTTCTCCAACCTGGAACAGACCCCTTCGTTCTTCATTCCTCCCTCTCTTCAACTAAATTCCCGATTTCGGCTCAGTGTATATCTGTGGATGTTTGTCTCTGCTTCTTTCAGCCACTGGGTGAGGACTCTAGGATGGCATAAAGAGAAGTCATCAATCTCATTTTAGGGGAAGGGCTTTTGGGTTATCCTTTCCACCATTGCCTGGATTGTCAGATCGTGTCATCCTTGTGGGTCTCTGGAGATCTCCCTGGTTCCAGATCTCTTCTCAAACCTATAGTGGCTCCCTCTGGAGTGAGTACATACCATGTTTGTCTTTTTGTGACTGGGTTACCTCACTCAGGATGGTTTCTTCTAGTTCCATCCATTTGCCTGCGAATTTCAAGATTCCATTGCTTTTTTCTGCTGAGTAGTACTCCATTGTATAGATATACCACATTTTCTCAATCCATTCTTCAGTTGAGGGGTATCTAGGTTGCTTTCAGGTTCTGGCAATTACGAACAATGCTGCTACGAACATTATTGAACATATGTCCTTGTTGTATGTACATGCCCTATTTGGGTATATACCCAAGAGAGGAATGGCTGGATCTTGAGGTAGACTGATTCCCATTTTTCTGAGCAACTGCCATACTGATTTCCAGAGTGGTCTTACAAGTTCGCACTCCCACCAGCAATGGAGGAGTGTTCCTTTTTCTCCACATCCTCTCCAGCATAGATTGTCATTGGTATTTTTTATTTTAGCCATTCTGACAGGCGTGAGGTGGTATCTCAGAGTTGTTTTGAGTTGCATTTCTCTGATGGCCAATGATTTTGAGCACTTTCTTAAGTGTCTTTCAGCCATTTCAGATTCCTCTGTTGAGAATTCCCTATTTAGTTCTGCACCCCACTTTTTAATTTCATTGTTTGTTGTTTTGGTGGCTAGCTTCTTGAGCTCCTTATATATTTTGGAAATCAGTCCTCTGTCAGATGTGGGATCGGTGAAGATATTTTCCCATTCTGTGGGTGGTCGTTTTGTCCTACTGACTGTTTCCTTTGCCTTGCAGAAGCTTCTTAGTTTCAGGAGGTCCCATTTATTAACTGCAGACCTCAGTGTCTGTGCTACTGGCGTAATGTTCAGGAAGCAGTCTCCTGTGCCAATTTGTTCAAGGGTAATTCCCACTTTCTCTTCTAGAAGATTCAGTGTGGCTGGATTTATGGTGAGATCTTTGATCCATTTGCACTTAAGTTTTGGGCATGGTGACAGGTATGGATCTATCTGAAATTTTCCGCATGCCTGAATCCAATTGTACCAGCATCATTTGTGGAAGATGCTATCTTTTTTCCATTGTATAGATTTAGCACCTTTGTCAAAAATAAGGTATCCTTAGGTGCATGGGTTTTCAATTCGATTCCATTGGTCTATCAGTCTATTTTTGTGCCAATACCAAGCTGTTTTCAGAACTATGGCTCTATAGTAGAGCTTGAAGTCGGGGATGGTGATGCCTCCAGAAGATTCTTTATTGTAAAGAGTTGTTTTGGCTATCCTGGGCTTTTTATTTTTCCACATAAAGTTGAGTATTGTTCTTTCAAGGTCTCTGAAGAACTGTGTTGGGATTTTAATGGGGATTGCATTGACTCTGTAGATTGCTTTTGGCAAGATTGCCATTTTTACTATGTTAATTCGACCTATCCAAGAGCATGGGAGGTCTTTCCATTTTCTGGTATCTTCTTTAATTTCTTTCTTTAAAGTCTCAAAGTTCTTATTGTACAGATCTTTCACTTTTTTGGTTATTGTTCCCCCAAGATATTTTATGTTGTTTGTGGATATTGTGAAAGGTGATGTTTCCCTGATTTCTTTCTCCTTGGATTTATCATCTGTATATAATAGGGCTACAGATTTTTTTGAGTTAATCTTGTATCCTGCCCCTTTGCTGAAGGTGTTTATCAGCTGTAGGAGTTCCCTGGTTGAGTTTTTCGGGTCACTTATGTAGACTATCATATCATCTGCAAATAGTGAGAGTTTGACTTCATCCTTTCTGATTTGTATTCCCTTGATCCCCTATTTTTTGTCTCATTGCTATAGCCAGAACTTCAAGTACAATATTGAAGAGGTATGGAGAGAGTGGACAGCTTTGTCTTGTACCTGATTGTATAGTAATTGCATTGAGTTGCTCTCCATTTACTTTGATGTTGGCTATTGGTTTGGTGTATATTGCATTAATCATGTTTAGATATGTTCCTGCTATTCCTGTTCTCTCCAAGATCTTTATCATGAAGGGATGTTTGATTTTGTCAAAGGCTTTTTCAGCATCTAGTGAGATGATCATGTGGTTTTTCTTTTTCAGTTTGTTTATATAGTGGATTACATTGATGGATTTTTGTATGTTGAACCATCCTTGCATCCCTGGGATGAAGCCTACTTGATCATGGTGGATGATTTGTCTGATGTGTTCTTGGATTCGATTTGCCAATATTTTATTGAGAATTTTTGCATCAATGTTCATGGGGGATATTGGTCTGACGTTCTCTTTCTTAGTTGTTTCTTTGTGTGGCTTGGGTATCAAGATTATTATGGCCTCATAAAAAGTGTTTGGTAATGACTCTTTTGCTTCTATTGTGTGGAATACTTTGAGGAGAATTGGTATTAGCTGTACTTTGAATTTCTGGTAGAATTCTGCATTGAAGCCATCTGGCCCTGGGCTTTTTTTTTTGGGAAACTTCTAATGCCTGCTTCAATTTCATTAGAGGTTATAGGTCTATTTAAGTTGCTTATCTGTTCTTGATTTAATTTTGGAAAGTGAAATCTGTCCAGAAAATTGTCCATTTCCTTTAGATTTTTAAATTTTGAGGAATATAGTTTTTCAAAGTATGAACTGATGATTCTCTGGATTTCCTCTGTGTCTGTTGTTATGACCCATTTTCATTCCTGATTTTATTAATTTGAATGTTCACTCTTTGTTGTTTGGTAAGTTTGGATAAAGGTTTGTCTATCTTGTTGATTTTCTCGAAGAACCAACTTTTTGTTATATTAATTTTTTATATTGTTCTCCTAGTTTGCATTTTATTGATTTCTGCCCTCAATTTGATTATTTCCTGGTGTCTGCTCCCCCGGGGTGTACTGACTTCTTTGTTTTCTAAAGCTTTCAGTTGTGCTATTAATTCTCTAGTGTGATTATTCTCCTGTTTCTTCATGTGGGCATTTAGTGCTATGAACTTTCCTCTTAGCACTGCTTTCAGAGTATCCCATAAGTTGTATACGTTGTGTCTGCATTCTCATTGACTTCTAGGAAGTCTTTAATTTCTTTTTTTTTATTTCTTCCTCAACCCAGGAATGGTGCAATTAGTGTTACGCAATTTCCATGAATTTGTAGGTTTTCTGTAGTTCGTGTTGTTGAATTCTAATTTTAAAGCATGGTTGTCTGATAAGACACAGGGGGTTATTTCAATATTTTTCCTACTTGTTGAGGTTTGCTATTTTGCCAAGTATGTGGCCGATTTTAGAGAAGGTTCCATGTGGCAGTGAGAAGATGGTAAATTGTTTTGTATTTGGATTGATTGTTCTATAAATATCTGTTAAGTCCAATTGTGCCATAACTTCTATTAGTTCTTTTGTTTCTTTGTTAATCTTCTGTATGGTGTTCCTGTCCAGTGGTGAGAATGGGGTGTTGAAATCTCCCACTATATGTGTGTTTGGTTTTATGTGTAATTTGAGTTTTAGTAATGTTTCTTTTACAAACGTGGATGCCTTTGTATTTGGGGAATAAATGTTCAGAATTGAGACTTCATCCTGATGGATTTCTCCTGTGATGAGTAGGAAATTACCTTCGTCATCTCTTTTGACTGATTTTAGTTTAAAGTCCAATTTATTGTATATTAGGATTGCTATCCCCACTTTTTCTTGGGTCCATTTGATTGGAACATCTTTCCCCAACCTTTAATTCTTAGGTACCGTTTGTCTTTGAGCTTGAGGTGAGTTTCTTATATGCAGCAGAAGGAAGGATTCTGTCTTCTTATCCATTCTGCTAATCTGTGTCTTTTTATAGGGGAGTTAAGACCATTAATGTTTATGGAAATTAATGACAATTGATTATTGTTCATTCTTGTTTGTTTATGATTTGGTGATGGTGGCAAGATTATGTGTGGGATTCTATCCTTTTTTTCTTTTGACTGTTTGTAAATTGGGATTATCTATTGCCTATGTTTTTCTGGTTGTAGTTAATTTCCCTGGGTTGCAGCTTACCTTCCAGTACTTTCTGTAGGGCTGGATTGGTGGATATGTATTGTTTGAATCTGGTATCATCATGGAATATCTTGTTTTCTCCATCTATAATTATTGAAATCTTTGCTGGGTATAGTAGTCTGGGCTGGCATCCATGGTCTCTTAGTGTAGGTAGAATATCTATCCAGGACCTTCTGGCTTTCAGAGTTTCCATGGAAAAGTCAGGTGTGATTCTGATAGGTTTGCCTTTATAGGTTACTTGACCTTTTTCCTTTGCTGCTCTTAATATTTTCTCTTTGTTCTGTATGCTCGGTGTTTTGATTATTATGTGGCAAAGTGAACCTTTTTTTGGTTCAGTCTATTTGGTGTTCCTTAGGCTTCTTGTATTTTCATTGGGATGTCTTTCTTTAGTTTGGGAAAGTTTTTTTCTATGATTTTGTTGAATATGTTTTCTGCACCTTTGAGATGGATTTCTTCACCTTCTTCTATACATATTATTCTTAGGTTTGATCTTTTCACAGTATCCCATATTTCCTGGATATTTTGTGTTAGGGATTTGTTGGACTTAAGATTTTCTTTGGTCGATGAATCTATTTCCGCTACTGTGTCTTCAACCCCTGAGATTCTCTCTTCCATCTCTTGTATTCTGTTGGTTATGCTTACATCTGTAGTTCCTGATCGTTTACCCAGCTTTTCTATTTCCAGCATTTCCTCAGATTGTGCTTTCTTTATTGTCTCTATTTCAGTTTTTAGGTCTTGAAATGTTTCTTGTATTTTTTGGTTTGTTTTGTCTTCAATTCCTTTAAGGGATTTTCTCATGTCCTCTTGAAGTCCTCTTTAGGTCCTCTATCATTTTCCTGAAAATGTTTTTAAGGTCATTCTCTTCTGGTTCATCTGCATCGTGATGTTGAGGTATTACTGGTGTATGGTTCCTAGTTTCCGGTGGTGTCATATTCAGTTTTCTGTTGTTGGATGTGCTTTTACCTTGTCCTCTTCTTATCCTTTCTTCTGCTGAGTGTAGCAAGTGTTTCTTGTTCTCCTTGTGGGTGTGGGACCAGGGTTCCCTTCTGGTAGATGCAAACAGATCCAATACTCTTTTGTCAGTCCTCTTCTCGTGGATGGAGGTGTCACTGTTACCTGGGTGTCGGCAGTGTTCGGGCATGCAGGGTCCCCCTGGGCCTGCAGTTGGAGGCAGAGCTGTCACTAGGCCTCGGGGTGTTGGATCCAGCTGCGGAACTGCGTATGGCATGCGGGTCACTTGTGTCTGACTCTGAGCAGCGATGACGAACCGCAACAGGAAACAGTTCCTGGCCTAACTGGGCCTGCGGATGGAGGCTGGGCTGCCTCTGGGTGTTCCGTGTTTGTAACCCGCCACTGCTGAACTTGGTCTGGAACATTGGTCCCTTGCATCAGATGACTCTGAGCAGCGATGACAACCGGAACTGGAAACAGTTCCTGGCCTACCTGGGCAGGCGGATGGAGGCTGGGCTGCCTCTGTGTGTTCAGTGTTGGGAACCCACCGTGGCCGCCAAACTGGGTCTGGCACGCAGGTCGCTTACATCAGATGACTCTGAGCAGTGATGATGAACCGGAACCGGAAACAGTTCCTGGAATTTGTTATTTCTTTCTTAGAATATTTTTATTGGTATATAAGGGAGCTACATATTTTGGCATGTTGATTTTGTATTCTGCTATTTGCCTGAATAGATTTTGAAGGGAGTGTTTAGTGTTGAATTTTTTTTCATCTAGTTTATCAGATATGTTGGTTTATAGTTTGGTTGTGTTACTAAGCTCAGTTTACAAATTTTTATTGAGAATATTTGTATCCATAAATATTTCCCTATAACTTTTTAAATTCAAAAATGTAAAAGAATTGAATACATGAATGCTGTATTTACATCATTTGCACCCCATCCTCTCCTCCCTTCCATAAGGCAGGCTTTAAATGAGTCCACAAAACCCAAGGTAAATGATAAACAGGTATTTATTAGGGAAGCACTTATACAACTAATAGTAAATAACCACTACGGTCTTCCTGTTCCTAAAGATGCAATCTCTGCCTTTCTGATGATGCTCTCACCACAACTGAAGAAAGTGAGCCAGCCCCTCCTCTTCCTTATAAGGGGCCACATCTGAACACCTGAAGCTACGCCCGAATGTTCACTGGCAAAGCAAGATGCCACTACACTCCTACTCCTCTGTGTCCCCCCATACTTCCTTTCAAATTCATGCCTTCTTTTTCTATGATTATTGCTACACACACACACACACACACACACACACACACACTCTCTCTCTCTCTCTCTCTCACACACACACACACACACACACACACAAACACACAGTTGAACACATCTACTGATACTCATATGTACTTGTGTTTAGTAATGACCACTTGGGATTCAATAGCCTTTGGGAAGGCACATCCACGGGAAAAAAATGATGCTCCATTTTTCAGTAGCCCCTGACTGTCAGTAGCCCTTCATCTAGGGATGGGGAACTTGTGAATTTTTCCCTATTCTCATTGGTATGTTGACTGGTGTTGCCAGGCAGGTCTTGTTTAGGCAAGCGTGTTATTAAGTTTAATGGGTACATCTTCCCTGTCATGTCTAGAATACCTGTTTCACAATAGACATTCTGGTCCTTTTATTCCTACAATTGCTCTGCCCCCACTTCCATAATGTTTCCTGACTCTTAGGTGTAGGGGTTCCATTGACAATATAGTATTTGGGGTTGAGCATCTCACAGTAATATGTTTTCTGCATTTTGATCAGTTGTGAATCTCTATGACAGTCTTTTTATATTGTGTCCTTCCTAAGTTTGGATTTTAGGGTAATAATGGCTTTGCAAAATGAGCTTAGTAGCATTTTTTCAATTTCTATTTAATGACATATTTTACAGAACATTAATATTAAATTTTCTTTAAATTTTGGTGGAATTCTGAAGTGAATCCATCTGGGTCAGGCTTTTATTCCAATTGGGAGACTTTTGTTTTGTGCTTTAACATTATTGCTTTTTATACATCTATTTGTTAGCATTTTCTTGGTTGGATTTTGGTAAATCATATTTATCTAGAAATTTTTCATTTTCTTCTAGAATTTCCAGTTTGTTTAAATATAGATTATAGGCTGTTTCCAGTTTCCGGTTACCGTTTGTCTCTGCTCGGAGTCATCTGACACAAGCAATCTGTGCTCTGGACCAAATTCCGAGGAGGGATCAGACACACTGAGCACACGGTGGCAGTTCTATCTCCATCCGCCGGCCCAGAGGGACCCAAATTGAAACTCAAATATGTGATGAATCCAAGGTGTTTCAGTGAGTGCTCACCTATGCATGCAAATTTGATTCAAATTTAGTAAGTAGTAAAGTTATATGCTTGCCAAAAATAAGTGAAACTCTGGAAGACAAATGTCACACAATTTCAATTTTATGTGTAACCTAGAAATGATGAACTTATGGGAACAGAGAGCAGAATTGTGGCTATTAGGCTTCAATGTGGGTCTTTTAACAATGGGGAAATGATTGGTTTAAGGATATAAAACTGCAGTTGGACAAGAGGCATGGACTCTGTGATGTCTTGAGGTCTACTGAGAGCATGATAAATATGGTTGATAACAATATGCTATATTTTAAAAGTTGTGAGATAGTATACTTTAAGTGTTCTCCAACAAAAATGATGAATATGTGTGATATAACATGTTAATTGGTTTAACTGAGACATACCATTGTGAACATATTGTAATATGTATCATTATTGTGCATGACTTTAATTATGAGCTAAATAAATGAATGGAAAAAAGAATATATAATAAAATGAATGAATCCACAAAAAATTCATCTTTATTTTAAAAAGTAAAAAAATAAAAAAATAAATGGTGCCAGGTACTACAAGGGTAACAGAACTGTGCTGTTTTTCTGGGATTTGTTTTTTACTTTTTTATTTTTTAAACTGAGAGTGCTAGCTGTGTCTACAATTTTGTTCAAATGACTGCAGAATCTGGAAAAGCTGTTGCTGTTATTGATGCATAACATACTGCCATTACTGGTCATATATATATATATGTATATATTCAATATATATATATTGAATTTTTGGAAACTTTAACTGTGCTGTCAACTTTGGAAAATAGTATGCCAGTTTACCGTGTTCAGTTGTCATTGTACAAAACTTAACAGCCATATTGTTCTAGAAATGTTGAACTTAATTTTTTTTCCATTTGTACAGGGGTAACGCACTGTATTAAATATATAAGGTCTTAAAAAAAAGAAGGGGTTTTGAGAGTCCATCCCATATGAAGGGATGCTCTCTTGACCTGGACACATGGGGAAGAGCCTAGGCCTGGCCCAGGATGATGTGGTGGACTTTGGCGAGCCCCTTTTGAGGGCCTTACCCTGCTGGGGAGTGTAGAGGGGATGGCTAAGGGCAGGTTGGATGGCTAAGGGTTCGGAGGGGGAGGGGAGGGAGAGGGAGAAGGGATTGACATCTGAAGCAAGCTTGCTCCTAATTTGAAATAATAAAATAAAATTAAAATTAAAAAAGAAATAAAAAGTCCACCTAAAAATAATCTTCGATGATAAAATACCAAGCAATAAGCCTAGCAAAGAAAATGAAAGATAGCTACAATGAAAATGTTAAAGAATACAGTTGAAGAAGGAAAAAGTGACATGCTCACACACCAACAGAATTTATTTTGTGAAAATGGCTATACTACCAAAAGCATGTACAGATTCAATATAACATCATGTATTACAATGCAAAATCAGTTCAAAATGGATCAAAGACCTTTATATAAGGCCTGAAATTCTGAAAATTTAGATGGAAAAGTGGGAGAAACACTTCAAGGTGTAGACATTTCTGAAAATGATTCTGTATATCAGGAAGCATTATTAATAATTAGCAATTGGGATTATATAATACTAAAATGCTTGTGCAAGGTAAAGAAAACAATTGAGTGAAGAGATTCCCACAAAATGGCAGAAAAATTTAGACATATGATTTATATCTAGAATATATAGAGAACCTTAAAAAGCAACTAAATGTCAATAGACAATCCAATCAACAAATAGACAGATTAAGTGAATAGATATTTCTTTTTTCTCCATTTTTTATTTAAATTAGCAACAACAATGTTTTAAATGCCAATCCCAGTTCCCTCTCCCTACCCTCATCCCCATATTTCTTTTTAAAAATTTATTAAGAATACAGTACATTTACTTCAAGCCTCCCCTTCCTCTTCTCCCTCCAGTTCAATCTGTGTCCCTCACAATCTGATAAGGGGGATGTTCTTCTGCATATATGTTTGTCTTATTGGTTGATGAATAAAACACTGATTGGTCAGTAGAGGCAAGAAAATAGTCAGGGCTAGAAGATGAGGAGAATTCTGGGAAAAGGAAAGCAGAGACCACAAAAAGATGCCATGGAGACACAGGAAAGATAGGACATGCCAGGCATTTTCTGGTAAGATACAGTCATGTAGAAATACATAGGTTAGTAGTTATTGGTTAAAAATTAAGAGACAGCTAGCCAGCAAGAAGCCTCAGCCTTTGGCCAGTTTAATAATTAACATGCCTCTGTGTGCCTATTTGGGGCTGGAGGGCAGTAGGACCTGTTGGGACAGAAACTTACATCTTGACTCCTTAAATTCATAATATCTTACTCTGTAACAGTAATTATTCCATATATATTTATAAGTACAACATGCTGAGGTAATTCAGTGTTGTTCATATGCATTTACCAACTGACACTTTGAGATTGGTTAACCTATCAGGGCACTTGTCCCTGGAGAAGACAGATTCTTCCTCTCTCAGCAACCATCAGTTGCCCGCAGCTCCTGTTCTAGGTGGGAAGCCTTGTGATATTCCTTTATCCACAAAATCTTTGAAACTTCCTCGGTACAGTTTCCCTGTCAAATACAGATGACACTATCCTGTCCTTGTCCTTTGGTTCTTACAATCTTTCTGTGGTCTCTTGTATGATGTTCCCTGAGCCTTAGTTGTGAGGGCTGTGTTGTGTTGTGTTGTGTTGTGTTGTGTTGTAAATGTATCTACTGAGGCAAGGCACCCCACAGTCAGTTGTTTTCTCCATTTTGACCAGTTTCTGGCTTTCTGTAAATGGCCCCTATCTGTTGCAAATAGAAGCTTCTTTGATGAGGGGTTAGAGCTAAACTTATCTGTGGGTATAAGAGTAACCATTTAGAATGCAGATAGAAATTTCACTAGTTCAGTGAAGTGGCAGTAGTAGGTTCTTATAGGGTCCATGGCCCACCAGTAATAGGCTAAATTTACAGTGTCAGGCATAAATTTCTTCTCACCAAACAGATTTTTAATTCTAATTAGACCATGTTGGTAATCCATGGGATGTAAATGCCACTTTGTACCTTTTAAGTTATCTTGCAATTTGAATCATTGTTGTTCATGAACATTGCAGCTGGCTTGGACTATTGACTGTATTTTCCCTTGGAAGTTTGCGAGTTCATTCCAGTATTATGAAAGCTAGTCCTCATGGAATAGACTTTCATCTCAGTTCCAGCTCAATTTCTCTAAGTCTTTTGTGTCAATCATATGATGTCTTCAGCAATAGAGTCTTACCTTCAATGCAACGACAAAATGAATAGATATTTATTAAAATGTTAGTTCAACTTGCCAATAACCATACGAAAATTTGTTTCATATCCTTAACTTTCAGTAAGTGTAAATAAAAACCATAATGCAAGTTCATTTTAGTCTGCTCAGAATAGGTATCCAAAAGAAAATAAGTAGCTGAAAATGTCAGCGATGGTATGGAAAAAAGGAAATTGTATTCACAAGTCCAGTCATTATTGAAGTCAGTATGGTGGTTCTTTGTAAAACTACCATATGACCTGGCCATATCACTCTGAGTACATACTCAAATGGTTTTTGTTTTTGTTTTTGTCTGAGACAGGGTTTCTCTGTGTAGTTTTGTCGACCAGGCTGGCTTCAGACTCACAGAGATTCGTCTGCCTCTGCCTCTTGAATGCTAGGATTAAAGGTGTGCATACCTTAAAAATACTTGCACTTCCATTTTTACTACAAAATTAGTCACAACATCAAAGTTATGGAATGAACTGAGATATCCATCAACATATGAATGGATATATGTATGCACACACAAACACAGGCACAAATGAAATTTATTCTGTCATAAAGAATAATGGAATTGTATGGATTTCTAGAAAATGGATAGAAAATAGGATCATTGTGATAACATGCTATGTGAAATAAAATAGCCTCAGAATGGCAAATACTGCTTGTTTTCTCACATTGAGTGGACCCTAGATGTCATACAGATACATAAAACCATAGATAGACCATAAATAGATAGGTTGGTAGGTAAGTAGATAGATAGATAGATAGATAGATAGATAGATAGATAGATAGATGATATACCGACAGACAAACAGAAAATAGACTAACAAGAGAGGAAAGTGAACAAATGAGAAAGGGAAGATTTGGGGATTGTGAATATGATTAATTCCATTGTATAATATACATGTATGAAATCATGAAAGAAAAACTTAATGCGTGTATATAATGGAAAAATAATAAAAGTGAGAAAATAGCAAGTTGTATTATAGATATCTATGGAGAGCTCATCATTTTTTTTTTGTTTTTTTTTTTTTGAGACCGGGTTTCTCTGTGTAGATTTGGAGCCTATCCTGGCACTCGCTTTGTAGACCAGGCTGGTCTCAAACTCACAGAGATCTGCCTACCTCTGCCTCCCAAGTGCTGGGATTAAAGGCGTGCGCCACCAATGCCCTTCGAGAGCTCATCTTTTTAAATTTACAATTTCATTAAATCCTCTGAAAGTTAGACATCATTGTCTCCAAGTAATGATTCATTTTATATGTTAACATGGCTGGAACATGATATCTAAATTTTTTTATAAATTGTTAAATATATATTTTTATTTTTTATATTATTTTATTTTATTAGTTCAAATTAGGAACAAGCTTGCTTCAGATGTCAATCCCTTCTCCCTCTCCCTCCCCTTTTTTCCCAAACATTTTAACTAAAATGTTTCTATGAAGGTGACTTTGGATTGGTTTTGTTTTTAATTTTTGATTTTCATTTATGCAGAGGCAAGAGAGTGCACTTGTCTGTGTATGCATTCCTGGGAGAAGAGAGTTCTGAGTCACATGTTTTCCTCAATTGCTCTTTACCTTATTTTCTGAGATAATATCACCTGTTGGCCTGGATCTTGCACCTTCCAGTAGACTGACTGGCTCTGAACTCTAAGATCTCCCTGTCTTCATTTATCCACCATCCCACTCACTAGTGCTGGGGATGCAGAAGTGTACCACTAAGTGTGCCGGTATCTAAACTGGGGAGCTCATGTTTGCCCCTTTACCCACTGAGTCATTTCCCAGCCCTTTGATGAGATTAATATTTAAATTAGTAGCTTGTGAGTAAAGCAGATCTCCCTCCATTATGTTGAAGGCCCAAATAGTATAAGGATTGACTTTTCCTTGGCAGCAAAGGAATTCTTCTCACAGCTGACTTTAAGAGTCAAGAGACATGCTGTGGAGGCAGTGCACACCTTTTATACCCAGCACTTGGGAGGCAGAGCCTGGTGGATCTCTGTGAGTTCAAGGCCAGCCAGGACACAGAGAAACCCTGTCTTGAAAAACCAAAAGGAAAAAATGTCAAGCTGCAATTTTTCCCAAAGTCTACCCAGAAGATTGAATTTACAGTCTTCATAATCATGAGTCATTTCCTTAAAATAAGTATCTCAAAAAATACACACACACACACACACACACACACACACACACACACACACACACACACACTGTGTTTTTTCTTTCTCAGGAATATCCTAATGCATTCCATTTGGCAGATGTGAAATCCAAGAGTCATGGACTCAGGGATTAGTATTTCCAGTATCATCACTTAAGGAGCTGCCATCTTTGACATAAAGAAACTCCTCAAAATAACATTCCTCTGTCCCAGTATTCTAACTTTGTATAACTATGAACTGATACTATATAAAGATGATAGACCCAAAAGTTTGCTCTCAGACTGTCACTTTTTTTTTCAGTAATTTTTTTTAGGAAATCTCCAGAGACCCTTAAATACAGTTGCAGAGAAATTAAAATTTTAACTATAAGTGTGTTATGACTGACAGATGGGAAAATTAGAACACTAACTTATTTTGGGAAAGAAGAACCCAGCTTTTGGTTTCATGCAAAAGGTGCTGACTGCTGCTTTTGAGATTTCAGAGTGCAATTGAGCTCTGTCCAGTTCTGTGTTGCAGGTGGTCAGCTGGAAAGGTGATTTGGGAGTCATTTATGAAACTAAATGTGCAGGACCCTACATAGAATGAAAAAAACAGCAAAACCACACTAACCTGAGCCTTCCCTATGTGAAGATGAGACTATTGCATGAAACCTAAAGAGTCAATGGTCCCTGCATACTTGACATCAGACTAGATGACCCCTTCCAGCTCAAGGAAGCCTCCACAGCTGGAGAAATCTCCACATTCCCTAAAATTTTCTTCATCTGCATGTATAAGATATGTAGAAAACAAGACTTTTAGATAAGAGACTCACCTGTATTTTACAAATCAGGAAACAAATTTCAAAGCACGGTGGCTTGCTGAGTGCCTCACAGGCTCCAATGCTTTCTCTTACAAATGCTTGATTGCTCTTAACCCCTAAGTAGGCAAACACTAGGCCCTATCCCAAAGAATATGACAGATTTTGAAGACCCCCTATGGAAGGCCTCACCCTCCCTGGGGAGCAAAAAGGGTATGGGATGGGTAGGGCATTAGTTGGGGGGGGCAGGAGAGGAGGGGAGAGAGAGGGATCTGGGATTGACATGTAAAATAATTTTCTTTCTAATAAAAATAAAATTAAAAAAATGCAGAATTAGGAAAACTTATCCTAAAATTTAAGTAGACTCAACTTCAAATCTTCATCTGGGGGTGGGTCTTAAAATTTGCTAGAATAATCAAATCAATGTGACATTAGCATAAAGACAGACATATTGAACAACAGAATAAGATATAAGGCTCTGAAATAAATGTTTTTGTATGTGGCAAAAAAAACACCTTTAAAAGAAAAACTTATGCAAATGCACCTTCAAATTCCCTTTCTCTTTCATCTGAAACTTTTAAAAAATAAACTTATTGGAGAAGTGGAGGTTAGAGGATAACTTGTGTTAGTTGGTTCCCCCCTTTTTTCAACACAACGGTCCAAAAGAATCAAAATAAATATTTCCTGCCTTGGCAGCAAGCACCTTTACTTGCTGAGCCATCTTGCCAGTCTTCATCTGAAACCTTTTGAAGTGAACTGAGCATGCCCAGCCATATTTCTGCTCACCATTATAGCCTTTTGAATATGTGAACAGAGTATTCTCTTGAATGTGGCTACTGCTAAAGGGCTTTTCCATCTGAATATGTGTGGTCTCTGTAAATAAAACCTCCAAGCTTTCTTTGTTGGAGAGCACATTGCTTGGGAACAGGGAGAAAAATCACAAGCTGTCCTTCCCAACTGAATGTAATAAATCTTCCTTCATTTTTATTTCTTGGCCATGCTTAGTTTGGACCTTACTCTCCCAAAGATGCTAACCTGTTGCCTTCACATTTGCTTTTACAATGGAAACAATACAATAATACACACGCGAACATGAGAAATAAATAACTGTAAAATTGAATGACAAGTATTGTAAAATTAAATTGCATATCGGAACTACTAGAATTTATGAAACTGAAAATATAGACTGAGGACAAATTGGGAGGGTTCTAGGAACTCTGAGGCAAAATTCATATTTTCAGTTCAAGTCTAAAGTAAGGTGTTTGCTTATTTTAATTACCCATCAAGAAAGCTGTGTCCTTCGCATTTTGGCAAGGCTGATGAGCTATGGGAAAAGAAAGGTAACTGTTGTGCCCAGATTCTGAAACCCCAAATCACCAAGAGACCCGTTCCAATGCAAAAGTAAAGAGTCTTTTACTGTTGCTTAACAAGCTAACCCTATTAGCTCGGGCCCTTCATCCATTCATCCTGGTGGATGGCTGGAGAAGGACCCTGAGAAACTGTGAGGTGGGGAACTTATAAGGTAGTGTAAGGGGGTATCTAGGGGTACACAACAGTCTCAGGATTGGTGCACTTTAGGACTTGGATGGCCTGCCCTGTGTTAATTGGTCAACAGGTTGTTATGGCCTATAGGCCCTCCCAGGGCAGTTGCTATGTCACTGTTGTGCCACTTGTACCATAAAGCACAGCCCTGCCAGATAACTTCTGATTGGTTCCTTCCCACAAGAAGGGTATCTGGCCTCCTAGTAACTAGGGTCAGCCCAGCAAACTCAGACATGTGCTGAGTCAGAGGCTCTGGATTTTATAAGAAACCAGACTGAGTAAGTCATTACAGGTTGAATAAACCAGTAAGCAGCCCTCCTCATCAGCTCCTATCTCCAGGTTCCTGCTCTGTTTGATATTCTGTCCTGAATGCTTTTGATGATGAACTATCATGTGTAAAGTGTAAACCAAATAAACCCTTGCTATGCAAATTGTTTTTTCAATGTTTCACCACAATCATAGAAACTCTAAGTCAAAAATTGGTACCAGACTTGTGGGGTATTGCTTCGATAGACTTGACCATGTTTTGTGGAGGATTGTGGAAGGACTGTGCAACGGTGGACTAGAAAAAACATTGGGTGTTGAGAGATTGGTAGGCTGTTCTGTGGAAGCTTGGAAAATAAGGCTGAGAGCAGTACAGATGATAGAGACTTGACCTGTGCCATTCAGAAGGAAGTTTGAAACTTCCTTAAAGACTCTATGAAGGCCATTTGTGAACCACGCTTGAGGGTAGTCCCCATGCCCAGCAGTACATGACCAATACATAACGAACTAAATGGTATTCTTGTGGACTATATTTGTCTATATCACTTTGTTTGTGCATATTTTATCATATTGGTCTTTTGTTTTGCATATTCTGATTTGTAAATTTGTATTTTTATAGGCTTAGGTTTTTGTGTGTGTGAGTGTTTCTTATGCTTTCTCTTTGTTATGTTTTGCTTTGTTTTGTTTTTACTCTGGTTTGCTTTTTGTTTACAAGTTTGCTTATTTCCCAAAGAGAGAGAAGGCATGGAGTTGGGTGAGTGGAGAGGTGGATGAGGGAGACCATGATTAGAGTACTGTGTTTTAAGAGCTTTTGTTTTAAAACAAAAAATGTAGGAAAATCAAATCATAGATAATGGGCCAATAGTTTCCTTTAGAGTGGACTACTTTGCCAATCCCATTTCTCAGGAAAAAAAATCAATTCATTTTACCGCTCAGTGTCACAGTTATATACTCTAACAAAGCCTAAGATTGAAAATGCCCAAGAATTCACAGTAATTTCAGAAAAGTGTTATGTAGGCTATGTTTGAGTATCAAATGAAGGAGAAGAACTTTGAAAACCCCAGCTCTACAAGTTTGTTCCCTCTCTAGTTATTGGGGTCAGGGGGTTCCCTAACACCTTAAAACAATACTGGCAATTGCCTCTTGAATTAGTTTCCCACCATAATTTGATAGTAAGACTACTGCTGAAGAGATCATACACTCTTGTTGCAAAAATGTGGTTAGCTTCTTTCTTCCTCCTGGCTAGCCCTTCTAGTGCTGGAAGGTACTATGCAGGCTGCTGAAGCAGTGTAGACTCACTTGTGGACACTGTGTGCAACACTAAGAAGTTTCTGATGGTGCAATAGTGCAATACCATTATGGTGTAACCAACTCTGATGGTTGGTTTTGATTATTTGCTAGACATAGCATGGAATCAGTTGGGAAAGGGGTCTCAATAAGGGACTATGTAGCATGCCTGTGAAGGATTTTCTTCATTGGGTTGAGTTGGGAAGATTCACTCTAAATGTATGTGGTACCATTTCATGGGCAGGGCTCTGGACTGAATGAATAGAAGAGAATTAACTTAGGACATACATGGAAACATCCATTAATTTATTGCTCTCCACCCTTGATTGTAGAGGTACTGTGAAGAGCTGCTTAAAGTTCTGCCAATTTGGCTTCCCCACAATAATGTAGAACCAGAAACTGAGAGCAAAATAAGCCCCTTCTCACTTGAAGAAAAGTATCTTTGATTCTGGTCAGCTGGAGATGAAGAATCAGCCATGATTAATAAAAGACCAGCACCACTAAAAAGAAACTTTTGCTTTACTTGAGACAATTGATGCTGGACAGTCAGAAATGAGACAGTAGTGATGATTAAGAATTGAACTGAAACCTGATGGAAAGTGTTTCTTCAGGGTCAACACACAGAAGCTGTGTTCCAAAGGCAGCCGAGGTTGTACCTTGTGCTGGCCACCTAAGTATAATCGTTCTCCCAGGTGCTATTGGTTTTGAAGGTATGAAAGGGTTACAGAGAGCATCTGAGGTTTGGATTTGAAAGAAGCCAGAAGAGAAGGTGCAGCCTCAGTAGCAGGTGGAAGCTCTGGGATTGAAGGGGTCATGCAGAGAAGTTGAGGTTGGCACCACGAAGAGTGTCCAATAGAGGCTATTGGTGAAGGCAAAGCCTGATTGCAGAAAGAGGCCCCAGCATTTTGGAGATGCCAGTACCATGGGACAACTGCCAATGACATCAGCAGTTTGGAGTGAAGTAGGCCTGAGCCTACAAGGCAAGCTGTTTGTGCTGTGGGAAGTCTTTTGGAGCCTAGAATATAATGAGTCCCAAAAGTCTGACACTGGGCTATATACTGTGGACTTGGTTTTGCTTTGATCTAATTGTGACTGCACCCTGGTTCTTCCCTACTGTGACAATTAAATAGTAGTTATTTTTATTCCAATGGAGCCTACATTAGAAAGAATTTGAATTTTTAAAGAAAAATTTGAAGTTTTAAAAAATAACTTGGATTTTCAAAGAAATAACCTTTGGAGTGTTTGTATTTATAAAGACTGTCGGACTCTTAATTTGTAATGAGTTTTTATATCATCATATTTATTAATGAGACTTGGGGGATGAACAAAAAAGGAAAAGTTAGGCCAGAAAAACAGGTAGGATGCCTTTAGATCTTCTCTTCTCCCTCTGTTTCCCCAGATCCAATCCCCCAGTCTCATCCCCAGCTCTGCAGCACAACACCTGTGGCAGCCTTCACGGCACCCCTGTTCACATCTCCTGTGGCTCCTACAGATCTTCTGCTCCTAACATCCTTCTCGCTACCCATTGCTTTGTCCCAACTGCAGCAGGGACCACCTATTAAGCCAAGAGCCACCCGTGCCAGGGCAACAATTAGGCTGACAGGATACACACATTCCCTTCTGTTCCTTCAGATCCAATCACCCCAGTCTCATCCCCAGCTCTGCAGTAGAACACCTGCTGTGGTCTCCCTTTCCTTTCCCCACACCCCTGATAGATCACAAAGATCTTCTCCTTCAAACTTCCTTCCCCAAACTGATCCTCCTATCCCTGCCTCCAATACCAGCAGGCATTCCCTGGGAACACAACAGCTGAGCAAGCCATGGAAACAAATAAGCCAACTGAAGACCTTCACCACTCCTTCATATCCTCCAAATCCAATCCCTCAGTCCCATCCCAACCAAACAGCACTTGTGGCAGTCTTTCCTGCTTCCTGTTCCCATCACCTATGGACCCCACAGACCTTCCCCTCCTAACTCCTCTGTCTGCACTTTATCCTTTGTCCCAGCCCCCAACTTCCACAGGCTCTTACTCTCTGCTAACCTTTAGATCACTCCTTCCAGGGAATCAGGTGGGCTGTCTGTAGATCTTTCCCTCTCCTCTTCCTCTAGATCCAACTCTCCAACTTCATCCCTATCTCTAGAGTACATCTTCTGGGATGACCTCTCTTAACTGCCTCCCCCATTCCAAGGGGATCCTGGTTGAACACTTTGCTCTCCTCCTTCCTGTGAACCCCTTCAGATCCCTAGTCTATTCCCATCCCCAAGTGTCAGTTTCCAATACACAGAAACACTTTACCTGGAAACCACCCCCCCCAGGGCCACAACTCTCAAATCCAAAGAAAATTCCTACCAGGCAATTTCTCACAGCCTCAGAGAAACCAGGGAACAAAACAGTCACCCAATAAAGGCAAACCCAGAAATCAGCACCTAGACCTATCATCCCAAATCCAGATGTTTAGATGGCAGTGCAAAAACAATGAACAACAGCAATATGTATCCACTAGATATGTATCCACTAGAGCCCAGCTAATCAATCACAGCAGGTGCTGAATATTCCAACTTCGCTGAAGCACAAGAAAAAGACCTTAAACTGTTTCCATAAAGATGATACAGGTCCTGAAAGTGAAAATTAATAAGTCCTTCAAAGAAATCCAGTAAGACACAAGCAGACAGGATAAGGAAATGAATAAATACTTTAAAGAAATCTAGTAAAACACAAACGAACAGTGGAATGACATAAATAAAACAATACAAGACTTGAAAGGAAACAGAATCAATAAAGAAAACAAACACAGAGAGTTCTGTAAATGAAAAATTTAGGAATTTGAAGAGAAACTACAGAGGAAATATCCACAAACATAACACAAGAAATGCAAGAAAGAATCTCAGGCTTTGAAGATACAATAGAAGAATTGGATACATTAGCCAAAGTAAATGTTAAATCTAAAATACCCTGACACAAAGCATTTAAGAAATGTGTGACAATGAAAAGACAAACATGAAGAGTAAAAGGAATAGAGGAAGGAGAAGAATCCCAGCTCAAAAGCTCAGAAAATATAGAAGAAATTTCCAACTTTATAAAGGTACAAGAAGCTTACAGAACACCAAGTAGATTGGACCAGAAAAGAAAGTTCCCTTTGACAGAAAATAATCAAAACACTAAACACACAGAACTGTGGTGATATATTATTTATGATTTATTAAAGCTTGTCGAAGGATTCAGAAAGCAAAGTCTGCTTCAAGTTATAGAGATCAGGCAGTGGTGGTAGACGCCTTTAATCCCAGGACTCACTATAAGAGTAAAGAGTAATAGAGCTCATGCCTTTGATCCAAGCACCTGAGATCATAGCCTTTAATCCCAGCACTAGAGAGGTATATAAGACAGGAGTAAGGTCTCAGAGCTTGAGTTTGTTCTCCAGCCACATTGAAGAGAGGAACACATCAAAGTCTAAAGATTCTCCAGCCATGCTGAGGAGAGGTTTGGTGGAGGCAGGATCACCTTTCAGTCTGAGACAGAGTAAGAGCTAGTGACCAGCTGCTTTGCTTGTCTGATCTTCAGCTTGAAGTTTGAACCCCAATATCAGTCTCTGTGTTTTTCTTTATTTTTCTTGCTACACAGAACAAAGAAAAAATATTAAAAGCTGAAAGGGAAAAAGTTCAAGTAACATATAAAGGCAGACCTATTAGAATTATACCTGACTTCTCAATGGAAACACTGAAAGCCAGAAAGGTCTGGAGACATGTCTAACAGAGTCTAAGAGACCACAGATGCCATCCTGACTAGTATATACAGCAAAACTTTCAATCACAATAGATGGAGAAAATAATATATTCCATAATAAAGACAAACTTAAACAATATCTATCTACAAGTCCAGCCCTACAGAAGGTGAAACACAGAAAACTCCAACCTAAGGAGGCTGAAAACACACTGAATAAATAATATCACACCAAGAAAATCGAAAGAAAGAAAACATGCACATACACACATGCACTCATACACATGCAACCACTACCAACAACAACAAAATAGTAATCAACAATCATTGGTCATTGAACTCTCTCAATATCAATGGCCTCAGCTCCCCAATGAGAAGACACACACTAACAGAATGGATATGAAAACAGGATTCATTCTTCTGCTGCAATCCTCAACATCAAAGATGAACATTACCTCAGAATAAAGGGTTGGATGTTGCAAGCAAATGGACCTAAGAAGCAAGCTAGTGCAGCCATTTTAATATCTAACAAAATAGACTTCAAACCGAAACTAATAAAAAGAGATAGGAATGTATACTTCATACTCATCAAAGGAAAAATCAACAAAGATAACATTTCAATTCTTAACAGCTATGCCCCAAACACAAGGTCACCCAAGTTTGTAATAGAAGCATTACTGAAGTTTAAATCACACAATAACCTTCACATACTGATAGTGGGATACTTCAGTACCACACTCTTACCAATGGATGCACCATCCAGACAAAAACTAACAAAGAAGTGGTAGAGCTAACAAACATTATAAACCAAATGCATCTAACAGATATTTGGAAAACATTCCACCCAAACAGGAAAGTATATGTCTTATTCTCAGCAGTCAGAACTTTTTCCAAAATTGACCACATACTTGAACCCAAAGCAAGCTCAACAGATACAAGAAAATTGAAATATTTCCTGCATCCTATCAGACCACTGTGGATTAAAGCTGGATTTCAACAACAGAGGCCTTGAAAAATCATAGAAATTGAGCAACTATCTCTTACATGAAAATGGAACAAGAAAGAAATGAAGAAATTAAAGACTCTCCAGAATTCAATGAAAATGAATGCACAACATACCCAAACTTATGGGACACCATGAAAGCTGTGCTAAGAGGAAAGTTCATAATACTATGTGCATACATTTTTTAAAAACTGGAGAGATCTCATACTAGCAACTAAACAGCACATCTGAAAGTTCTAGAACAAAAAGAAATAATAATACCTAAGAGGAGTAGACAGCAAGAAATAATCAAATTGAGGGCTGAAATCAATAAAATAGAAACAAAGAGAACAATACAGAGAATCAATGAAACAAAGAGCTGGTTCTTTGAGAAAATCAACAAGTTAGACAAACCCTTATCCAAACTAACTAAAAGAATATCCAAATTGCAGGGCATTGGTGGCAAACACCTTTAATCCCAACACTCGGTGGCAGAGGCAGGCAGATCTCTGTGAGTTCGAGACCAGCCTGGTCTACAAGAGTTAGTTCCGGGACAGCCTCTAAAGCCACAGAGAAACCCTGTCTAGAAAAACCACAAAAAGAATATCCAAATTAAGAAAATCAGAAACAAAAGAGGGACATAACAATAGACACCAAGGAAATACAGAGAACCATAAGGACATACTTTAAAAACCTGTACTCCACCAAATTGGAAAATCTAAAAGAAATGGATAATTTTCTCAATAGAGACCACTTACCATGGTTAAATCAAGATCATATGAGCAAATAAATAGACCCATAAACACTAGTGAACATATAAAGTCATTAAAAGTCTCCCAACCAAAAAATACAGAGCCACGTCATTTTAAGTCAGAGTTCTACCAGACTCTCAAAGAACAGTTAACATCAATACTCCTCGAATTATTCTACAAAATAGAAACAGAAGGAACATTGTCCAACTTATTTTATGAGGCCACATTTACCCTGATACCCAAATCACACCAAGACACAACAAAAAAAGAAAATTACAGACCAAGTTCCTTCATGAACATAAATGCAAAAATACCCAATAAAATACTCCAAACTGAATCCAAGAACACATCAAAAAGATCATCCACCATGATTGAGTAGGCTTTATTCCAGAGATACAGGACAGCTCAATATGTTAAAATCAGTAACTGTAATCCATCATAAAAATACACTTAAATTAAAAAAAAATGATCGTCTCACTAGATGCTTTAAAAAGACTTTGGCAAAAATCCAACACCAATTCATGATAAAAGTCCTAGAAGGATTAAAGATAAAAGGGACATATATAAACATAATAAGGGCAGTTTACAGCAAGCCTATAGCCAACTTCAAATTGAATAGAGAGAAACTTAAAAGCAATTCCAGTAAAATCAGGAACAAGACTACTCTGTCCATATCTATTCAGTATAGTACTTGAAGTCTTAGCTACAGCAATAAGACAACTGACATCAAGGAGATACAAATTGGCTGGGGAGGCTGGACCTCAACCAAATGCAGCCCTGATTTTCTAGCCCCAGCTCAGGAGATGACTGCAGCAACACCTCTGCACCAAACAGGGTGCTCCTGTACCAGAGATGCTGAGTGGTTGGGCACTATTATGATCGCTTTGTGATGAGGAAGTGTGGTCCTGCCCAGCACCATGACAGACTAAGTGGGACAAGGAGACCTACATGCAGGCCTGGGGTGGTCTGCACTTGGCTCTGAGCAGAAAACATGGGCCCACCTGGTACCTTGTGGTGCCAGGCAGATGGAAACTACTATGGTGAGCAAATGTATGGTGTGGTATGGGAGAGAGAGAGAGAGAGAGAGAGAGAGAGAGAGAGAGAGAGAGAGAGAGAGTTCATTTCATTTCCTGTGGACAGAGGCATATCTGAAGAGGTGAAGGTGGTGAGGAATGGGATGAGGTGGGTTGCTTGATTGCCACCCAGGGCCATGGTTATGTCTAGGCCTGGGCTGCCTCTGGAACCCCTGTATGGGTTCATGGCTTTGATGCAACCATGGTCTCTGTTGATGTGCATGACTCCTGGTGCCACCAAAGGCCAAGAGGATAGAGCTGTACAGAGTTGGCCCTGCTCCTCAATGGCTGCAACACTAGGAAGAACTGGTCCCGCCACCAGCCAGCTGAAGCACTCAGGAGAGAAGGTCCTACACCTCAGCAGGGCAGCACAATAGAGCTGACCCTGTTTTCAGGAGCATAGGTGAGCTGCCTCTGCAGGCATGAGAATGGAGAACAGGTTGAGCCTCTCTTGTAGGCCTTGTGGTGGCATGAGTGAGGGAAAGATGCCTTCCTCCCTTCATGCCTTGCAACCTGAAGCAGGTGGGGGCCTTACCCAACCCCTCAGCAGCTGCAGCACTCTGGAGAACAGGCCCTGTGCCTGCCCTAGGCAGTAGAGCGGACCCTGTAGACAGGGGCACAAGTGATCCAGCCCTGAGGGTGTGAAAGGGGCATAGATGGTACTGCCTCCCTTGTCTGAGGGCCACATGGTGCTGAGAGCCAGGGAAAGATGCTCCTCCCCCTTGCCCCTACTGCCTTTGGTGGGTGAGGGAGCTAACTTTCCCTTTTACCAGTTGCAATGTTTGGGAAAGCACACATAGGTAACTCAAAATTTCCACCAAGAATGCCTATATTGCTGATAAACACTTTCAGCAAAATAGCAGGATACAGAATTAACTCACAAAAATCAGTAGACCGCCTATGTACAAATGGCAAATGCATCAAGAAATGAGGGAAACAACACCCTCCGCAATAGCCTCCAATAATATAAAGTATCTTGGGGTAACTATAACCAAGCAAGTCAAGAACTTGTATAATAAAAACGTCAAATCTTTGAATAAAGAAATTGAAGAAGATATCAGAAGATCAAAGATATCCCATGCTCATGGGTTTGTAGAATAAATAGCCCAAACAACCCTGTACAATACAGGAACTTCTGGAGGCATCACCATCCCTGACTTCAAGCTCTATTACAGAGCTATGGTCCTGAAAACAGCTTGGTATTGGCATAAAAATAGACAAGTAGACAAATGGAATAGATTTGAAAACCCTGATGTTAATCCACACACCTGCGAACACCTGATTTTTGACAAACAATCCAAATTTATATCCTGGAACAAAGAGAACCTCTTCAACAAATGGCAATGGCATAACTGGATGCAGACATGTAGATGACTACAGATAGACCCAAGCCTTTTGCCCTGCACAAAACTTAAGACAAAATGGATCAAAGACCTCAACATAAACCCAGCCACACTGAACCTGTTAGAAGATAAAGTGGGAAATACCCTTGAATTAATTGGTACAGGAGCCCGCTTCCTGAACATAACACCAGTAACACAGACACTGATTTCAACAATTGATAAATGGTACCTCCTGAAACTGAGAAGCTTCTGTAAGGCAAAGGACACAGTCAGCAAGACAAAATAGCAGCCCACAGACTGGGAAAAGATATTCACCAACCTCACATCTGACAGAGGGCTGATCTCCAAAATATACAAAGAACTCAAGAAGCTAGTTTCCAAAACACCAAACAATCCAATTAAAAAGTGGGATACAAAACTAAATAGACAATTCTCACTAGAGGAATCTAAATGTCTGAAAGACACAAAAGAAAGTATTCAACATACTGTTATTAACCCACACACCTACAAACACCTTATTTTTGACAAAGGTGCTAAATCTATACAATGGAAAAAAGATAGCATCTTCAACAAATGGTGCTGGCACAGTTGGATTCAGACATGCAGAAGATTTCAGATAGATCCATACCTGTCACCATGCACAAAACATAAGTGCAAATGGATCAAAGATCTCACCATAAATCCAGCCACACCGAGTCTTCTAGAAGAGAAAGTGGGAATTACCCTTGAACAAATTGGCACAGCAGACCGATTCCTGAACATTATGCCAGTAGCACAGACATTGTGGTCTGCAATTAATAAACGGGACCTCCTGAAACTGAGAAGCTTCTGCAAGGCAAAGGACACAGTCAGTAAGACAAAACGACCACCCACACAATGGGAAAATATCTACACCAATCACACATTTGAAAGAGGACTGATTTCCAAAATATATAAGGAGCTCAAGAAGCTAGCCACCAAAACAACAAACAATGAAATTAAAAAGTGGGGTACAGAACTAAATAGAGAATTCTTAACAGATATCTGAAATGGCTGAAAGACACTTAAGAAAGTGCTCAAAATCCCTGGCCATCAGAGAAATGCAACTCAAAACAACTCTGAGATATGACCTCACACCTGTCAGAATGGCTAAAATCAAAAATACCAATGTCAATCTATGCTGGAGAGGATGTGGAGAAAAAGGAACACTTCTCCATTGCTGGTGGGAGTGTAAACTTGTAAGACCACTCTGGAAATCAGTATGGCGGTTGCTCAGAAAAAATGGGAATCAGTCTACCTCAAGATCCAGCCATTCCTCTCTTGGGCATATACCCAAATAGTGCATGTTCATACAGCAAGGACATATGTTCAACCAGATCATAGCAGCATTGTTTGCAATAGCCAGAACATGGAAGCAACCTAGATACCCCTCAACTGAAGAATGGATAGAGAAAATGTGGTACATTTATACAATGGAGTACAACTCAGGAGAAAAAAAGCAATGGAATCTTGAAATTCGCAGGCACATGAATGGAACTAGAAGAAACCATCCTGAGTGAGGTAACCCAGTCACAAAAAGACAAACATTGTATTACTCACTCATATATGAGTTTTAGACATAGAGCAAAGGATTACCAGCCTATAATCCTCTTCACCAAAGAAACTAGGAAACATGAAGGACTCTAAGGGATAAATGGACCCCAGGAATGGGAAATGTCATGAGCTCCTGAGCTAATTGGCAGCATGAGGGTAGGGGAGATGGAGCTGCCACAATAAGAGCAGGAGAAGAGGAGTAGAGGAGACGAAATGGAGGAGCAGAAATATTGAGTTGGGTGAAGAATAGAGGAGAGAGAGCAGGATGAGAGATACCATATTAGAGGTCTGAGAAGAGAACTGAAACTAGGGAGATCTCCAGAGACCTACAAGGATGACACGATCTGACAATCCAGGCAATGGTGGAGAGGATAACCTAAAAGCACTTCCCCTAAAATGAGATTGATAACTATTCTTTATGCCATCCTAGAGCCCTCGACCAGTGCCTGATGGAAGCAGCGACACACATCTACAGATATGCACTGAGATGAAATCTGGAATTTAGTTGAAGAGAGGGAGCAATGAAGATTGGAGGGGTCTCTACCAGGTTGGAGAAACGCACAGAAAGTTAACCTGAACAAGGGAGAGCACATCGACCCCAGATGCTGTCTGGGAGGACAGTACGAGATTGATCCAGACCCCTGAACATGCATGTCAATAAGGAGGCCTCTGCACTCCAGGGAGCCTCTGGTAGTGGATTAGTATTTTTCCCTGGTGTAAGAAGGGACTTTGAGAACCCATTCCACATGAAGGGATACACTCTGGCCCTGGACACATGGGGAAGGGCCCAGGCCCAGTACAGGAAGATGTGGTGGACTTTGCTGAGCCCCCATTGAGGACCCTACCCTGTCTGGGGAGTGGTGGGTGGATGGGGTGGGGGTAGGGAGGGGGTTGGGGAGTAGAGATGGGGGTGAAGGGATGGAGAGGGAGAGGGGACTTACATGTGAAAAAAGCTTGTTCCCTAACTTGAACTAATAAAAAAAATTAAAAATAGTGTTCAACATCCTTAGCCATCAGGAAAATGCAAATCAAAACATCACTGCTATACCATCTTTCTCCTGTTAGAAGGCTAAAATCAAAAACACCAATGACAGTTTATGCTGGAGATGATGTGGAGAAAGGGGAACACTTCTCCACTGCTGGTGGGAGTGCCAACTTGTACAGCCACTTTGGAAATCAGTATGCTGACTCCTCAAGAAAATGGGAATGAGTCTACCACAAGAACCAGCAATTCCACTCCTAGGCATATACCCAAAATAAGCACATTCATACAACAAGGACATCTGTTCAACGATGTTCATAGCAGCACTATTTGTAATAGCCAGAAACTGGAAGCAGCCTAGTTGCCCCTCTACCGAAGAATGGATAGAGAAAATGTGGTACATTTACACAATGGATTACTACTAAGAGGGAAAAAATGGAATCTTGAAATTCACAGAAAAATGGATAGAATGAGAAGAACCCATCCTGAATGAGGTAGCCAAGTCACAAAAAGACAAAAATGGTATGTTCACTAATATATGGATTAGCAACCTACAACCCATACCACTAGAGAAGCTAGGAATCAAGGACGACCCTAAGAGAGACACACATGTTCCCCCAGTGAAAGGGAAAGGGAGTAATATCCTGAGTAAATTGGGAGCATGGGTGAGGGGCGAGGGAGCTAGAAGAATGAGAAGGGGAGAAGAGGAGGGGAGAGGAGGACATGAGGGAACAGGAAGATTGAGTCAGGGGAAGAACAGAAAGAACAATCAAAGAGATACCTTAATAGAGGGAGTCATTATGGCCTTAATGAGAAATGTGGCTGCAGGGAAATCTCCAGAGACTCACAAAGATGACCCCAACTAAGAATCTAAGCACTGAGTCTGCTGACATCTCTGCACCAGTGCTGCTCTCACCCACCTGGAGAGAGAGTGCCTTAGACCTGCCTGCACCCAACTTGAAACCTATCAGAGTATCAAACTCAATTGCACACACCTGAAGAGAACACAGGACCCATACACACAAGGAAAGGAATTGACACCAACTGTACCCACTGGAACAAGATGGTAAAGACAACAATATAAGAACACATCCAACAACAGGAAAACCAATGTGACACCACCAGAGTCTAGGGACTCTACACCAGCAAGACATGAACATCCCAACACAGAAAAAAACAGAAGACAGCAACCGTAAAAACAACTTCATGCAGATGATAGAGAACCTAAGAGAGGAAATCAGAAAATCCTTCAGAGAAATGGAAGAAAAGACAAACCAAAAGATGCAAGAAATCAAGGAAAGCCAAGAAAAGACAATTAAACAGCTGAAGGAAACAGTTCAGGACCTGAAAACTGAATTCGAGACAATAAAGAAAACACAACCTGAGGAAATGCTGGAAGTGGAAAAGCTTAGTAAACAATCAGGAACCACAGATGCAAGCATAACCAATAGAATACAAGAGATGGAAGGCAGAATCTCAGATGCTGAAGACAAACTTAGAGGAAATAAACTCGTCAAGCAAAGAAAATCTGAAGTCTAACAAAACCATAACACAAAATATTCAGGAAATTTGGGACACCGAGAAAAGACCAAACCTAAAGATAATAGGTATAGAAGAAGGTGAAGAAACCCAAACCAAAGGTGCAGAAAACATATTCAACAAAATCATAGAAGAAAACTTTCCCAACCTAAAGAAATACATGCTAATGAAAGTACAAGAACCCTACAGAACGCCAAATAGAGTGGACCACAAAAGAAAGTCCCCTCGTCACATAATAATTAAAACACCAAACATACAGAATAAAGAAAAAATATTAAGAGCAGCAAGGGAAAGAGACCAAGTAACATATAAAGGCAAACCTATCAGAATTACACCAGACTTCTCCATGGAAACTCTGAAAGCTAGAAGGACCTGGATAGATATTCTACCAACTGTGAGAGAACATGGATGCCAACCCAGACTACTATACCCAGCAAAGCTTTCAATCACTATAATTGGAGAAAACAAGATATTCCACGACAAAACCAGATTTAAACAATATGTAACCACTAATCCAGCCTTACAGAAAGTACTGGAAGGAAAACTCCAACCTAAGGAAATTAACTACACTCACATAAACATAGGCAATAGATAATCCCACTCTACAAAAACACAAAATAAAATGCAGGGCAAATCCACATACAATACCAGTACCAACAACAAACCAAAAACAAACAAGAATAAACACTCAATGGACCTTAATTTCCCTCAATATTAATGATCTTACCTTGCCTATAAAAAGACACAGGATAACAGAGTGGATACGAAGACAGAATCCATCTTTCTGGGGCATACAAGAAACACACCTCGAATTCAAAGACAGACATTACCTCAGAGTAAAGGGTTGGGATAAGATACTCCAATCAAATGGACCTAAGAAACCAGCTGGGGTAGCTATCCTAGTATCTAACAAGATAGACTTCAAACTAAAATCAAAGAAAAGAGATGAAGAAGGTCACTTCATATTTATCACAGGAAAAGTCCATCAGGAAGAAGTCTCCATTCTAAACATCTATGCCCCAAATACAAAGGCACCAACATTCATAAAATAAATATTATTAAAACTCAAATCACAAATAAGGCCTCACACACAGTTATAGTGGGAGACTTCAACACCCCACTCTCAGCACTGGACAGGACCACCAGACAGAAACTTAACAAAGAGACAAAGGAACTAACAGAAGTTATGACTCAATTGGGATTAACAGACATTTACAGAACTTTCTATCCAAACACAAAAGAATATACCTTATTTTCAGCATCACATGGAACCTTCTCAAAAATCAACCACATTCTCAGCAACATAGCCAACCTCAACAGGTACAAAAAAATTGGAATAATCCCCTGTGTCTTATCAGACCACCATGCTTTAAAGCTGGAAATCAAAAACAACCTACCAACTCATGGAAATTTAACAACACACAATTGCAACATTCTTGGGTCAAGGAAGAAATAAAGAAAGAAATTAAAGACTTCCCAGAATTCAATGAAAATGTTGACACAACACACCCAAACTTATGGGACACTTTGAAAGCTGTAGTAAGAGGAAAGTTCATAGCTCTAAGTGCTCACATGAAGAAACTAGAGAATAGCCACACCAAAGATTTGACATCACAGCTGAAAGCTCTAGAAAAAATGGAAGCAAATTCACCCCAGAGGAGCAGATGCCAGGAAATAATCAAACTGAGGGCAGAAATCAATAAAGTCGAAACAAAGAAAACAATTCAAAGAATCAATATAACAAAGAGTTGGTTCTTCGAGAAAATCAACAAGATAGACAAACCGTTATCCAAACTAACCAAAAGGCAGAGAGAGAGATCACACAAATTAACAAAATCAGAAATGAAAACAGGGACATAACAACCGACGCTGAAGAAATCTAGAGAATCTTCAGGTCATACTTTGAAAACCTGTACTCCACGAAATTTGAAAATTTAAAGGAAATGGTCAATTTTCTGGACAGTTATCACTTACCAAAATTGAATCAAGAACACATACACAACTTAAACAGAACTATAACCTCTAAGGAAATAGAAGCAGTCATCAAAAGTCTCCCAACCAAAAAAAGCCCGGAGCCAGATGGATTCACTGCAGAATTCTACCAGAAATTCAAAGAAGTGCTAATACCAATAGTCCTCAAATTGTTCCACAAAATAGAAGCAGAAGGGACATTGCCAAACTCTTTTTACAAGGCTATAATAACCTTGATACCCAAGCCACACAAAGACACAACTAAGAAAGAGAACTACAGACCAATATTCCTCTTGAACATTGATGCAAAAATTCTCAATAAAATCCTGGCAAATTGAATACAAGATCATATCAGAGAAATCATCCACCATGATCAAGTAGGTTTCATCCCAGGGATGCAAGGATGGTTCAAAATATGAAAATCCATCAATGAAATCCACCATATAAACAGACTGAGGAAAAAAAACCACATGATTATCTCACTAGATGCTGAAAAAGTCTTTGACAAAATCCAACACCCTTTCATGATAAAGGTCTTCGAGAAAACAGGGATAACAGGAACATACCTCAACATAATATAAGCAATATACAGCAAGCCAACATCCAACAGCAAATTAAATGGAGAGAAACTCAATCCAATTCCTCTAAACTTGGGTAAACTTGGGGACAAGACAAGGCGGGCTAATCTCTCCATACCTCTTCAGTACTGTCCTTGAAGTCCTAGCCATAGCAATAAGACAAAAGGAGATCAAGAGAATATAAATCGGAAAGGAAGAAGTCAAACTCTCACTATTTGCAGATGATATGATAGTCTACATTAGTGACCTGAAAAACTCTACAAGGGAACTCCTACAGCTGATAAACACCTTCAGCAAAGTGGCAGGATACAAGATTAACTCAAAAAAAAATCCATAGCCCTACTTTATACCGATGACACATTGATGGAGAAAGAAATCAGAGAAACATCACCCTTTACAATCGCCACAAACAGCATAAAATACCTTGGAGTAACACCAACCAAAAAAGTGAAAGACCTGTACCATAAGAATTTTGAGTCTCTAAAGAAAGAAATTAAAGAAGATACCAGAAAATGGAAAGATCTCCCATGCTCTTGGATAGGCTGGATCAACATAGTAAAAATGGCAATCTTGCCAAAAGCAATCTACAGAGTCAATGCACTCCCCCTCAAAATCCCAACACAGTTCTTCAGAGACCTTGAAAAAAATTCTCAACTTTATATGGAGAAACAAAAGACCCAGGATAGCCCAAACATCCCTATACAATAAAGGAACTTCTGGAGGCATCACCGTCCCTGACTTCAAGCTAAATTACAGAGATATAGTCCTGAAAACAGCTTGGTGTTGGCACACAAATAGACAGGTAGACCAATGGAATAGAATTGAAAACCCTGATATTAGCCCACACAGCTATGAACAACTGATTTCTGACAAACAATCCAAATTTATATGATGGAACAAAGAGAACATCTTCAGCAAAAGTGCTGACATAACTGGTTGCAGACATGTAGAAGACTACAGTTAGACCCAAGCCTATCGCCTTGCACAAAACTTAAGTCAAAGTGGATCAAAGATCTCAACATAAAAAAGCTACTCTGAACCTATTAGAAGACAAAGAGGGAAATACCCTTGAATTAATTGGTACAAGAGACCCCTTTCTGAACATTACACCAGTAGCACAGACACTGATGTCAACAATTGATAAATGGGACCTCCTGAAACAGAGAAGCCTTTGTAAAGCAAAGGAGACAGTCAGCTAGACAAAACGGCAGCCGACAGAGTGGGAAAAGATATTCACCAACCCCACATATGACAGAGGGTTGATCTCCAAAATATACAAAAAACTCAAGAAGCTGGTCCCCCAAACACCAAACAACCCAATTAAAAAGTGGGGTACAGAACTAAATAGACAATTCTCAATAGAGGAATCTAAAATGGCTGGAAGACACATAAGAAAGTGTTCAACATCCTTAGCTATCAGGGAAATGCAAATCAAAACAACTCTGAGATACCATCTTACTCCCATCAGAATGGCCAAAATCAAAAACACCAATGACATTTCATGTTGGAGAGGATGTGAAGAAAGGGGAACACTTCTCCACTGCTGGTGGGAGTGCCACTCTGGAAATCAGTATGGTGACTCCTCAAAAAAATGGGAATCAGTCTACCACAAAATCCAGCAATTCTACTCTTAGGCATATACCCGAAAGAAGCACATTCATACAACAAGGCCATATGTTCAACGATGTTCATAGCAGCACTATTTGTAATAGCCGGAAACTGGAAGCAGCCTAGCTGACCCTCAACAGAAGAATGGATAGAGAAAATGTGGTACATTTACACAAAAGAGTACTACTCATTGGGAAAAAACAATGGAATATTGAAATTTGCAGGAAAATGGATGGATCTTGAAGAAACCATTCTGAGCAAGGTAACTCATTCTCAAAAAGACAAACATGGTATGTACTCACTCATATGTGGATTTTAGACATAGAGTAAGGATTACCAGCCTACAATCCACACTGCCAAAGAAGCTAATAAATAAGGAGTTCCCTAAAAGAGACATACATGGTCCCCTGGAGAAGGGGAGAGGTTCATGATCTGCTGAGCAAATTGGGAGCACGGGAAGAGGGGGGAGGGATCTAGCAGAATGTGATGGGGAGAAGAAGAGGGATGCCGAGGATATGAAGGAGCAGAAAGTATGAGTCAGGGGAAGAATACACGATAACAAGAACGGAGATATCATAATAGAGGGATACATTTTTTGTTTACAGAGAAATCAGGCACTAGGGAAATGTCTGAAGATCTACAAAGATGACACCAGCTAACTATCTCAGCAACTGAGGAGAGGCTACCTTAAATGCCCAGACCAGGCTGGTGAAACCCACAGAAACAGTGGACCTGAACATCTGGGAACTCTTACTCCTCAGTCTGATAGCTGGAATACCATCATGGGACTGATCCAGACACCAGGAACATGGGTTTCTGTGAGGAAACCTCAGAAATTTATGGGACCTCCTGTAGAAGCCCAGTATTTATCCCTAGCATAAGAGTGGACTTTGGGAGCCCATTCCACATAGAGGAATACTGCCTGAGCCAAGAAACACGGGGTGGGCCTAGGCCATATCCCAAAGGATACAAAAGACTCTGATGACACCCTATGGAAGGCCTCACCATCCAAGGAGAGCAGAAAAGATATGTGACAGATAAGGTTTTAGTTGGAGGGGGGCGTAGAGAAGGATGGGTGGGAGAAGGTAACTGGAATTGTCATGTAAAACAATCCTGTTTCTAATTCAAATAAAAAATCTGGAAAAAAGTTTAAAAAAAGAATCTAAGCATAGTGGAGAGGCTACCTTAAATGCCCTTCCCCTATAATGAGATTGATGACTACCTAAGTGCCATCCTAGAGCCTTCATCCAGTAGCTGATGGAAGCAGAAATTCATAGTCGAAGTCCTGGAATCCAGTTGTAGAGAGAGAAAGAGCAAAGGACTGAAGACCATGCTGGGATAACACTCAGAAATAGGTGACTTGAGCAAGTGGTAGCTCATGGACCCCAGTCTAACAGCAGAGGAACCAGCATAAGACTGAAGCAGGATCCCTGAACGTGGGTGTCAGTTGGGGGGACCTGGGCAGTCTGTGGAGCCTCTGGCAGTGTAACTAGTATTTATCCCTAGTTCATGAATGAGATTTGAGAACCCATTCCCTATGGAGGGATACTCTCTCAGCCCAGATACACTGGGAGAGATCCTAGGCCCTGCCCCAAATGATGTGACAGGCTTTGATGATTCCCCATTGGAGGCCTCACACTCTCTCTCTGAGGAGTGAATGGGGGTTGGGATGGGTGGTTTGGGGAGGGAATGGGAGGACAGGAGGGAGAGGGAACTGGGAATGGTATGTAAAATAAGACTGTTTTTAATTTAAATAAAATTAATTAAAAAAGGAAAATAACCTTCTAGATATTTCATGGCAAACAGATTCTTGAACCTGCATATTTTCTGTCATCTCAGATTTGGATAACTTGATGTTTTGTCCATCTATGTACCTGGGCTAGAACAGACACTTGTCCCTCTCAGGAGCTCCTTGAGCATAGCAGATATAGGAAGGGGCAAATGCCAAACCAACAAAATTACATCAGAGATGGGTGAAGTTGGAAAAGAGAGACTTCTGGAATTAACATTTTCAGGCTGCCATATTGGAAACTTGGACTGGAGTTGATATTGCAGTCTTGTCTCACATTTGTAAGACAATCCAGTAGAATCGACATTCAGGTAGGGATTCTATGCTGTAGTTACCCCTGTCCTGGTGCTGGGAACTGAACTGAACCTAAAGTCTGGCAGACATTAGGAAAGCACTTGACCACCGAGAACTTTTTATTTTGCAGCAAGTTCTCACTGAATTGCCCAGACTGATCTTGAACATGTTCTGTAGCTGAGTGTTGTGGGTTGAATAGGAAATGCCCTGCATAGGACAATGGGTTAAACATATCTCCAGCTCTTTGTGCTGTTTGGTAAGGTTATGAAATCTTTAGAAGGTGGAACCTTGCTGTACTAAGTAGGCCACCAGGGGCTGGCTTTAAGAGCTTAGTCCAGCAAGGTTCTACCTCTCCTCTCCTCCCCTCCCCTCCCCTCTCCTCTCCTCCTCTCCTCTCCTCTCCCTCCCCTCCCCTCTCCTCTCCCCTCTCCTCTCCTCTCCTCTCCCTCCTCCCTCCTCCCCTCCCCTCCTCCCTCCCTCTCCTCCCTCCCTCCCCTCCCCTCTCCCCTCCCCTCCCTCCCTCCCTCCCTCTCCTCTCCCCTCCCTCTCCCTCCCCTCTCCCTCTCCTCTCCTCCCTCTCCCCTCTCTCTGTCTGTCTCTGTGTATGTGTCTTTCTCTCTGTCTCTATCTTGGTCTCTTTCTGTGACTCTCTTTCTCTCTTTCTGTCTCCGTCTTCCCCCTGCCCTCTCTCCCCTTACTGTGTGGAAAAGAAATGTGATCTTATGCTTTCGCCACCATAATGGACTATATTCCCTGTGCACGTGTAAGCCAAAATAAACCCCTCTCTGCTAAGTTGCTTTTGGGATAGGGGATGGGACAGGTATTCTATCATAGAAACAGTAAAGTAACTAATGCACTGAATTAGGTCTGTGATCCTCCTGCACCAGCCTCCCAGAAGGTTCAGCATGACCATGATTACAGTTCCACTTACCTTTCCATTTCACTTTGTGACAACACTCCAGTGTGGTCCCTGTCTCTCTTAACTTTGAACCTCATGTTTGGATATTTAACCATAACTTGGCTGTAAGAGCAAAGGGTATCACTAGCCATATTTTTCACAACTGCCTAGCTCAGTTGTTCACTGGATATCAGTAGCCCATATAGTCACACACAGATCTCTGGCCAGTCTCCACTGGGAAGAAAAAAAATTGAGTTTGAAGCTAAGTCTCTGAGTTAAGGAGAGATGTTTTTCACTTGGAGGGAGATGAGTGCTTTTTATTTTTCAACTTTTTAGGACGGACATTTTAAAATAGTATTGTTTTTAATTTTTCATTAGCATAATTTTATTGATTCTTTGGGAATTTCACACCATGTACCCAGTCTCACTCATTTCTCAGTCCTTCTGTATCTGCCCACCACCCTTGTTGCCTCTGCCACAAAAGAAAATAAATAAAAATAATTAAAACACTCACTCCACCATCTTTCTTGCCTCTCGTCACATCAGAGTTGCATTGAAAACTGCATTGTATCCTGAGGTATACTCTTTCACCTAAATAGATTTTCTTGAAAATGTTCACTACAAAGAATTGTTTGTCTGGTTCAAGGCCTCTATCGTCTGGTACACCACGATGGACTTATTAAAATTGGTTTTTCAAGACAGGGTTTCTCTTTGGCTTTGGAGGCTGTCCTGGAACTAGATCTTGTAGACCAGGCTGGTCTCAGACTCACAGAGGTCTGCCTGCCTCTGCCTCCCAAGAGCTGGGATTAAAGGCGTGCACCACCAATGCCTGACATCACGATGGATGTTTTTAAATGAACAAAAGCTGAAACGAGTTTCATAGTGACTACATGGACATTCCCTATCTGCCTCTATACTTAATATGTTGCTCTATTTCGTTTATCTGATTTCTATCTATCTTTCTACTAATACTATAATTCATCTTTCCATCTTATTTTTTGGATGCACTTCAAAGGAACCTGCAGAAGTCAGTACACTTTTCCCCTAAACACTTGATCATGTATAGCATTAATTGTTTTGAACTGGGTTTTAAAAATCCAAATAACAAGAAAATCTTGGAATCAGCCCAAGATGGCATTATGGAATGTGAATGTCATTCAATCTAGCATGGTTGAAGGCAATGGTTTTAAAAAATTCCTAGAAGGGAAAAATTAAATGTCAATGCAGCTCATGATGCAACTTGTTCCTTCTTTCTTTTAAATAGGTACTTTAATATTTATATTAGTTATTCTGTATACATATCTTAGTTAGCATTGCTTAGTGTGTATCATCACTTTTTAAAAAGTATTTGGACATGGACATGAAGTTTCCACTGATTTGTTTCTACTGTGGTTATTCAGCAATAATATATAGTCTTGTTTCTGATATATATATATATATATATATATATATATATATATGCTGTTAGTACCAACCAATAGCGAAAGACTTAAAGCATCTTCCTACCTATGACTTTCAAAGAGTATACTTCTTTCATCTTTTGTGCTTACCTATTTTTCTCCTCCTTTCTTGTCATTCCACACTAGAAACTTTCTGGAAAATATCAATTTTCTTTCCCTCCTTCTTTCTCTTAAAGAGGTTACTTTAACTCAAAAATGTGTTTCAATGGCCAAAATCAAAAACACCAATGACAGTTTATGCTGGAGAGGATGTGGAGAAAGGGGAACACTTTGGAAAGGGAGTTCCAACATGTACAAACACTTTGGAAATCAGTATTGTGATTCCTCAAGAAAATGGGAATCAGTCTACCACAAGATCCAGCAATTCCAAGCTTAGGCATATACCCAAAAGAAGCACATTCATACAATAAGGCTATCTGTTCAACGATGTTCGTAGCAGCCCTATTTGTAATAGCCAGAAACTGGAAGCAGCCTAGATGTCCCTCAACCGAAGAATGGATAGAGAAAATGTGGTACATTTACACAATTGAGTACTACTCAGCGGAAAAAAACAAACAAACAAACAAACAATGGAATCTTGAAATTTGCAGGAAAATGGATGGAACTAGAAGAAACCATTCTGAGCAAGGTAACCCAATCACAAAAAGACAAACATGATATGTACTCACTCATATGTGGATTTAAGACACAGAGTAAAGGATTACCAGCCTACAATCCACACTTCCAGAGAAGCTGGTAAACAAGGAGGACCCTAAGAGAGACATACATGTTCCCCTAGAGATGGGGAAAGGGTCAAGATCCCCTGAGCAAATTGAGAGCATGGGAAGAAGGGGAGGGAGCTAGGAGAATGAGAAGAGAAGAAGAGGAAGAATGCTGAGGTCATGAGGGAGCAGAAAGTTTGAGTCAGGGGAAGAATAGAAGAAAGGATGTGATAGGTAGGGTTTTAGTTGGGGGGTTGGTAGGGGAGGACAGGAGGGAGAAGGGAACTAGGATTGTCATGTAAAACAATCTTGTTTCTAATTCAAATAAAAATGATTTAAAAAATGTGTTCCAAAGTAAATCACTTCATGACTTTGACACACAACTGGCACAGCCATGTCGACTTTTAAGGATCTAAGGCAAATAGCACACAATTTTTATTTCATCAATGCTAACAACAGCATTTCTCAAAGATGTTGTGAGGCCCATTCAACACTGGAGCTAGCCCTACTAAAGGTAGAATCATTCCTCACATTTTAGTTATAATTAGCATAATCTACTCTGTGACTTCTTAATAACAGGTCCTATCCTGGACACTTGATTGGTTTTATCTACTAAGAAGCTATTTTGTGGATTCCTATTATTTGCTAGGCACTGAATTCAGCTTCAAATGGACATATGAAACTGAAAGTCAAGTCTAGTAATGTATGATTTATCATAATTAGATGATGACTTAAATTATGAAAGGGGTAAATGTTATTTTTTTTCTAAAAACATAGGTACATGGAATGGATTAAACAGAGAAAGACTTTATGTAGTTTGTGAGGGTAGTACAGGGAGGTGAGTAATCAAGAATGGCATCCTTATGAAAGGGTGACCTATCTGTGACTTGACTGATGAGTAGTAAGAGTAGAAGGGAAAAGGAAGAAGTGTATTCCTGACAAAGAGAACAAGATACCTGGAAACATTTGGTTAGAAAGGACATGACTAAAATCAGACTAGCTTTCTTTGAATATTTATTAGGATATAAAAAGAAGCTAGATAAAGGATCAAGGGCTAAATCACACAGAGACCTTGTGTTCAATGTTAAGGATGTTGGTATTAGCCCACTCAGTGATAGAAAGCTACTGAAATATTAAGTAAAAGAGCAAATTGATTTGATGAGAATTGTATGTTTAGAAGCTCACTTTGTAATGTGAAAGTGTTTTAGTTAGGCCTAATTGTAGCACAGACTCAAAATGACAGTGACATCAATAAGGTAGAGGTTCTTTCTCATACAAAAAATTTGAGCCAGAATTCAACATTGCTCTGAAAATCACTAAGAGTTTAGATATATACATATCCATATATATTACTACTATATATCAACAATAATCAAAGAAAAAGAGGCTATCAACTTGAAAGTTGGGGAAAGGCATGGGAGGGTTTGGAAGGAGGACCAATGGGAAGGACTGGAAGAAGGAAAAGATGAAAGAAAATAATGTAGTTTTATTTCAATTTAAAGCATATAAAATATTTAAATTTAAAAAGTAGAAATTGAGCTCACGGGCCAGATAAATGACTCTCCTGGCAAAGGTAATTGCTTACAAGCCAAATAGCCTGACTTGTGTCTCTGAGACCCACATGGTAGAAGGAGAGAACTGACTGCTGTAAGCTGTTGTCTGACCTCTACACATGTGCTCTGACATAGTACACATTCCCTCCACTAAGTAGATAAATTCAGTTTTCAAAACCAAAAAAAAAAAATCTGGATTCCATCTATCTTCTTATTCTACTATCCTTCAACAGTTCCTCTCACTAAAATTAACAAAGACGGTACAGTATCAAAGCTACATCTCAGCCAGTAAGAAGGACACAACTCACAAATAGTGTATATTACCTCATGTTCAGCTTTGTCCAACCAACAAAAGCTTAGTGCTGTGGTCACATTCAGCTCCAAAACAAGCTGTGAAATGTCGTCTTTATTCTGTGTGGTTGAGTGACGAGATTAGAAAACTGTTACTTAGAAGATGTAGAGGGTAAACACTGAAGAGCAGCTGGCAGTTTCTGCCATTGATGTGTTATAGATTGTCAAGACAAGAAACAGGATGACTATGGTAGATTGTTTATGGAATCCTGAGTAGGATAAAGTGGGAAGACATTCTAGCATAGTAAAATTGAAGCAGAAATGAAAAATTAAGAAATATATGGGCATTATAATCACTAGCAATTATATGTAAAAACCAAAGGAGGCAAAGACAATGACAATGACAATGTTTCTAAAATAATTAGGAACATAGTGGCATCATTTATGAAATGCAAAAGCTTAGAAACCTATGTAGAACAGTCAGAAATTTTGACTTGAGATTCTTGCTAAATACCCAAGTAGATATCTCATCAATGTCAATGGCTGGCAAGTTACAGTCAAGTTTTGTTCAATGTATTCATTGAAAGTCTCATTTTAAAATTAAACCTTCTTATACAACGTATTCCTTTTTTTCTTTTTACTTAATTTATTTTTTTACATTCCAATGCCAGTTCCCCCTACCTCCTCTCCTCCTGCTCCCCCCCCACTCCAAATACCTCACATCTGCTTCTCAGAGAGGGTAAGGCCTCCACTAGGAAGTCTACTAAGTCTGTCCCATTTATTATTGAGGCATAATCAAGGCATCTCTCCATCCCCCACACACACCTCTGTGTCTAGAATGAGCAAGGTATCTCTCCATATAGGATGGGCACCTCTAATTCAGTTTGTACATTAGAGTAAGCTCTTGGACCCACTGCCAGTGACATCACATATTGTCCCAGTCACACTATTTATACAATATATTTTAAATATGTATTCCATCCCCCCAAGTCCTCCCAGATCCTCCCTCCCACTCTACTTCATATTCTCTATCTCTCTTTCTCTCTTTCAAAGGAATGACCATTATCTTAGTAGGGTTTCTATTGCTGTGAAAAGACACCATGACCATGGCAACTTTGATAAATAAAAACATTTAATTGGGGTGGCTTGGTTACAGTTTCAGAGGTTCAGTCCATTATCATCATGACAGGGAGCATAGAGTCATACAGGTAGACATGGTGCTGGAGTAGCAACTGAGAATCCTGTATCTTACAGGCAACAGAAAGTCACTTGAGACACTGGGTGGTATTATGAGCATAGAAAACCTCAAAGCCAACTCCACAGTGACACACTTCTTCTAACAAGGCCATATCCACTCGAACAAAGACACACCTTCTAATAGTGCCACTCCCTATGAGATTATGGGGCCAATTACATTCAAACTACCATACTCCTATTTAAAAAAAATGAGGAACAGAAATCCAATAAGAAAAAAGTGTGAAAACAAAACAAAAATCCCACATTAGCAGAGCATGAAGTTAATTTTGTATTGACCAGATACTTCTGGACATTTTTATTATCTTTATTATGATAAAATATAATATTCTATAATTTAAAAAGTAATATTTACCATTGACACCATTATGTGCACAATACAAAATACAATGGTATTAAACATATTCACAATGCTATACCATTGTCATCGGTATCTATATCAAAGACTTTTTCATAACTCTAAGTAAAAATTTCTTAACTTTTAAGAAAAAGTTCCTCAAATCTTCCTTTTCAGCCTATGGCAACCTCTAGTTTAGCTATCTGTGTTTTGGTTTTTCGAGAAAGGGTTTCTCTGTGTAGTGTTGGAGTCTATCCTGGCACTCGCTCTGGAGACCAGGCTGGCCTCGAACTCACAGAGACCCGCCTGCCTCTACCTCCCTAGTGCTGGCATTAAAGGTGTGTGCCACCAACGACTGGCTTAGTTTAACTATCTCAATTCTTATTTATCATAGATGCATTTTTATCATTCTATGCCATATTAACTCATTTCATTCAGTATTCCAGCTTCACTCACACAAATCAAAGCTTCATTCCTCTTAATGACTAGATAATAATATTAATAAAATACTGTGTAATATTTCACTGTATTTAAGCACCATAGTATATTTACCATTAATGATTGATGGAAATAGATGTTTACACCTATTTTAAATTAATGCTACAACAAACTTTGTCATAGAAACATCTACTACCTGGGTTACTGATTTCAATCTCTTCGGCTATACAACCCTAGTTATATGGTAATTCTATTGCAAATTTCTGGAGATCAACTGAGCTGCTTTGAACAGTGACTCTACTATTTCACATTCCAACTAGAAATGTCTAAATGTTCTACTCTCCTGTTTCTTTCCAATGTGTATCATCGTTATTATTGCCATTATAATAAAATAGCAAAGTGCCATCTCATTCTGTCTTTATGTTTAGCTCATGTTGGACATTTTGTATACTTACTGTGATTTATTCTACTCAATCAGTTATACCTATCTTTTGGAGGCTTAGAGAAGAGGATATTAAAAGACTGTAAGAGCTAGAAGGTATTGAGAAGGGCTGCAAAATGCTATTTTCTGGCTATCACATGGGTATTGCAATCACAGTCCCTCAGCAGCTTGCCTACACTTCAACTGTACAGGTTTATCAATAGTCAAGCATGGATCAGGAAGACACTTACAGAGCATTACTTTTCCTTGCTGAGCTATTGGAGTATAGGGGAGGGGTAGTCATTGACTTAAGATTTATTTTCACTTCTGAGCCCACCAGGTTCCATTGGAGAGTTGCAAACCTATAATCATAAAGATAGTGCTGGTTAAACTCACTAGGACAAAACAAAATAAAACAACACAAAGAGATGTGAATGTGGGCCATCATGTACTCTATTAAGTTGGAAGATGAAAGAAATGGATGAATTTCTAGATTCATCTAAACCAGCAAAATTAAATGAAGAAGATATCAACAACCTAAAAAGACCCATTCTCAACAAGGAGATTAAAACAATAATAATAGCCTTTTAATTAAAATAGTCTAGACCTAGAGAGATTCATAGTAGAATTCTACCAGATTTTCATGGATCTTCATCCAATCATTCTTAAACTATTTTTTTAAAAAAGAAACAGAAAGAGAACCCCCAAACTCCTTGTAAGAAGCCAATATTACACTAATGATAAAACAGACAAAGGCAAAAAAGAGAGAAAGAACAAGAACTAATGGGGCAATGGTGGTATAGGCCTTTAATCCCAGCACTTGGGAGAAAGAGGCAAATAGATCTCTGTGAGTTCAAGGCCTACCTGGTCTACAGAGTGAATTTCAAGATAGCCAGGGCTACAAAGAGAAACTATGTCCCCCCCCAAAAAAAACAGCAAGGGCTGGGGGGACAGAAAACTACAAGTTAGTATCCCTGATAAACATAGACCTAAAAATTCTTAATTAAAAAACTTTTGAAGAAATCACTTACATTTATATCAACGATTATTCACCATTGTCAAGATGGCATTATCTCTGAAATGAAGGGATGGTTCAACACGCATATATCAATGCATGTAACAAATCACATAAACGGATGTAAACACAAAAACCACAAGATCATTTCAATACATGCAGAAAAAGCCTTTGACAAAATCCAACATGTCTTCATGATAAAAGATCTAGGAAATGAGTGATTGTAGGAATCACTCCTCAAACTAATAAAAACTATATATGAGAAACCTACAAATGACATCTTCAATGTAGGAAACAAACTGAGGAAATCTCCTGGAAGTCAGGAACAAGACAGTGCTGTTGACTATCTCCACTCCTTTTCAATATTATACTCAAAGCACTGGCTTGAGCAATAAGGCAAGAGGAGGAAATTAAAAGAATACCATAGGAAATGAAGAGATCAGAAAACTTTTAGAAACAATCAACAATTTCAATAAAGTGGCAGGATACAGAATCAACTTATACAAATCAATAGCTTTTCTATACACTATCAACAAGCATACAAAGAAAGAGATCATGCACACACTCCAATTCATGATAGCCTCAAAGAAAATAAAATATTTAGCATGGAGACACTCCCATTCATCATAGCCTTAAAGAAAATAAAATATGTAGGGACAAACATAACCAAGGAAGTGAATAATATCTATAGTGAAAATTTTAAACCACTGAAGAAGAGATAGAAAAAGACACCAGAAAATAGTAAGACATTCAATGTTCATGGACTGGTAGAATTAATATTGTGAATATGATCATTTTATCAAAAGCCATTTACAGATTCAATGCAATCTCAATCAAAGTACCCATCACAATGTCACATAAATAGAAAAAAAAAAACCTATTGTAAAATTTATACAAAAACACAAAGAGACCCTGAATAGCCCAAACAATTTTAAGCAAAAAAGTATTAACACCTGAGAGATTACCATTTCAGATTGCAATCAATATGGCAGTCTTAGTAATAAAAACAATATGATATTGGCACAAAAACAGACATGAAGACCAATGAAACAACATCAAATATCCAAAAATAAGAGCACACAAAATTACAGCCACTTAATATTTGGTAAGGTGCAGAAAACTGAAGACAGAGAAAAAGAAAACATCTTCTACAAACATTGCAAGGCAAACAGTATGTCCATGTGCAGAAGAATGGAATTAGATCTATCACCACACACAAAGTCTAACTCCAAATGGATCAAAGACCTCAATTTGAAATCTGAAGCACTGGTATTACTACTTTTAACCAAGAGTATTTTTAGGTTTCCAAGCTTCTATTATGACTCAAAAATGAGTCTCTTTGCCTCTTTCACAACATGGATTTCAGATTACAAATACTAATAGCCTGATGTTATATAAGAAAGGTTCTTATAAGCTTCAAGAGATCAATTTGCATTCTCTAACATGATCACAAGTCAAAATAAACTCAGATGAGTACTACTTGTCTAAAGTTTGTTTTCCCACCTGCCTATTTTTTGAGAGTCAGGAGAAACTTTCCCTCTCTCCCTGGCCTGGATTGCTCTTCTCTCTTCTGCCAAAACTGTGCACTTAAAATTTTCAAATGTGAGCCGGGCGTTGGTGGCGCACACCTTTAATCCCAGCACTTGGGAGGCAGAGGCAGGCGGATCTCTGTGAGTTTGAGGCCAGCCTGGTCTCCAGGGCAAGTGCCAGGATAGGCTCCAAAGCTCACAGAGAAACCCTGTCTCGAAAAACCAAAAAAAAAAAATTCAAATGTGTACCTAAGAGAAAAAGTTTCCTCTATAAAATTCCTTAACTTCATGTTCTGCCATTAATATATATTTATTCCACCAGATTTATAATCATTTAAAGTGTTACAGATTGCTTTTCCTCTGCCCATTGCCTTGCTACAGTCCTGTGCACTGCCCTTCAGTTCTTCCCATCTTGGCTGCTAATGTTTCTTCTCCCTAGTGCCACAGACTACCTAAAAAAACTTCAGTACCAGGCATGAGAAGCCCCCTTTCCAGTTGTGAGATGGGGGAGTCCAAAAGACACCCAAAGCATTAGACACTATTGCCATTGCTTTTGGTTGCCTTCTAGAGGTGGATGTTAAGTCCCTATTGTTGAAGACACCACACACTCTGAACACAGGACCTGGAGGATCTGAGCTGGACCTGACCTGAAATCCTTATCCTAGAGGACTAGCTTTCACAGTACCAGAAGTTGTAATGCAAGCTTCCAAGGGAGGGAAGCAACCAATAGTCTACTCAGCTGTGACACATGAACTACAATGACAAGCATAGCACAATAACACTAAGTGTGCAGTAGTGGTAACCAACATCTCTCTAATTGGACTTAAAACCTGCTAAACTAGAGGAAAATCATATCTGATACTAGAAACCTAGTCAACTTCTTTGGAGCTAGTGAAGTCACAGATCTTGGAGTTGAACCTACAACTGCCACTTTACTAAATAGGAATAATTCCTAACTTCATTCTAAGTATTTATCTATCTTCAATACCCACAGAAAAGTATAGTTCTCACCCCTCATCAAAGAAACTTCTCTTGAAAACATACGGAGACAGTTACAAAAAAACCTTAGGTGACTGAAATGTAGTTGGACAAGTGATAATATGGTGACCATCCCCAACTGATAAACCTACAGCACAACTTCTAAACCTAAAGCTCAGAGAATAAAATGAAAGAAGGGACAGAAAATTGGTAGCATCCAGAGGGGCAAGAAGTCTATTGTGAGATTGCATCTCCTAGAAATATCATGAAGTCTCAACAATTTTACTGCGTAAATCAGGGCTGAACAAGACAACACCAATAGACATTTTGATATGGAATAGGTAAATGTCATGAGGCCCCAATTCTAGACAAAGAACTACAGGAAACTAAGGAATGCTCAGAGTGGAAGAAACCTGTAACTTTGTATGTTAATTTTTAAAAATAATTACTTTTTATTTGTGTGTATGGGGGTGACAGGTATGTGGGTACCCACAAGGCCAGAAGAGGACTGTAGATTCCCTAGAGTAGGAGCTTCAGAGAGCTGTGAGCCATGGTGAGAACCAAACTCCAGGTCCTCTGGAAGAGTGATACATGCTCTTAACTGCTAAACCATCTTTCCAGCACCATATACTAATTTTTAAGAAGAAACAATTCACTAGTTTAGTAACTGCAAATTATTTTACTGATAAAGTATGAACATGAATTTCTTAGAGAATCAGAAAATAGTATGTACAGGATGGAAAATAAAGTATACTCTATTTGAAGAGCATATCAAAGACAAAACTATTTCCAAGTAAGTGGTGACAGCAGGTCATATGTCAAGCCTTTCTTGTGAATTCATTTTGCCATATATGCAGAAATATGCATAGAAGGAAACCAATCAAAAGATACCATAGTGTCTCTGAGGTCATATATAATTTCATCAAATTCATGTTGCCTGGCTATGTTCCTAAGGGAACAATTCTAAATTTAAAACTTTTGAAAAATTGCAATTAACATGCTTTCCTAAGATATTTATTTATTAACCAGCACATTGGGCTAGTTCTATTGTTAAAGCTATAATTTTCATATTTAAACTATTCTCAAGTATAAAATTCTATTTAGCTTTTATACTTCTCCTATACATTACATCCTGGCCCTGACTGCAGTGTCCCCTCCCTCTACTCGTTCTAGTCCTCCCCACCACCTCGCCACTCCCCTAGATCTACTCTTCCTCCATTTCCCTTAAGAAAAGAGCAGGTCTCTCAGGGATGTCAACTGAACATGGCATAACAAGTTACAATAAGTCTAGGTACAAACTCTCTTTTAAAGCTTGACACGACAACCCAGTAGGAAGAAAAGGGTTCCAAGGACAGGCAAAAGAATCAGAGACACCTCCATTCCTACAAGAACATGTAGATATACAACCTTAACATGTATGCAGAGGACCTAGCTGAGACCCACACAGGGATCATGATTGTTGCTTCAGTCTCTGGTTCTGTAGACTGTGTTTTCTTGATGTCCTCAGGCTCTGTCTCCTATAATCCTCCCTGCTCCACTTCTGCAGGTTTCTTCTGGCTCTGCCTAGTTAAACCACCAGCATGACATTATTACCAAGTAAAAACTTTTCAGAATGACTTTCCTAAAACTAAAAATTCACAAACAGGATGTTAATTCTTTTTAATTAGTCTTGTGCTTTAATCAGTTTATTAGTTATGTCCATCTCTCACACTACATCACTAGCATTTCTCTGAAAAATGTATTTATTTAATAAAATTGCTTCCAATGGTATTCAAAATTGCAGCTTATTGGTAATATGAATGAAATTTTTATTAATTGATTGTGTTCTGAATATGGTGATATTTTAGCTGAAGAAATAGTCTCTTCAGAGATGTTATCTGACAAGTCTAGAGCAAATTATTCTAATTTTATTCTCAATTCTAATTAATTTATTTTAAAGATATAAATATTTGATGTGCTTTGCAACTCTAGTGGTTAAATGTTGGGTTTTGCATGTGGTAGGCAAGCATGCTTCTGCTGACCTTCACCTCCAGCCCCATGCATAAATATTCTGATACTGCTCTATTTCCATTTAAAATTCACTAGATAAGGTGCCTGTGTTTATAAGCTTTTGAACAGCTTGCCAAATTTAAATACTTCAAAAGACCTTTGCAAGTTTGTACTGTGCTAGTACAGATTATACATTTTTTCCAGTTCAAAATGAGAGCTGTGGAGCTGGGGAATTGGCTTAGCTGGTCATAGTTCATACTTTTCCTATAGGGGAGCTCAATTCAGTTTCCAGCACTCACATGGCAACTTGCAACTGACTGTAACTCAAGTGTCAAGGGATCTGGTGCTTTCTTATGTCCCATGAAAGCTCCTGTATGCACATGGTATACATTAATTCACTCGGTCATACACACATGAGCATAAAAATCAAGTATTTTAAATAAAAGTTATGTCAAATATTATAGTGTGCATGTAAGGATTGTCAAAATTAAACCTTATACAGTTTGGGCTCTCATAATCTGATAAGTGGGTAAATGATAAAGAACAATAGGCTCCTATGTGTGACCTTTGTTTCTATAACTGTAGTATTTTAAGAGACTTAAAACTCAAAATTTTCTTGACACTCCATTTCTTTAGTGTCTTTATTAGAGACTTCAAATGGTTTGTATAAAATACAACCTAAATTTAAAGGACTTACTTATAATAATATTTACTACTCTCTAGGACACTTGAATTTATAATGAACAAAGTACTTCTGTAAAGGCTCAAAAAATTCTAAAACCCGAGTCATGATTGGAAACAAAAGAGAAGCACATAACACCATGCTAATTGTTTATCTGTTCCACATTAGATTTGCCACAAAGTTCTTCAATTCAATTATTCTAAATGTGCATATGTAAATAGATTTGTAAACGTTGACAATTCCTACTTATACTTCAGTTCAGTGCTTATCACAATGCAAATGCTTTGTAAACAATTCCAAGTGTATTTCTGCTCCATAGGTGTCTTAATTTAGTGCAACTATTGCAGTTACCAAGATAATTGCATTCCACCCAAACTTATGATTGTATTATGATCACAAAACTATAGTCAATATTGAATTTTCCAAGCTAAACTTACACATTGGCATTATCATTTAAAAGACATTTTAACTTTAACAAAACGAACTTCCAAATGTTATGTTTGCATTGTATGATTCAGTTAAGAAGTTAAGCCATTACTGAAATAAAACAGTTTTTCTATTCGAAACATTTAATGTCATTGATATAAATTGGGTATCATTTAACTGTATGCAAAAGATCTTTTTCATTAAAACAGTTTTTTCTATTTGAAGCATTTAATGTCATTGATATAAATTTGGTATCGTTTAATTGTATGCAAAAGATCTTTTTCATTAAAGAAGCAAACCCATTGACAGCTACCACTTCACTCAGTATATGCACAGGAAAACATGGAATTGAAAGCAAATGAGATTAATTTATAGAAATGATCATTTGAGCTAATTGAAAAAGACATGCTTCACCAAATGCTACGTAAAAACCTTCTGCACCTATTTTTTTTAATTAGATGCAACTGTTTTGAAAGACTTGCATTTTCTATTTCAACCTTGTCCATTGTCTCACTATGACTTGCAGTTGAGTGTTAAATGTGGAAAACATGAAGATTTCAAATTTACCATCTTTTTTCTTTCTTTTGAGAAATAAAAAATCAGTATTTATTCACAGAACACATTCATTTTCTCACTTCTACTGAGAATTAATCACTATAGAAAATGTATATTTCCAAAGTAAGTGACTTTGTGAAATAGAAAATCAAATAGGTATTTATAGATGTGTTCCTACAGTGAGAGCACTTATACTGTCTTCTCTACTTCCCACATGCTCTAGTTAACTCATAGTCATAAGAGACTGAATTGCCCATAGCAGCAAATGCAAACACGCTGCCTGAGACCAGGGTTTAGCAGGGGAGGGAAGAGAAGAGATATGGGTCTTTATTTTTGTGAAGGAAAATCACATCTAAGTTTCTTTCCCTGGTAAAACTTAATGCAAAAATATCCTAATAAGATTATTGCAATCCAAATCCAGGGACACGTTAAGAAGAGCATATACCACAACCAAGTGGCTTTCATGCTAGGGATTCAAAGTTAGTTCAATATATGGAAGTAAATTAATGAAATACAACACATAAAATATACTTATTGGCAGAAATGATATGATGGAATTGACTCAATTAATGCAGACAAGGCTTTTAATCTTGTGCAGGGGTTCGTGTGTGTGTGTGTGTATGTGTGTGTGTGTGTGTGTGTGTGTGTGTGTGTGTGTGTGTGTGTGTATACTCGTGTGTCTGTGTAAACTGAGTTTAATTGGAGTTACCCTACACAGGGATATGCTCATCCCAAAATCTATAGTTTGTACATTAAAAACCCATTGTCAGACATAGGATACCTCCCCCAGAGCTGTTGACCAAAGGTGTCCTAGAGAACCCCAAAACAATAGAGTCTAATTGCTGTTCTCCTGGTTGCCCACCAGAGCTTGACAGAAAGATCTTATTGCTGAAGACACCATACATATTGGTCCCAGGATATAGAGAAACTAGTTGGTGCAGACCACAAAGTTCTTTTCTACTCACTATCTTTCAAAATACTGCAAGATGCTATGCAGCCTGCCAAGGGGTGGTGGGGTGGGGTTAGGTATCAACAGTCTTACTCAGCTATGACTCTGTGAACTATAATAATGACCATTTTATACCCATAGTAGCGCAGTTGTTATGTGGATGACCAACCACTTCTGATTTGATTTAAGACCTGTTTCACAGGAGGAAAGGGGAGCTCAGGTGAAAGATCACTATAATTAAAATTTTAATAGATGGAAGAAAGAAACTGAAGAACACACCAGAATATTGAAAGCTCTTCCATGTTAATGAATTTTTTAAAAATTGTGAAAATGACTGTATTCCAAAAGCAGTTTACAAATTCAATGTAATCACCATCAAAATGCCAGCAACGTTCTTCACAGAACTAAAAAAACTACAAAATCTATATGGAAACAAAAATGGCCCTGAATAGCCTAAGCAATTCTAAACAAGAAAAACAATACTAGAGGTATTACAATAGCTGACTTCAAATTATGCTACAGAGCTGTAGTTATAAAGACAGGTGCTAACACAGACTCCTAGACCCATTGATTAGAATAGAATATGCATACATATGCCCATATAGCTATATCCCACTAACTTTTAATAAAGGTACCAAAAATATACATTAGGAAAAGATGTTTTTTTCAACAAATGTTTCTGGGAATGACATTTGGTGCATATTTTTTACTCACCAGAAAAAAATATATTCAAATGGTTCAAAGTCCTTAATGTAAAGCCTGAGATGCTGAACTTTCAAGATATAGGCATAACACACTGGACAGAGTAAAGTCCATAAGGCCTCAACCCTACGTGAAGAAGTATAGGCAACTGAGAAATCCTGGGAATGTGAAAGGTAGTTCTGGCTATTACAAACAATGCTGGTATGAATATGGTTGATCAGATGTCCTTGTTGTATGAATGTGCATCCTTTGGGTATATGCCTAAGAGCAGAATTGCTGAATCTTGAGGTAGACCCATTTTCCTGAGAAACTGCCATACTGATATCCAAAGTGGCTGTACGATTTGGCACTCTCACCAGCAGTGGAGGAGTGTTTCCCTTTCTCCACATTCTCTCCAGCATAAACCATCATTGGTTTTTCCAATGCCCCTTCATGATAAAGGTCCTGCAGAGATCAGGGATAACAGGAACATGCTTGAGCATAATAAAAAAACAATATACAGTAAACCAACAGCCAACATCAAACTAAATGGAGAGAAATTCAGTGTGATTCCTCTAAAATCAGGAACAATACAAGGTTGTCCACTCTCTCAATATCTTTTTAATATTGTACTTGAAGTTCTAGCTAGAGCAATAAGACAAGAAAAGGAGATGAAAAGAATATAAATTGGAAAGGAAGAAGTCAAAGTTTCACTGTTTGCAGATGATATGATAGTTTACATAAGTGACCTGAAAAACTCTACCAGGGAGCTGACAAATATGTTCATCAATGTGTCAGGATACAAGATTAACTAAAAAACAATCAGTAGCCCTACTATATACAGATGATAAATGAGCTGAGAAAGAAATCAGAGAAACATCACAGAAACACCATAAAATATCTTGGGGTAACACTAACAAACACATGAAAGACCTGTATAACAAGAACTTTGAGTCTTTAAAGAAAGAAATTAAAGAAGATACCAGAAAATGGAAAAATCTCCCATGCTCATAGATAAGTAGGATCAGCATAGTAAAAATGGCAATCCTGCCAAAAGCAATCTATAGATTCAATGCAATCCCCATCAAAATCCCAGCACAATTCTTCACAGACTTTGAAAGAACAATATTCAACTTTATATGGAGAAACAAAAGACCTAGGATAGCCAAAACAACCCTGTACAATAAAGGATCTTCCAGAATAAAATTGCTAAAATGTAAATAGGTAAGTACATTGCACCAATGTTGATTTCCAGGAAGTGATATTATGCTTTAGTTGTAGATAATTATTATAGATAAGCTGAAGATACTAAATGACGGATGTTAGGGACCTCTATACTATTGCTTAAATTTTCATGTAAATACATAGTCTTCATAAAATAAACGGCTGACAGAAAACAAAATACAACTTTTCCCTATATGCAGCCTGCAGAAGAAAAACTTGTGATCATGTTTGGTAAATTCCATGATTAGCCTAGTTATCATCTGTGATACAAAAAGGTTGTAAAAGGGGCTGGTGAGATGGTTCAGTGGGTAAATTACTTATCCTGTAGTCCTAGCAACCTGAGTTTGACTCCACAGAGCTGTCCTCTACCTCTACATGTACATTAATACATACATCCATACATCATGCACACACACAGAATAGTAATACTAATAATAACCTTTTAAGGTTGTAGAAACAGCTGTTTCCAGAGTCTACATAGTACTGTCCACAAGAAGCAGGGGCAAGACTCATTGGGGAAAATTCTAAAGGTCAGTCCTGAGCGAGACTGATGAGATACCCTACTAAGAGTTGCCATGGACAGGTTCAATGAGGTTTCTTATTTTCTGCAGGAGAGCAGTAGAGGGAAACTGGTTTAGGACTGGGTGAGGAATGGTTCCTATTCTGTTGTTTCTATTAAACAAAGCTGTTGTTTTTAAATAACATTTTGGGGTAAGGGTGGTTGCGTCCCACAGTACATGTGTGGAAGTCACAGGACAATTTTTGGGAGCCACTTTCTCCTTCCACCATGTGAGCTCTGGGGATAACCTTGGCAGCAATGTTTATTACCTGCTGATCCCTCTTATTGACATAGCAAACAAGTTTTCTTGGTAATCAGAAGTAGAGGCAGTTGATCTTTTAATGTACTTGCTACTCTGTAGACAGAAAAACATTTATATAAGAAAACATGGCAAAAGTTCAGAAAGAAGAGACGAAAGGGCTCAATGATGCTGGTGAGAAATCCATTCAAAATCCTTCATTAAAATCAGAACTCTTGTTTCCCAGAAAGGATGACGCAAGAAAACTAATTTACACTGAGATGCCTCATGACTTTAATCATACCCGTAAATTTGGGCCCCTACACTTCCATTTCTCTTTTGTCCATTTTGTCTGCTTCCCATTCCTACTTTAAAAAGAACATCTCTTATTCAAATATTTTTCCACCCTTAGAGTTGTCTGTTGCTTTATTATAATAAGAAGAAGAAATTTAGGATCTGAGATTTTTCAGAAAAATGATTCCCAGACGATTTTAGATGATGGTTGAGAATTTGGTTGACCTCTGTAAACACCTCCCCCAACAGCATCCTATTCATGAAAGTTATAATATGGTGAAACTTAACTAAGGTCTATGTGTTAAAGTCTTTGATCTGAACTTGGAGGAACTGGGGATAGGGGTGATAGAAACCTTAGAGGCAGATCTTGATGAGAAATCTTCATATCATTGAGGTCAGGCCCTGCTCTCATTCAGTTTCTGGACCTGAGTTGGATCGCTTGGCTTTGCTAGATGCCTTTTTCATGTAATGCTGCAACAATCTAAAAGCGTACTTCACCTGACACTGACATTGCAATCATGATTTAAGCATACCTGACTCACCTAGACAACATAGCTTGTTAGTAGACAGTCAGAAGCACAAAGCTGTAATTTTTTTATTAACTGACAAAAAATGTGAAAATTCTGGACATTTTCAACCCTCTTGATGACACATGAATGTTGAGGAAATATACTCTGTGAAACATAACTTTTGCTCACACCCACTCCTACTGTGCCCTAATGGCATTACCCACAGTCACTGTCTGCCCACCCCAACACTTGTCAGTGTGAGAAATAGGAATCTTTCCTACAAACAGGAACATCAGGAGGTGTTAGTGCCACCAGAAATCTTACATATTGGGTGTTTCCAGCTATAAACTGAACTTTTGCCATCACCTTTTTACCTCATCTATCCTTTTTGAGCTTAGTACATCACAAGTCTCCTAGCAAAGGGGTTAATCTCTCAAGCCAGTAAATTTCCACCTGCCTAAGTCTCTCCCATGCCCTTCTTCATGCTAGCCCCAATAGTCCCTTCCCCTCACACACACAACCTAGAGATAAGCAAGGTTTCCTGATGCTCTTTTTATCTCCCTTCCCCTTAGAGCAGAATTTCACAGGAAGATTGCTCCCAGTACCTGTTAATTGAAGCCACTGAAGAAAGACCATTTCAAACCATGCCAAACAGAACACAGAAAGGAATAAATTGCCCTTGAAAAATCTGATTTCATGTGGAAACCTAGAAGACCTAATGGGCTTAGAGATAAAAGAGATTAATTCATTAAAAATCACGAAATTTCCATTAAGGATACAAACAATGCACAGGGACCATGCTTAAAATAACCCACAAAATGATAATTCATAGGGCCACATTGAATAAACCCATAGGTTGGACTTTGAGAAAAAACTTATTTCCAAAGGTGAGTAGATGGAATCATTTGCTCTTTACATTGAGTTTTCATGTGGAAAAGACACACTGATGCAGACTGTTTGGATATGGATATGGCCTCCTTATTTCACTGTTCCTTTTAATAAATCACAAGTCCAAACTGACTAAAGCTGTAGAAAACCACAGCAGTCCCGTGAACATTTGTTGGATGAGGTTGCACCTCAGAGATCCTGCTGTAAAACAAGTTAGGCTTCCTACTGCTCAGCAAAAGACAAACTTTGAAAAGCAAGAACCCTGTTCACAGCGGGCAGAAAAAGCCTAAGATTGGTATACTTGACCAATACTTGATATAGAAAATACTCACCAGAGCACTGCCAACAGTTCTCAGCCCTATAGATTGTTAGAGCAATTGCCTGGCAAACAAGCCTCTTTCTGAAATTTGAACATCCATTGTCTGATTTTCAACCAAAGAGCTCTTAGAAAATCCATGTAGGAGATCGGTGAACTACTTAACACTGTTATGGAGTTTCTGACCCCTGGAAAACAGACCAAAGACTCAATGCAACTATAATTAAAAGATTTCTTCATTACTGCCAGCAGAAGATCAACCTCTGCCCATCCCACGTGAAGGGATGCACTCTTGCCCTGGACACATGGGGAAGGGCCTAGGCCCAGCCCAGGATGATGTGGTGGACTTTGTGGAGCCCCTGTGGAGGGCCCTACCCTGCCTGGGGAATGGAGGGTGGATGGAGTGGGGGAAGGTTGGGGTGGGGTAGGAGGGGTGTCGTTGAGGGGAGGGAGAGGGAGAAGGGAGAAGGGATTGACATGTGAAACAAGCTTGTTCCTAATTTGAACTAATAAAAAAATATATAAAATAAAAAAAGATCAACCTCTGAGCCAAACTTGAGATTGCCATGGAAAGGGCAGTGAGAGAATGAGTTTTAAAGGCAAAAAACACAAGAAGACCTTGAGTATCTGCACAAGCAAGCAGAGGCTGTTCTTCTTTGTCAAGATTCGGTAGTCAAGGCAACCTAAATGTCTGCACAAATACGTTACTGAAGCAAAAAAGAACTTAGTCATACCATAACAAGTAGATGATTATGGCTGTATATTTCTGGGTGTGGGTCACAGAGTCCCAGTTACTAGGAACTTACCTTCCACAGACTGGAGTCAAAGACAAATGGATTGTGGTACCAAGAAAGATGCATAGCATAAATGCAGTTTTTTTAGAAATCACAATCACTTTAAGAAAATCTTCCAGGGAATGGCATTTTTTCGGAGAAAATGGTCTAAAATTTTCAGCTGATTCTCAGAGGAGACATTGGCCTTCAAAAATGTCAAGACCATTAGACTAGCCTTGAAGGCACTCTGTGATCTTCCTGCCATAATAATTTCAAGAGCAGATGAGTCATGTACTTGAATTTTAACTTGAGCAAGGTCTAAATTTACAGTTCCAGCTGCAGAGGGAATTTATTTACTGTCTACAGATCTAAATCCATGGTGTCCACTGCTGTAGGCTCTGTTGTTCAAAATGAATGGACAATTAAAGAACTGACTTGGACCCAAGGGACTTTAACATCCATCTCTTAGAACTCTCTGATCCAGTGCTGCTAAGTAAAATGGAGCAGTTGAATAAAGGAAAATAGAGGAGGTACTCCTAGGAGTATGAGAGAGTGAACAGAAGTAAAAGAAAGAAAACTTCTTGTTAGGAAGGCCTAAATGGAGGAGGGTACACAAGAAAAGAAGGAAGAAGAAACATGGAGAAGAGAAGATATAGGTGGTAAGGAACAGAAACTGTCATGAAGAATGAAAAGCAGTTAGTGGAAGTTCAGCTAAAGTGAAAAGAAGGAGAGTAGTTCTCAGCCTGAAAGGGGGGGAAAAGCCAGGAGTGGCTTGGAGGAGTGAAAAATAAAAGGAAATTAGAAGTAGAATGAAAAGGTGAAATATTTTTAAATTACATGATGTTACTATATGAGTTAGCAGGATATCACTCAAAGTCTGTGCTACATATGATACGATAGATTCTGATATCACTTACCCATAAAGTGACAAACAAGTATATACAATGTGGTGGCTTGAATAAAAATGGATCCCATAGTCCCATAGGGAGTGGCACTTTTAGGAGAGATAGTCTTGTTGGAGGAAGTATGTCATTGAGGGCAGACGTGCCCGGCACTCAAGCCACAATCAGTGTCACTGTCACTTCCCGCTGCCTTTGGGTTCAGATGTAGAACTTGCAGTTACCTTTCCAGCTTCACATCTGGATTCACACCACTATGCTTCCTGCCATAAAGATAATGAACTAAACCTGTGAACTGTAAGCCAGCCCCAATTGAATGTTTTCCTTCATAAGACTTGCCATGCTTGTGGTGTCTCTTCACAGCAAGTTCATGGTGTCTTTTCACAGCAATAAAACTCTAACTATGACACACAGCCTGACAGAGAAACATGACCCTTTAGGTAGCCATGACCCACCTATAGAAGAGCCAGATAGGAAAGATGACTGGAGATACTAGGAGGAACTCTACTGTTAGAGAGAAAACTGACCCAATGCAATTCCACAGACCACTTTTTTTCTCCATTTTTTTAAATTTAAATTAGAAACAAGATTGTTTTACATGTCAATCCCAGTTCCCTCTCCTTCCCCTCCTCCCCTGCCCCCCAGTAATTCCCTACCTATCCCATACTCTTTCTGCTCCCCAGGAAGGGTGAGACCTTCCATGGGGGATCTTCAGTGTCTGTAATATCATTTGGGATAGGGCCTAGGACCTCCACTGTGTGTCTAGGCTGAGAGAGTATCCCACTATGTGGAATGGGCTCCCAAAGTCTATTCTTATATTAGGGATAAGTACTGATCTACTACAAGAGGCCCCATAGATTTCCGAGGCCTCCTCACTGATACCCACGTTCATGGCGATCAGTCCTAGGCTGGCTTCCCAGCTATCAGTCTGGGGACCAAGAGCTCCCCCTTCTTCAGGCCTGTTGTTTCTGTGGGTTTCACCAGTCTGGTCTTGACCCCTTTGCTCATCACTCCTCCTTCTCTGCAACTGGATTCCAGGAGATCAGTTCAGTGTTTAGCTGTGGGTGTCTGCTTCTACTTCCATCAGCTGCTGGATGAAAGTTCTAGGATGGCATATAAGTTAGTCATTAATCTCATTATCAAGGGAGGGCATTTAAGGTAGTCTCTTCACTGTTGCTTAGATTGTTATTTGGGGTCATCCTTGTAGATCTCCAGACATTTCCCTAGTGCCTGATACCTCTTTAAACCTATAATGACTTCCTCTATTATGGTATCGCTTATCTTGCTCTTCTCTATTCTTCACCCAACTCAAACTTCCTGCTCCCTTATGTCCTCCTCACCCCTCCTCTTCTCCCCTTCTCATTTTTCCTGTTCCCTCGCCTCTCCCCCATGCTCCGAATTTTCTCAGGAAATCTTGTCCATTTCCCCTTCTTCGGGGGACTATGCAATATTCTCTTGGGGTCCTCCTTGTTTACTAGCTCCTCTGGCAGTGTGGATTGTAGACTAGTGATCCTTTACTCCATGTATAAAAATCATATATGAGTGAATACATACCATGTTTATCTTTTTGTGACTGGGTTACCCTACTCAGGGCAGTTTCTTCTAGTTCCATCCATTTGCCTTCGAATTTCAAGATTGCATTGTTTTTATTTTCTGCTGAGGAGTACTCCATTGTGTAAATGTACCACATTTTCACAATCCATTCTTCAGTTGAGGGGCATGTAGGTTGCTTCCAGGATCTGGCTATTACAAATAATGCTGCTATGAACATAGGTGAACAAATGTCTTTGTTGTTAAAATGTGCATCTTTTGGGTATATGCCTAAGAGTGGAATTGCTGGATCTTGTGGTAGACTGATTCACATTTTCCTGAGGAATCGCAATACTGATTCCCAAAGTGGCTGTACGAATTGGCATTCCTACCAGCAGTGGAGGAGTGTTCCCCTTTCTCCACATCCTCTCCAGCTTAAACTGCCATTGGTGTTTTTTTTTTTTTTTTAGCCATTCTGACAGGAGTAAGATGGTATCTCAGTTGTTTTGATTTGCAGTACCCTGTTGGCTAAAGATAGATGTTAAGCACTTTCTTATGTGACTTTCAGCCATTTTATATTCCTCTATTGAGAATTTTCTATTTACTTCTGTACCCCACTTTTTAATTGTATTATTTGGTGTTTTCACAGATCACTTTTTAGCCAACAGCTAAAGCATAAGAAGCATGGAAAGAATCAGACCAAACCATTGCACATCTCAAGCTGTTATCCACAGCTCCTAGCTGTCATGCAGGCTTCCGGGAATGTCAGCCTGTTTCTCAGTCTTTTTATATCTTTTTTTTCTGCAGATTTTTTTTATTTGAATTAGAAACAAGATTGTTTTACAAGACAATGTCAGTTCCCTCTCCCTCACCTCCTTCCCTACCACCACCCACCCCCAACTAAAACCCTACCTATCACATATACTTTCTGCTCCCCTGGATGGTGAGGCCTTCCATAGGGAGTCATCAGAATCTATCATATCTTTGGGATAGGGCCTAGGCCCACCCCCTGTGTCTTGACTCAGGGAGTATTCCTCTATGTGGAATGGGCTCCCAAAGTCCACAACTGTACTAGGGATAAGTACTGAACTACTCTAGGAGTTCCCGTAGATTTCCGAGGTTTCTTCACTGAAACCCATGTTCCTGGAATCTGGATCAGTCCCATGCTGGTATCCCAGCTATCAGTCTGGGGACCAAGAGCTTCCCGATGTTCAGGTCAGCAGTTTCTGTGGGTTTTGACAGCCTGGTCTGGACCCCATTTCTCTTCACTCATCCTTCTCTGCAACTGGGTTCCAGTTCAGTTAAGTGATTAGTTGTGGGTGTCTGCTTCTACTTCCACCAGCTGCTGGATGAGGGCTATCAGGTGGCATATAAGTCAGTCATCAATCTCATTATCAGGGGAGGGCATTTAAGGTAGCCTCTCCTCTGTTGCTTAGATTGTTAGCTGGTGATATCTTTGTAAATCTCCAGACCTTTCCCTAGTGACTGATTTCTCTGTAAATCTTAAATGTCTCCCTCTATTATGGTATCTGCATTCTTGTAATCTTCTATTCTTCCCCTGACTCAAACTTTCTGCTCCCTCATGTCCTTTGCACCCCTCCTCTTCTGCCCTTCTCATTCTGCTAGCTCCCTCTGCCCTCTTCCCATGCTCCTAATTTGCTCAGGAGATCTTGACCCTTTTCCCTTCTCCAAGGGACCATGTATGTCTCTCTTAGGTTCCTCCTTGTTACCTAACTTCTCTAACGGTGTCGATTGTGGGCTGGTAATTTTTTGCTCTATGTCTAAAATCCACATATGAGTGTGTACATACCATACACATGTACATACCATGTCTTTTTGTGATTGGGTTACGTCGCTCAGAATGGTTTCTTCTAGTTCCATTCATTTTCCTGCAAAATTCAAGAATTCCTTGTTTTTTCCCCATTGTGTAAATGTACCATGTTTTCTCTATCCATTCTTTGGTTGAGGAGCATCTAGGCTGCTTCCAGATTCTGGCTATTACAAATAGTGCTGCTATGAACATCATTGAACAGATGTCCTTGTTGTATTAATGTGCTTTTTTTGGGTATATGCCTAAGAGCGGAATTGCTGGATCTTGTGGTAGACTGATTCCCATTTTCTTGAGAAGTCACCAAAGTGGCTGTACAAGTTGGCACTCCCACCAGCAGTGGAGAAGTGTTACCTTTTCTCCACATCCTCTCCAGCATAAACTGTCATTGGTGTTTTGATTTTGGCCATTCTGACAGGAATAAGATGGTATCTCAGAGTTGTTTTGATTTGCATTTGCCTGATGGCTAAGGATGTTGAAGACTTTCTTACATGTCTTTCAGCCATTTTAGATTCCTCTATTGAGAATTGTCTATTTAGTTTTGTGCCCCACTTTTAAAATTTTATTTATATATTTATTTTTACTAATTCAATTTAGGGAACAAGCTTGTTTAACATGTAAGTCCCTTCTTCCCCTCCCTCCCCTCTCCCTCATCCCTCCTCCGCCACCCCTAACCTACCCCCCACCCCATCCAACCACCACTCCCCAGGCAGGTTAGGGCCCTCAACAGGGGCTCTGCAAAGTCCACCACATCTTCCTGTACTGGGCCTGGGCCCTTCCCCATGTGTCCAGGGACAGATTGTATCCCTTCACTTGGGATGGGCTCTCAAAGTCACTTATTATACCAGGGAAAAATGCTAATCCACTTGCAGAGGCTCCCTGGAGTACAAAGGCCTCCTTATTGGCATCCATGTTCAGGGGGCTGGATCAGTCTTGCACTGTCCTCACAGATAGCATCTGGGGTTGATGTGCTCTCCCTTGTTCAGGCCAACTGTTTCTGTGGGTTTCTCCAACCTGGAACAGAAGCCTTTGATCTTCATTCCTTCCTCTCTTCAACTAAATTCCAGATTTCAGCTCAGTGTATATCTGTGGATGTCTGTCTCTGCTTCCATCAGCCACTGGATGAGGGCTCTAGGATGGCATAAAGAGTAGTCATCAATCTCATTTTAGGGGAAGGGCTTTTAGGTTATCCTCTACTCCATTGCCTGGATTGTCAGATCGTGTTATCCTTGTAGGTCTCTGGAGATCTCCCTAGTTCCAGATCTCTTCTCAGACCTATAGTGGCTCCCTCTAATATGGTATCTCTCATCCTGCTCTCTCTCCTCTATTCTTCCCCCTACTCAATATCTCTGCTCCTCCATTTCCTCTCCTCTTCTACTCTTCTCCTGCTCTTATTGTGGCAGCACCCTCTCCCCTCCCCTCATGATCCCAATTAGCTCAGGAGTTCATGCCACTTCGCATTCCTGGGGTCTATTAATCCCTTAGAGTCCTTCATGTTTCCTAGTTTCTTTGGTGAAGGCGATTATAGGCTAGTAATCCTTTGCTCTATGTCTAAACTTCATATATGAGTGAATACATACAATGTTTGTCTTTTTGTGACTGGGTTACCTCACTTAGGATGGTTTCTTCTAGTTCCATCCATTTGCCTGCGAATTTCAAGATTCCATTGCTTTTTTTCTGCTGAGTAGTATTCCATTGTATGAATGCACCACATTTTCTCTATCCATTTTCAGTTGAGGGGCATCTAGGTAGCTTCCAGGTTCTGGCTATTACAAACAATGCTGCTATGAACATGGTTGAACATATGTCCTTGTTGTATGAACATGCAGTATTTTGGTATATACCCAAGAGAGGAATGGCTGGATCTTGAGGTAGATTGATTCCCATTTTTCTGAGCAACCACCATACTGATTTCCAGGGTGGTCTTACAAGTTCACACTCCCACCCGCAATGGAGGAGTGTTCCTTTTTCTCCACATCCTCTCCAGCATAGATTGTCATTGGTATTTTTTATTTTAGCCATTCTGACAGGCGTGAGGTGGTATCTCAGAGTTGTTTTGAGTTGCATTTCTCTGATGGCCAAGGATTTTGAGCACTTTCTTAAGTGTCTTTCAGCCATTTCAGATTCCTTTTTTGAAAATTCTCTGTTTAGTTCTGTACCCCGCTTTTTAATTTCATTGTTTGGTGTTTTGGTGGTTAGCTTCTTGAGCTCCTTATATATTTTGGAAATCACCCCTCTGTCATTTGTGAGGTCGGTGAAGATCTTTTCCTGTTCTGTGGGTGGTCGTTTTGTCTTACTGACTGTGTCCTTTGCCTTACAGAAGCTTCTCAGGTTCAGGAGGTCCCATTTATTAATTGCAGACCTTAGTGTCTGTGCTACTTGCATGATGTTCAGGAATTGGTCTGCTGTGCCAATTTGTTCAAGGGTAATTCCCACTTTCTCTTCTAGAAGATTCACTGTGGCTGGATTTGTGGAGAGATCTTTGATCCATTTACACTTATGTTTAGTGCATGGTGACAGATATGGATCTATCTGCAATCTTCTGCATGTCTGAATCCAATAGTGCCAACACCATTTGTTGAAGAAGTTATCTTTTTTCCATTGATACATTTAGCACTTTTGTCAAAAATAAGGTGTTCGTAGGTGCATGGGTTAATATCTGGGTCTTCAACTTGATTCCATTGGTCTATATGTCTATTCTTGTGCCAATACCAAGCTGTTTCCAGAACTATGGCTCTGTAGTAGAGCTTGAAGTCAGGGATGGTGATGCCACCAGAAGATCCTTTATTGTAAAGAGTTGTTTTGGCTATCCTGGGTTTTTTATTTTTCCATATAAAGTTGAGTATTGTTCTTTCAATGTCTGTGAAAAACTGTGTTGGGATTTTGATGGGGATTGTGTTGAATCTGTAGATTGCTTCTGGTAGGATCGCCATTTTTACTATGTTAATTATACCTATCCAAGAGCATGGAAGATCTTTCCATTTTCTGGTGTCTTCTTTAATTTCTTTCTTTAAAGACTCAAAGTTCTTATTGTACAGGTCTTTCACTTTTTTGTTACCCCAAGATATTTTATGTTGCTTGTGGATATTGTGAAAGGAGATGTTTCCATGATTTCTTTCTCATTGGATTTATCATCTGTATACAGTAGGGCTACAGATTTTTTTGAGTTAATTTTGTATCCTGCTACCTTGCTGAAGGTGTTTATCAGCTGTAGGAGTTCCCTGGTAGAGTTTTTCGGGTCACTAATGTAGACTATCATGTCATCTGCAAATAGTGAAAGTTTGACTTCTTCCTTTCCAATTTGTATCCCTTTGATCCCCTTTTCTTGTCTTATTGCTCTAGCTAGAACTTCAAGTACAATATTGAAGAGGTATGGAGAGAGTGGACAGCCTTGTCTTGTTCCTGATTTTAGAGGAATAGCTTTGAGTTTCTCTCCATTTAGTTTGATGTTCGTTATTGGTTTGGTGTATATTGTGTTTATCATGATTAGATATGTTCCTGTTATTCCTGTTCTCTCCAAGATTTTTATCATGAAGGGATGTTGGATTTTGTCAAAGGCTTTTTCAACATCTAGTGAGATGATCATGTGGTTTTTCTTTTTCAGTTTGTTTATATGGTGGATTATATTGATGGATTTTCATATGTTGAACCATCCTTGCATCCCTGGGATAAAGCCTACTTGATCGTGGTGGATGATTTTTCTGATATTTTCTTGCATTCGTTTCAGCAATATTTTATTGAGCATTTTAGCATCAATGTTCATGAGAGATATCGGTCTGTAGTTCTCTTTCTTAGTCATATCTTTGTGTGGCTTAGGTATCAAAGTGATTGTAGCCTTGTAGAAAGAGTTTTGCAATATCCCATCTGCTTCTATTGTGCGGAACAATTTGAGGAGTACTGGTATCAGCTCTTGTTTGAATTTCTGGTAGAATTGTGCAGTGAAGCCATCTGGCCCTGGGCTTTTTTTGGTTGGGACGCTTTTGATAACTGCTTCTATTTCATTAGGGGTTATGGGTCAATTTAAACTGTTTATCTGATCTTGGTTTAATTTTGGTAAGTGATATTTATCCAGAAAGCTGTCCATTTCCTTTAGATTTTCGAAATTTGTGGAGTACAGGTTTTCAAAATATGACCTGAAGATTCTCTGGATTTCCTCAGTGTCCATTGCTATATCCCCCTTTTCATTTCTGATTTCGTTAATTACATGATCTCTCTCTACCTTTTGGTTAGTTTTGCTAGAGGTTTGTCTATCTTGTTGATCTTCTCAAAGAACCAACTCTTTGTTTCATTGATTCTATGTAATGTTTTCCTAGTTTCTACTTCATTGATTTCAGCTCTCAGGTTGATTATTTCCTGGCGTCTATTCCTCCTTGGTGCATTTGCTTCTTTTTGCTCTAATGCTTTCAGTTGTTCTGTCAATTTTCGAATGTGACTTTTCTCCAGTCTCTTCATGTGGGCACTTAGTGCTATGAACTTCCCTCTTAGCACTGCTTTCAGAGTGTCCCATAAGTTCGGGTATGTTGTGTCTACATTCTCATTAAATTCTAGGATGTCTTTAATTTCTTTTTTTATTTCTTCCTCAAGCCAGGAATGGTGCATTTGGGTGTTCATTTTCCAAGAGTATATAGGTTTTCTGCCATTCGTATTGCTGTTTAATTCTAGCTTTAATGCATGGTGGTCTGATAAGATACAGGGGGTTATTTCAATTCTTTTGTAACTATGGAGGTTTGCTTTGCTGCCTACTATGTGGTCAGTTTTAGAGAAGGTTCCATGTGGTGCTGAGAAGAAAGTATGTTCTTTTGAGTTTGGATGGAATGCTCTATAGATATCCGTTAACCCCAGTTGGGTCATAACTTCTTTCAGATCCGATCCTTTGTTTCTTTGTTAAGTTTCTGTCTGTTGGTCCTGTCTAGTGGCGTAAGGGAGGTGTTGAAGTCTCCTACAATAAGTGTATGTGGTTTTATGTGTGGTTTGAGCGTTAGTAATGTTTCTTTTATAAATGTGGGTGCTTTCGTATTTGGGGCATAGATGTTCAGGATTGAGACTTCATCTTGATGGACTTTTCCTGTGATGAGTATGAAATGCCCTTCTTCATCTCATTTGATTGATTTTAGTTTAAATTCTAAATTGTTAGATATTAGGATTGCTACACCAGCTTGTTTCTTGAGCCCATTTGATTGGAACATTTTTCCCATCCTTTTACTCTGAGGTATCGCCTGTCTTTGAAGTTGAGGTGTGTTTCTTGTAAACAGCAGAAGGATGGATTCTGTCTTCGTATCCATTCTGTTAGCCTATATCTTTTTATGGGTAAGTTAAGACCATTGACATTTAGGGATATTAATGTCCATTGTTCGTTGGTTCTTGTTTGTTTTGGATTTATTGTTGGTGGTGTCATTGTGTGTGGATTTCGCTCTCCTGCTTCTTTTTGTGTTTGGTAAAATTAGATTATCTATTGCCTGTGTTTTTGTGAGTGTAGTTATGTTTGTTGGGTTGGAGTTTTCCTTCCAGAGCCTTCTGTAGTGCTGGATTTGTGGATATGTATTGTTTAAATCTGTTTTTGTCATGGAATATCTTGTTTTCTCTATCTATAGTGACTGAAAGTTTTGCTGGGTACAGTAGTCTGGGTTGACATCGATGCTCCCTTAGTGCTTGTATGGTGTCTATCCAAGACCTTCTGGCTTTCAGAGTTTCCATAGAGAATTCGGGTGATTCTGATTGGTTTGCCTTTATATATTACTTGGCCTTTTTCCTTTGCTGCTCTTAATATTTTCTCTTTATTTTGTAGATTTGGTGTTTTGATTATTATGTGTTTGGGGGCTTCTTTTTGTGGTCCACTCTGTTTGGCATCCAGTAAGCTTCTTGTACTTTCATAGGCATATCCTTCTGTAGGTTGGGGAAGTTTTCTTCTATGATTTTGTTGAATATGTTTTTTGTACCTTTGAGCAGTGTTTCTTCACCTTCTTCTATACCTATTATTCTTAGGTTTGATCTTTTCACGGTGTCCCATATTTCCTGGATATTTTGTGTTAGGGATTTGTTGTACTTGAGGTTTTCTTTGGTTGATGAATGTATATCCTCTAGCAAGTCTTCAATAGCTGAGATTCTCTCTTCTGTCTCTTGGATTCTATTAGTTATACTCACTTCTTTAGTTCCTGATCGTTTATCCAGTCTTTCCATTTCCATCATCGCCTTATTCTGTGTTTTCTTTGTTATGTCTATTTCAGCTTTCATGCTTTGAACTGTTTCAAGAGCTTCCTTCACTTATTTGGTTGTTTTTTCTTAGGTTTCTTTAGATTCTTTAAGAGATTTGTTTATTTCTTGAATTTTTTGGTTTGTCTTTTCCTCCATTTCTTGTAATTTTTTTGCTTGCTTTTTCTTCTATTTCTTTAAGGGATTTTCTTGTTTCCTCTTTAAAGGTCTCTATCTTCTTGTGGAGAAAATTTTTGAGGTCCATCTCTTCTTCATGCACTGTGTTGGGCTTGCTGGAGTGGAGTCCCTAGATTCTGGTGGTGTCATATTGGTCTTTCTGTTGTTGAGTGAGTTCTTATTCTGTCTTCTTCCCATATCTTCTTCCAGTGAGTGCAGGAGGGGTCTCTCTATCTCCTCTTGTTACCCAGTGATGTGTGTGGGTCAGGAATTCATTGTGCGAAGCTCTGGATGGTCTTGCCTCTCCTGGTAGTCTCCTCACTCTGAAGAAGTTAGGCCTCCATAGGGGTCAGGTGTGGGGGGGCACGGAAGGAAGTGTGGGGTGTTTCCAGGCTCAGGGAGTTCCTCACTGCCTGGGCAGGTCTACCTCAAGCAGGTGCAGGCCCGGGGAGATTGGGGTGGATGGGGCTTTGGAAGGGAGTTGGGTAAGAGCAGAGGATCACTCACCTCTTTGTGGATCGGTTGGCGGAAGGCAGAAAGGGAAGATAGAATGGCCTGTTCCCAGGTTCAGGGAGCTCCTCCCTGCCTGGGCGTGTCTACTCCAAGCAGGCACAAGCCAGGGGAGATCTGGGTGAATTACGCTTTGGACAGGAGTTGGGTAAGAGCGGGGGCTCACTCACCTAATTGTGGATCGGTCGGCAGAAAGGGAAGGAAACTTTTTTCAGTCCTCTTGTATCTTGTTACTATTTGGGGACAGGAGAGTGAGATACAGTGAGGGCACAGAACAATCTTGCAAACAAGGGCATGACTGCCCATACACTGGTCCTAATAAGCATATGGCCCTGTAGGCCAATGTGAGTTAACACGGGAAAGAAGCATTTATCACATGCTTCTCATGTTATCACTGTACATGTCACCTCCACAAACACAATCCTTCATTCAGTGTGCAGCCGGTCCATGTATAAATGGCTGCCCTAACAGTAACCATTCAAAGGAACTCTGTTAGTGATCACAGGCACCAGGCACTTGCAATCACTTTCTCTGATTCTCAAGGGACTGACGAATCCATTAACTTAGGAAACAGTCAAGTAGGAATAGCTAAGAAGCAGGCAGAGGCAGGGTTCTGTCATAAACTAGCAGATGTTGAGGGCCTAGCTGTTTCCTCTACATGGCAGGATCTTCCTCTCCACTGTCCCTCTGAGGAGCACCCACACAGTATCACAGTGGCTCTGACTTGATGATTCCTGTGTGTTTTAGTTACTGTCTCAGAATAAAAATGAGGGCTCAAAGAACAAATTTTCAAGCCATGGTTCTAAAATGTAAGGTGGGTTTACAAAGAAAGAAATGTATATTTTATTTAAGAAACAAACCAATTATTTATCTATAGATATTTCTTGCCTCATTGATTTCATCCATTAAAACAAAAAGCAGATGAACCTGTGTCTGAAAACTCCTACCTCAGCCCTCCCTTTTGGCTTGTCTGGCTCTGGTGATAGTTTTGGAGATAGGCAGCATGGCTTCTTCTGATTTCCCCATGACAATAGCAGCCAACCTTCTGCAACCAGTGACTCCCACTTTGTATTTGGCTCGTTTACAGATTTGCCAGTTGCTTCAAAACTTTGTGGTTCAAGGGCTCCATCTTGAGGCAGGTTTTGTTTCTCTCAATGCCTCCATGGTTAGGAAGACAACAGAGGCAAAATGTAGAATTTTGCTGTCTAGCACAGATTACTTGTATTTGGTGTGTTTTTGCTGTTGTTGTTGTTGTTCACAGGAAAACTTCTGACTATAGAACAGCAATTGGGGCTTGAATACACATGATAAAGTTCTCTACATTTGATGGCTCTCACTTAAAAATTTGTAAAAGTTAATTAGCAATATCTTAGCACAGTAGCAACTGATATACAACTTGAGGTTTATAATGAGTTCTTTCTCCCAGTTGCTGGGAACCATTTACAGAAACCACGGCGTTTGAATGGCTGGGTTCTAAAGGAAGATACAGACATCTGGAACCAAGCACTTAAAGTTCTCTGTGTAACCTTTCATAGGATCCTACTTCCAATGGGTCAACCATCAATGTAGACCAGGATTCAGCCCCCAACATGTGTGTGAGCATGATTTGTGGTAACACCCCTCTTATATCAACTAAACATCCTACTGGTGGTGCTTCCTTAAATCACTCTTTGCGCTTTTCTAATAATGTATCTGTGTCATTTCATCTTTACCACTATATTCCTCAAATAAACAAGTTGGCATAACGTCTTTCTCTTGACTAGACTCTGATTGGCATAGTACTGAAGCTCTATCTTTTTGCCTTTAGAATTCTGATAATCATATATATGTTGAAGAACATCTATAGTAAGCATAGAATTCTGTGAAAAAGTTTATTGCACAAAGACTAAAATCTGTGTATAAAGGCATGTCAGAGGCAGTATAGACTCCTAGATTTATGGAGTCAGAAGAACCTCAAACATGTAATCAAATGAGCATTGCCAAGTAATAGAAAGTTTGAACATCAAAGTTTGTTGTAACTGTTAAACTTTAACCAACAAAGTTGAAATTCGGAAAGAAGACTTGGGTGAAAAGAGGAAGGAGAAAGTAGTATTAGAAATTATGTTTCTAGAAATATCAACTTCTTAAATGGATGACTTCAAGCTGAGGGGTAATTTTCAGCTTGGCCATATAAAGCAAGACTCAGGTCGAAGTGAAAATACCATCAACTAAACAGCAATTCTTAGCACACCACAGGGAACTCTGTTCCCACAAAGAATAATACAGGAGTAATAACCTGCTCCATGCAACAGTGGGGAAGCCATTCAGAAGAGCCTGGAATAAAATCTTTGAAAGCCAAAGGAAAAGGCAGATAGATAATAAAGAAAAATAATCCATACACTTGGATCCAAAAATTATTTCACTTGCATTTTGATTTTCAAATAATATTTTAAAATATTCATTCATTGAGACCAAGGTAACATGTAGCTTTTAATAATTTCATTTAAAAACTGACTGAAAGTCATGGGTAGAAAGCTTGACTAGTATGTGCAAGGCCCTGGGCTCCACCTCTAGCAAAATAGATAAATAGATAAATCAATAAATGTCTAAAATTTTGTTTTGTTTATAAAGAAATTCCTTGATAAAAGTTAAACATTTTATAAACTCTAAGTATTTAAGGACAAGAGAAAATATTGATAATTTGTTGGTAAATTTAAGCAAGTAGAGCCTAGTGATTTATTTAGGAATATCTTCTAGAAGCAGGAATGAGGAAGGGGAGTGAGAGCGATGATATAAGAGGGAGGATAATTTCTTTAATGGCTGCTTCTTGGAAGGCAGTTTCATATGGGGACTTATCCTCCACTTTGGGAACTGCAAAATGGGGATATGTCAGTCATGTAGAATTCTATACACACAGTTATTTGGAATCTTCAGCCCTCAGAATCCCAACATCATAGCTTCAGTTCCAACATTACTACTCTTAGTCCTCATTTTCCTGCTTTCCATTCTGTTTGTTGTCAAGCCAGTAGATACTAGAGATGCAAGCGCTGTCATGTAAACTCTGTATCTCAGAATTCCAAGCACTAGTGCTTGCTTGGGGGTGGTGATGGCTGATTTTCTTTAACTTGGTTGGATTAAGAAACACCTAAAGGGTATTAGGAAGGCATACCTTTGGGTACGCCTATGAGGACATTTCTAGAGATAATTAACAGTGCCTGCAAGACCCATCCTGAATGTGGGTAGCACCATCTCTTGGGCTGGAATCCCAGACATAACAAAAAGGAGGGAAGAAGGAAGCCATCTGGGCATGAGCTCCCGCTAAAAAGCAATGTCCCATAGCCACTGCTGTGAGCTGCTCCTGCCACCATGCCTTCCCCACCAAGATGGGCTGTACCCTCAAATTGGGAGCAAAACTAAATCATTTCTCCCTTAAAAGCCACAAGGTGTACGCATAAAAGGGAAGTGGGCAGATATGACCTTAAAGGGCTCTTCCTAATCAAAGCCTCCTAAGATGCCTGGAAAACCTCAGGCTCTTAAGACTAAAGCTTGGATTGGGAAACAAGTTTTCTTCACATTGAAACATGCAGCCTTTGTGTTTTCTTCACATTGAAACATGAAGCCTTTGTGTTTGCAGCTTAGAAACATGGCTGGAGAGGGTTAATAGCTTACATTTGCAAAAGTAATATTTCATGCCTTCAGAATTCTGAAACCACATTAAATGCCAAGAAGGAAGATTTTTGCCCAGAATCTAGCAAAGCAATACTTTTCCACAAATAACTACTGCTTGCTGGATCATTAAGGAATTTTGTTCTCCATGCATTTATTAAATTTTTCGTCTCCCAAATTAATGTCAAGTATTAAATAGGAAAAAATTAGATTTAATTTCTGGCCAGGTGAATTTAGGAACATATATTCAATATACCTCCTGTTGAAACAGAGAAAAGATTTAATTTGAAAAAAAATAAGGATATTGAAATGGAGAATAAGCTGGGCATTGGTGGCACACGCCTTTAATCCCAGCACTCAGGAGGCAGAGGCAGGTGGATCTCTGTGAGTTCGAGACCATCCTGGTCTACAAGAGCTAGTTCCAGGACAGCCTCCAAAGCCACAGAGAAACCCTGTCTCGGAAAAAAAAAAACAAAAAGAAATGGAGAATAAATTTAATGTGAAAATCTCTTTGTATTTAATAACATTGCCATGATAATGGTAATCAGTACTATATTAATTATAAACACATTATATTACAACTTTCCAAACAAGAAGAAAAGCCATAAACAAAACAGGGAAGCAACTACTGAGTTGGTTATGGACAATTAAGGCTCAAACCGACTGTGGATCCTTTCATAATCAAGGCAGATTCCATGCAGAATAGTATCTTAGAATTATGATTTTGACAGAGAAACTGAAGTATTTCCCTGCCAACTGTCATCCTCAAAGAAGTTGGTTCTCTATATGTCAGGGTGGAACAAGAAATGTTCCACAGCTTCATAGAAGACCTAAATCAGGATAGCTGAGAAATTCTGGGGATGATTTAGTTGGGAAGTTGATGGCATGGATGGGACCTATATACTGAAGTCAAAGAAATGTCACGGAGAGTACAGAACAGCATATTCTACAGCCCTAATCTGAATCCTCCAGGTTTGCTTCTGCCCAAACAAACTCATCAAAACTCTGTCACTAGCTCTACAAGCTGATGGCCAGATGCAATTTATAGTGAAAGACTTCAGAAAAAAAAAAAACGGTAATCAGAATTTGTTGTGTACAGTCCTTGGTACCACTAGACTTGAGACAGTATTGCAAATGATGTTCATCATCTCAGTCTTCTACCATGTCTTCCTCATTTCTGTTATCCTCAGTCAGAAGTTCAGCTTGTGCAAATGATTTAGTAAAAGAAGTAATTCCTCATTTTATTAATGTATACATTTTTACTTCATTTTTTAAATTTTTTATTTTACATCTGCAGTTATCCCTCCCTCCCCTCCTCCCAGTCCCTCACCACCACCTTTCCTCAGCCCCCCTCATCCTCTGCTCCTCCATTTCTATTCAGAAAAATGCAAGCCTCCGATGGATATAACAAAACATGGTATATCAAATTGCATTGAGACTTAGAACCTTCCCTTGAATGAAGGCTGGGCAAATAAACCCAGTACAGGGAGTAGGGTCCCAAATGCCAGCAAAGGAGTCACAGACATCCCCTGTTCCCACTGTTAGGAGTCCCCCAAGACCAATCTATACAATTGTAACATATATGCAGAGGGCCTAGGTTAGTCCCATGCAGGCTCCCTGGCTGTGGGTTCAAACTCTGTGAAGTCCTATGAGCCCAGGTTAGTTGATCCTGTGGGTTTTCTTGTGACATCCTTGACCCCTCTGGTTCTTCCAATCCTTCCTCCCCTCTTCAGCAGGAATCCCTGAACTGGACTTAATATTTGGCTGTGGGTCTCCACATCTGTTTCCATCAGTTGCAGGATGAAGCCACTCTGATGCCTATCTGTTAGTTTAGCAGAATATTGTTAAACATCATTATATTGACATTTTTCTCACCACTCATGTTTGTTTCTATTCTAGGTCTCTGGTTGGCCACTCCCACAATCTCTGTACCACCCTTACCCCATCTCATCCAATAGGCAAGCCAGACTGTAGGTCGAAGGTTGTGTGGCTGTATTGGTGTCTCAATCCATATACTGGAAGTCTTTCTTATTCACAGTAGATGTACAGTTTAGGCTATGTGTCCCCTATTGCTTGGAGTCTTAGCTGTGGTCATCCTTGTAGATGCCTAGGAGTTTCCCTTTCAATGGGTTTCTATATCACCCCCAAATCCCTTTGCCTTCCCAGTCATCTCTCCGTACTCTTCTCCTCCATCCTTCCCCACCTGATCCTTCATGTTCCCATCTCCACCTGCCCGCAGTTCACCCACAAATTATCTTTTATTTCCTCCTTCCTGGGGAGATCCAAGCATCCCCTCCACACCTTGAGCTCTCCTTGTTACCTAGACTCTCTGGGTTTGTGAATTGTAACATGATTCGGTTATTCTTTAGAGCTAATATCCACTTATAAGTGACTAAGTACTGTATCTGTATGGTCTGGGTTACCTCACTCAGGAAGAATTTTCATACTTCCATCTATTTGACTGAAAATTTCATGATGTCATTGTTTTTAGTTATTTAATTTTATTTTATTAACATTTTCATTTATTTTAATTTCCTCTTCCCTCTTCTTTCATCCCCCCCAGTCCCATCTATACCTCTCCCCATCCACTCCTCCTCCATCTACATTCAGAAAGGAGCAGGCCTCCTATGGGCTTGGACATCAAGTTGAGATAGGATTTAGCTCCTCCCCCTGCACCAAAGCTAGGCAAAGTAATCCATCAAGGGGAACAGGTTTCCAAAAGCCATCTATGTTTGAGGGACAGGTACTGATCTCATGTCTAAGAGCCTTACAAACAGACCAAACTACACAACTGTCACACATATGCAGAGGCTCTAGGTCGGTACCATTCAGGCTCCTTAACTGTTGGTTCTGAATCCATGTGACCCCATGAGCTCAGGTCAGTTGTCTCTGTAGCTTTCTCCATCATGACCTTGACACCCCCTGGCTCCTACAATCCCTCTTCCCTTTCTTCAAGATGACCCCCAGAGTTCTACCCAGTGCTTTCTTGTAGATCGATGCATCTGTTTCCGTCATCTACTGGATAAAGGCTCTCTGATGATAATTAGGACACTCACCAATCTGATTACAATAGACGGCCAGTTCAGGCACCCTCTCCATTATTTCTAGGAGTCTTAGCTGGGGTCTTCATTGTATATTCCTGTGAGTTTCCCTGATATCATTGTTTTTAACAATTGTGTAATGTTCTATTGTATAAATGTACCACATTTTCTTTGTCTGTTCTTGGGTTGAGGGACATCTAAGATTTTTCCAGATTCTGCCTATTACAAATAAAGCTGCTATAAACATAGTTGAGCAAGTGTGCTCATAGTATGATTGAGCATTCTTTGGGTATATGCCCAAGAGTAGTATAGCTGGGTCTTGGGGTAGATAGATTGCCAGTTTTCTGAGAAACTGCCATATTTATTTGCAAAGTGGCTGTACAAGTTTGCATTTGCACCAGCAATAGAGCAGTGTTCCTCTTGCTCAACATCCTCTCTAGCATGAGCTGTCTCTTGTTGTTTTGATCTTACCCACTCTGACAGGTGTAAGATATAATCTCAGAGTCATTTTGATTTTCTTTTCCTTGATGGCTAAGAATGTTGAACATTTCTTTAAGTGTTTCTTGGGCATTTGAGATTCTTCTGTTGTGAATTCTGTACCCCATTTTTAAAAATAAACTCTTATTTAAATTAAAAACAATCTTATTTTGCATACCAATTCCAGTTCCCTCTCCTTCTCATCCTCCCATGCCTCTAACAACTCCCATCCCACCCCCCACTCACTCCCCAGGGAGGGTGAGGCCTCCCATGAGGGATCACCAAAGTCTGACACATCATTTGGGGCAGTACCTAGGCCCTCCCCTGGGTATCTAGGCCGAGAGGGTATCCCTCCATATTGAATAGTCTCCCAAATCCCATTCATGTACTAGGGATAATACTGGTTCCAATGCCAGAGGTCCAATAGACTTCCCTGGCCCCCCACCTCACACTCACGTTGAGGGGCCTAACTTGGTCTTATGCTGATTCCCCAGCTGTCAAACTGTGGTCCTTGAGCTCTCATTTGCTCAGGTCAACTGTTTTTGTGGGTTTCCCCAACATGGTCTTCACCCCTTTGCCCATCACTCCTCCCTCTCTACAACTGGACTCCAGGAGTTCGGCTCAGTGCTTGGCTATGAATCTCTTCTTCTGCTTCCATCAGCTAATGAATGAAGGCTCTATGATGGCATTTAAGGTAGTCATTGATCTCATTATAGGGGAGGGGTATTTAAGGTAGCCTCTCCACTATTGCTTAGATTCTTAGTTAGGGTCATCCTTGTGGATCCCAGGGTATTTCCCTAGTGTCAAGACACTTAAAAATTGTTCAACATCCTTAGCCATCAAGGAAATGCAAATCAAAACAACTCTGAGATACCATTTTACTCCTGTCAGAGTGGCTAAAATCCATAAGACCAATGTCAGTCTATGCTGCAGAAGATGTGGAGAAAGGGAAACACTCCTCCATTGCTGGTGGGAGTGCCAACTCGTACAGCCACTTTGGAAATCAGTATGGTGGTTCCTCAGGAAAATGGGAATCAGTCGACCACAAGATCGAGCAATTCCACTCTAGTTTGATTATTCTCCAGCTTCTTTATGTGGGCACTTAGTGCTATGAACTTTCCTCTTAGCACTGCTTTCGTTGTGTTCCATACATTTTGATATGGTGTACATTCATTTTCATTGAATTCTAGGAAGTCTTACATTTCTTTCTTTATTTCTTCCTTGACCCAGTGGTAATTTAGTACAGAGATGTTCAGTTTCAATGAGTTTGTAAGCTTTCTGTAGTTTCTGTTGTAATCGAACTTCAGCTTTACTCTATGGTGGTCTGATAGGATACAGGGGGTTATTTCAATTTTCTTGTATCTGTTGAGACATGCTTTGTGACTGGGTATGTGGTCGATTTTGAAGAATATTTTGTGAGGTGCTCATAAAAGTGTATTATTTTGTATGTGGGTGATATGTTCTATAGATATCTGTTAGGTCCATTTGGGTCATAATTTCTGTGTGCTCCAGCATTTCTCTTGTTTTTGTCCATGTGACACATTCATTGATGAGAATGGGTTATTGAAGTCTCTCACTATCAATGTTTGAGGGTCAATGTGTGATTCATGCTTTAGTAGTGTTTCCTCTATAAGCATGAGTGCCCTTGTGTTTGGGTCATAGATGTTGAAAAACTGAGATGTCATCTTGATGGATTTTTCATTTGATGACTATAAAGTATCCTGCCCCATCTCTTTTGATTAATTTTGGTTTGAAATCTATTTTATTAGATATTAGAATAGCTATATCAGCTTACTTATTGGAGGAATTTGCTTGAAATCCTTTTCTAGCTCTTTACTCTGAGGTAATGTCTATCTTTGATGTTGAGGTATGTTTCTTATATGCAACAGAGGGATGAATCTTGTTTTCCCATTCATTCTGTTAGTCTGTGTCTTTTTATTGGGGCAATTGAGTCCATTGATATTGAGAGATATTAATGACCAATGATTGTTAATTCATATTATCTTATTGAAGTTGTGAAGGGTTGTGTGTGTGTGTGTGTGTGTGTGTGTGTGTGTGTGTGTGTGTGTGTGTGTGTGTGTGTGTGTGTATGTCTGTGTCTGTGTCTATGTCTGTGTGTCTGCATCTATGTGTGTGTCTGTGTGTCTGTGTCTTTTCCTTCTTTGGGTTATGCTGCTTTGAGATTATTTATTGCCTGTATTTTCATGCATCTAGTTAACCTCTTTTGATTGGAGGTTCCTTTTAGTACCTTCTGTAGGGCTAGATTTGTTGGTTGACATTGTTTAAGTTTGACTTTATAATGGAATATCTTCTTTTCTCCATCCATGGTGATTGAAAATTTTGCTGGGTATAGTATTCTGAGCTGGCATCCATGGTCTCTTATTGTCTGTAAGACATCTGTCTAGGTCCTTCTGGGTTTAGAGTCTCCAAGTTGAGTGTAACACTAATAGGTCTGCCTTTTTATGTTACTTGGTCTTTCTCCAGTTTTTAAATATTCTTTCTTTGTTCTATGTGTTTTGATTACTATGTGATGAGGGCTCTTTTCTTGTCCGATCTATTTGATGTTGTGTAAGCTTCTTGTACCTATATAGGTATGTCCTTCCATATATTAGGACAATTTTCTTCTATGGTTTTGTTAAAATTATTTTCTGGGACTTTGATCTGGGAAACTTCTCCTTCACTTCCTATTAGTGTTATGTTTTATCTTTCCATACTGTCTCAAATTTTCTGAATATTTTGTGTCAGGAATTTGTTTTTGGATTTAACATTTTCTTTGACTCGTATTTCTATGATGCCTTCAACACCTGAGAGTCTCTCTTTCATCTCTTGTATTTTGTTGGCGATGTTTGTGTCTGTAGTTCCTGTTCATTTATCTGGGTATTCCATTTCCATAATTCCCTCAATTTGTGTTTTCTTTATTGCTTCTATTTCCATTTCCAAGTCTTTAATAATTTTGTTCATTTCTACCAACTGTTTCTTCTTGACAATCTTTAAGAGATTTATTAATTTTCTCCAAATTTTTTATTGTCTTTTCTTCAATTTCTTTAAGGGGCTTTTTTTCCTGTTTAAGGACTGCTATCATCATCATAAAGTTTGTTTTAAGGTCATTTTCTTGTGCCTCAGCTCTCTTGGAATATTAATGGCTTGCTCATGGCTAGGTATCTGGATTTGCAATGATTATAGGTTTAGGTGCCAATGTCTTTGTTGGATGGGGGTTTTCTTCATTGGTTTCTGTTTCCTCTCTGGTCTTCTGGCTATTCTTGCCTGTGGTTGAGTAGAGGGTCTCCACTTTCATTTGGTGCTGGTTTTCAGATGAACTGGGTGGCCACTGGTCCAGCAGGGGCTTCTGCTCAAGTTTGGGGCTGGAGTTCCAGCTATGTACATGGTCTTTTATCTGGGTGGGTCCCCTAGGTTTCAGGATACTGTCCTGGCTTTTGGTGAGTTAGGAGGCTTCTGCCTGGTTTTCAGAGAGTTGGTCTGGTCTCTGGGGTTCAAGATGCAGTTCTGGACTCTAGGGTTCAGGATACCCACCTGAAGACTTTAGCCAGAGATGTGGGCTGGAATATGGTTATAAGGAGATGAGGAGCAGTTGGAATTATGCTGAGCGAGCATCAGAAGGGTGGTGGGAGCAGTATTACCTAGGGTTCTGGATGGAAGAGGAGGCTTTCAGCAGAAGAATCGGCCAAGACATGTAACTTTGTATTTTTAACTGTGTCCTTTAGACACTCCATCAACTAATCCTGTCCATTTTAATTAATTCCCAGTTGATGAGAATTTGCTGTAGGATCCTTTACATTCATGGAGTGTAGACAAAATGAAAAAAGATCACATAATAGTCTGAATGTATGAAAAGCTTCATAAAAAGTAATTGAATTCTGGGATATAGCACTGGTCTCAATAAGATAACATACTGATATAATATATAATTATTGCAATATATTTGGCACAGTATATCATAATTTTCTAATTCCTGTTAGAACATGAGTTTCAGTGGCTTCTACTTATCTTAAATGAAATTAAAGTTAAAATCAGAAGGATAGAAATCATTTCTTAAAAAATACTCTAATCTGACATCTGGGGTCTGCTCACCGGATCCCAACTTGGCAGCAGGATCCAACACACCCAGACACTGCCAAGGCCCGGGAAACAGTGCCACCTCCATCTACTAGAAGAGGAGAGACATCACAGTATTGGAACTGTTTGCATCTACCAGAAGGGAACCTTGGTCCAATACCCACCAGGAGAGGAAGAGACTCCTGCTACACCCACAAGAAGAAAGGATGAGAAGAGTACAAGGTAAAAGCACATTCAACAAAAGAAAACCCAATATGACACCGCCAGAGACTAGGAACCATACACCAGCAAGACCTGAACATCATAGTGCAGATAAAGCAAAAGAGAATGACCATAAAAACATCTTCATGAAAATGATAAAGGACCTCAAAGAGGACATGAGAAAATCCCTTAAAGAAATGGAAGAAAAAAACAAACCAAAAAACACAAGATATCAACAAATCTCTCAAGGAAACAGTTCAAGACCTAAAAACTGAAATAAAGACAATAAAGAAAGCACAATCTGAGGGAATGCTGGAAATAGAAAAGATGGGTAAATGATCAGGAACTACATATGCAAGCATAACCAACAGAATACAAGAGATGGAAGAGAGAATCTCAGGAGCTGAAGATACACTAGGAGAAATAGACTCATCAAACAAAGAAAATCTTTAAGTCCAACAAATCCCTAACACAAAATATCCAGGAAATATGGGATACCATGACAAGACCATACCTAAGAATAATAGGTACAGAAGAAGGTGAAGAAATCCAACTCAAAGGTACAGAAAACATATTGAACAAAATCATAGAATAAAACTTTACCAAACTACAGAAAGACATGCCAATGATAACACAAGAAGCCTAAAGAACACCAAATACACTGAACCAAAAAAGATCTCCTCACATAATAATCAAAACAACAAACATACAGAATAAAGAAAAAATATTAAGAGCAATAAAGGAAAAAGGTCAAGTAACATATAAAGGCAAACCTATCAGAATTACACCTGACTTTTCCATGGAAACTCTGAAAGCCAGAAGGTCCTGGATAGATATTCTACCTACACTAAGAGACCATGGATGCCTGCCCAGACTACTATATCCAGCAAAGCTTTCAATCATTATAGATGGAGAAAACAAGATATTCCATGACAAAACCAGATTTAAACAGTACACATCCAACAATCCAGCCCTACAGAAAGTTCTGGAAGGAAAACTGCAACCCAAGGAAGTTAACTACAACCAGAAAAATACAGGCAATAGATAATCCCACTTCACCAACAGCCAAAAGGAAAGAGGCATAGAATGCCACACATAATTTCACCACCATCACCAAATAAAACACAAACAAGAATGAATAATCAATGGTCATTAACATCCCTCAACATTAATGGTCTTAACTGGCCTATAAAAAGACACAGATTAGCAGAATGGATAAGAAGACAGAATCCTTCCTTCTGCTGCATACAAGAAATATACCTCAAATTCAAAGACAGACTGTACCTAAGAATTAAAGGTTGGGGAAAGATTTTTCAATCAAATGGGCCCAAGAAACAAGCAGGGGTAGCAATCTTAATATCTAACAAATTGGACATTAAACTAAAATCAGTCAAAAGAGATGAAGAAGGTCACTTCCTACTTATCACAGGAGAAATCCATCAGAATGAAGTCTCAATTCTGAACATTTATGCCCCAAATAAAAAGGCATCCACGTTTGTAAAAGAAACATTACTAAAACTCAAATCACACATAAAACCACACACACTTATAGTGGGAGACTTCAACACCCCACTTTCACCACAGGACAGGAACACCAGAAAGAAACTTAAAATTAAACAAAGGAACTAATAGAGGTTATGGCACAATTGGACTTAACAGATATCTATAGAACATTCCATCTAAATACAAAACAGTATACCTTCTTCTCAGCGCCACATGGAACCTTTTCTAAAATTGAACACATACTGGGTAACATAGCAAACCTTAACAGGTACAAAAACTTGAAATATCCTCCTGTATCTTATCAGACCACCATGCTTTAAAGTTAGAATTCAACAACAACACGAATTACAAAAAAAACCTACAAACTCGTGGAAATTAGGTAACACCAAATTGCACCATTCCTGGGTCGAGGAAGAAATAAAAAAAAATTAAAGATTTCCTAAAATTCAATGAGAATGTGGACACAACATACCCAAACCTATGGGACACTTTGAAAGCAATGCTAAGAGGAAAGTTCACAGCGCTAAGTGCCCACATGAAGAAACAGGAGAATTATCACACTAGAAAATTAACAGCACAACTGAAAGCTTTATTTAAACCACAAAGAAGCCAATACACACTGGAGGAGCAGACACCAGGAAATAATCAAATTGAGGGCTGAAATCGATAAAATGCAAACTAGGAGAACAATACAAAGAATCAATATAGCAAGAAGTCCAGGGAGGAGGATGGGGAAAAGAGACGCAAGAGAATGACCACAAGACAGGATTCTGATCAAGTGGCAAATTTTATTTTTTCTAGGCTAGTTTATATAATCAGTAGTATGGGTTAAGTGTAGGGGGAGAAAAGGCCAAGAGCCAGGTGTTAGTTTAAGCAGGATGTTAGAAAACTATTGAAAGAGGACGTTGGCATAGTAAAAAGTTCATGGGTGGTGGGGAGAGGGAGGATTAACTAGGTAAGTGGTGGGATAAGGGAGGGTTGCTTAGGTAAGTGGGCCTGTGGTTGGAACAAAGGATTTGAAATCTGGGTCATGTTCTTCCTTCTGGGTATTCATGCTTCTAGAGGCCATTTATAACCAAAAGAGAGTTCTATAATCATGTGGCTTGCCAAGTTTGGGCTAAACCTTAATGCCAAGCTGTATGGCTACCAACAATAACCAAGAGTTGGTTCTTCAAGAAAATCAAACAGATAGAAAAACCTTTATCCAAACTTACCAAACAGCAGAGAGAGAACATGAAATTTAATAAAAAAAGGAATGATAAGGGGAACATAACAACAGACACTGAGGAAACCCAAAGAATCATGATGTCATACTTCAAAAACCTATAGTCCTTAAAATTCGAGAATCTAAAGGAAGTAGACAATTTTCTGGACATATTTCACTTACCAAAATTAAATCAAGAACAGGTAAGCAACATAAATATGTCTATAACCCCTAATGAAATTGAAGCAGTCATCAAAAGTCTCCCAACCAAAAAAAAGCCCAGGGCCAGACAGCTTCAGTGCAAAATTCTACCAGAAATTCAAGGAACAGCTAATACCAATTCTCCACAAAGTATTCCACAAATAGAAGTAGAAGGGTCATTGCCAGACTTTTTTATGAGGCTTCAATAGCCTTGATACCCAAGCCACACAAAGACACAAGAAAGAGAACTATAGAACAATATCCCTCATGAACATTGATGCAAAAATTCTCAATAAAATACTGGCAAATCAAATCCAAGAACACATCATAGAAATCATGCACCATGATCAAGTAGGCTTCATCCCAGGGATGCAAGGATGGTTCAACATTCAAATATCCATCAATGTAATCCACCATATTAACAGACTGAGCAAAAAGAACACATGATCATGTCACTAGATGCCAAAAAAGCCTTTGACAAAATCCAAAACCGCTTCATGATAAAGGTCTTGGAGAAATCAGGGATAACAAGAACATACCTCGACATAATAAAAGCAATATACAGCAAGCCAACAGCCAACATAAAATTAAATGGAGAGAAACTCAATGCAATTCCTACAAAATTGGGGAGAAGACAAGGCTGTCCACTCTCTCCATACCTCTTCAATATTGTCATTGAAGTTCTGACTAGAGCAATAAGACAACAAAAGGAGATCAAGGGAACACAAATCAGATAGGAAGAAGTCAACCTCTCACAATTTGCACAAGTGATCCAAAAAAACTATACCAGGGAACTCCTACAGCTGATAAACACCTTCAGCAAAGTGGCAGGATACAAGATTAACTAAAAAAAATCTGTAGCCCTACTATATACGGATGACACATTGGTGGAGAAAGAAATTAGAGAAACATCACCCTTTACAATTGTGACAAACAACATAAAATACCCTGGGGTAACACTAACCAAAAAAGTAAAAGACCTGTACCATAGAATTTTGAATCTCTAAAGAAAGAAATTAAAGAAGATACCAGAAAATGGAAAGCTCTCCCATGCTCTTGGATGCGTAGGATCAACATAGTAAATCTGGCAATCTTGCCAAAAGCAATCTACAGATTCAATGCAATGCCCATCAAAATCCCAACACAATTCTTCACTGACCTTGAAAGAACAATTCTCAACTTTATATGGAGAAACAAAAGACCCAGAATAGCCAAAACAACCCTTCACAGTAGAGGAACTTCTGGAGGCATCATCATCCCTAACTTTAAGCTCTATTACAGAACTATAGTCCTGAAAACTGCTTGGTATTGGCACAAAAATAGACAGGAAGACCAATGGAATAGAGTTGAAAACCCTGATATTAACCCACACACCTATGAACACCTTATTTTTGACAAACAATCCAAATATATACACTGGAACAAAGAGAACATCTTCAACAAATGGTGCTGGCATAACTGGATGCATACATGTAGAAGACTACAGATAGACCCAAGCCTTTCACCCTGCACAAAACTTAAGTCAAAATGGATCAAAGACCTCAACATAAACCCAGCCACACTGAACCTATTAGAAGATAAAGTGGGGAACACCCTTGAATTAATCCATACAGGAGACCGATTCCTGAACATAACACCAGTAGCACAGACACTGAGATCAACAATTAATAAATGGGACCTCCTGAAACTGAGAAGGTTCTGTAAGGCAAAGGACACTGTCAGCAAGACAAAACGACAGCCCACAGACTGGGAAAAGATATTCACCAACCCCACATCTGACAGAGGGCTGATCTCCAAAATATACAAAGAACTCAAGAAGTTATTCTCAAAAACACCAAACAATCCAATTAAAAATGGGGTACAGAATTAAATAGACAATTCTCAATAGAGGAATCTAAAATGGCTGAAAGACACATAAGAAAGTGTTAAACATCCTTATCCATCAGGGAAATACAAATCAAAACAACTCTGAGATACCATCTTACTCCTGTCAGAATGGCTAAAATAAAAAATACCAATGACAGTTTATGCTGGAGAGGATCTGGAGAAAGGGGAACACTTCTCCACTGCTGGTGGGAATGACAACTTGTACAGCCACTTTGCAAGTCAGTATGGCAACTCCTCAAGAAAATGGGAATCAGTCTACCACAAGATCCAGCCATTCCACTCTTAGGCATATACCTAAAGAAGCACATTCATACAACAAGGACATCTGTTCAACAATGTTCATAGCAGCACTATTTGTAATAGCCAGAAACTGGAAGCAACCTAGATGTCCCTCAACTGAATGGATAGAGAAAATGTGGGACATTTACACAATGGAGTACTACTCAGTGGAAAAAAATAATGGAATCTTGAATTTTGCAGGAAAATGGATTAAACTAGAAGAAACCATTCTGAGCGAGGTGATCCGATCACAAAAAGACAGACGTGGTATGTACTCACTCATATGTGGATTTTAGACATATAGTAAAGGATTACCAGCCTACAATCCACACTGCCAGAAAAACTAGTAAACAAGTAGGACCATAAGAGAGACATACATGGTCCTCTGGAGAAGGGGAAAGGGTCAAGATCCCCTGAGCATATTCGGAGCCCTGGGAAGAGGGGGGAGGGAGCTGGAAGAATTAGAAGGGGAGAAGAGCAGGGATGCAGAGGACATGAGGGAGCAGAAAGTTTGAGTCAGGGGAAGAATAGAAGATAACAAGAATGGAGATACCATAATAGAGGGAGACATTTTAGGTTTACAGAGAAATCAGGCACTAGGGAAATGTCTGGAGATCTACAAAGATGACACCAGCTCACAATCTAAGCAACAGAGGAGAGGCTACCTTAAATGCCCTCCTCTGATAATGAGATTGATGACTGACTTATATGCCATCCGATAGCCCTCATCCAGCAGCTGGTGAAAGTAGAAGCAGACACCCACAACTACTCACTGAACTGAACTGGAATCCAGATGTAGAGAATGAGTGAAGAGCAAAGGTGTCCAGACCAGGCTGGTGAAAACCTACAGATACAGCTGACCTAAACATCGGGGAACTCTTGCTCCCCTGACTGATAGCTGGGATATCAGCATGACACTTATCCAGACCCCAGGAACATGGGTTTCAGTGAGGAAACCTCGGAAATCTATGGAACCTCCTGTAGTAGTTCAGTACTTATCCCTAGCATAGGTGTGGAATCTGGGACCCCATTCCACATACAGGGATACTCCCTGAACCAAGACACACGGGGGGTGCGTCTAGGCCTTATCCCAAAGGATACAAAAAACTCTCATGACACCCTATGGAAGGCCTGACCATCCAGGGGGAGCAGAAAGGATATGTGATAGGTAGGGTTTTAGTTGGGGGTGGGTGGTAGTGGAGGATGGGAGGGAAAAGGGAACTGGGATTGTCATGTAAAACATTCTTGTTTCTAATTCAAATAAAAAAGTACTCTAATCCAAATCTCCAATTTTTGCTGCTTTTTTCACTCAGACTAAAATCACCTCTTGCTTGGGGAAATCTAGATAACATTTTTTAAGTGACAGTATGTAGGACCCACAGAACAACTATAAAGTCTCCCAATCAAATGGTAAACTTGTTGTAATAAAGTCAAAAACAGAATAAAACCCAGATACCTCTGCTGCAATAACTACATTAAATCTGGTCACAGTGGACTCAAACCTAAATAGTGTACAATTGCATTCAAAACTCTCTAAGCTTTAGTTTTACCGTAAGATACTGATTTTAATGGCCCAAGAGGTCAGATAGATCTGGAATCAGAAATTTTTTGCATTGATGTGTATTACTGATTCCTATTCCTACTGTTCTGCTCCTGGATTGGAAATTATTATGAGGAGTATCGTTCAATTCTGAGGCTTTGCCACAAATACACAATCATCCAGGGCTCAGATTCCGAATTGGCAGAGTCAATCAATGTCATATTATTTCTAAAAAACATATCTGTAAGATCAAATCTAGCCTAAATCACACAGCAAGCCCTGTCCCTGTCCCCAAATAAATACATTCTGTACTGAGTATGTACAGGCTTTCTTATATTCATTTCCTTAAACTTCAATATAATGACAATTTCATAATGTACATATTGTATTAGGTATTGCAAATAATGTAGAGGTGACTTAAAGAATATAAAAATATATGCAAAGATAATATGTCTGGAAATGGGATAAAATATTTTCAATAAGGTTATACAATTGTAGGAATGCTAGCTTAACTAAACCCTTAATGACTTTTAAAAACATCATCAAACTATGCTACACCCTCATACGGATTGTATTTATAAATATAAACTCAAATTCTATTCCATTTACAGAGTAACAAGCTTTCTTACATGGAATAATACACCCCTACTAAAATACCAGATGAAATTTCCTCACAACCTACTTAGTAGATAGAATTAGTTCTAACTTAAATGTTAATTAAAAGAATCACTAGCTGGGCATTGGTGGCACATGCCTTTTAATCCCAGCACTAGGAAGGAAGAGGCAGGCAGATCTCTGTGAGTTCGAGGCCAGCCTGGTCTCCAGAGCGAGTGCCAGGATAGGCTCCAAAGCTACAGAGAAACCCTGTCTCGAAAAACCAAAAAAAAAAAAAAAAAAAAAAGAATCACTAATTGTTTACCAAAAAAAAAGGTTAACTAAGTAGCATCTGTCATTCAGTATTGCAGTTCATTGAAGATGGGTTTATTTTAAGAAATTGTATTGATCTCTTTGGTTAGGCATATGAAAAAAGTGCAACTAGCTCTTACATCACTCTTTGTTCTTAAAAAGTCAAGGTAGACTGCAGATTTAAATGTGAAATGTAAAACAGTAAGTCTTACTAAAGGAAAACATTTTGTAATAGGTAAAAATTTCTTAAATAAGCTATGAAAGCACTCATCATAAATATGAAACATATTAAATATTATATCAAAATTAAGGAGTTACATTTATCAAAAGACACAATATGCAAATTAAAATGGCTATTTATAAAGTGGTAAATGATGCATTAATACAAAATAAACTGGTTTTTATACAACAAAGAAATTCTACTTTGACAAAGGAAAAGGTAAACACTGCAACAGAAAGTTGACAATTTTTTTAAATAATTTCCTTTTTGAGATTATAATTACATCATTTCCCCCATTCCCTTTGCCCTCTCCAAATCTTCCCATATATCTCTCTTTGCTCTTCCAAATTCATGTCCTTTTCTCGTTATTTGCTGTTTCATTCATACACACACACACACACACACACACACACACACACACACACACACACACACAAAAGTTTCTTCCCAACCAGCCTGGTCCCACAAACACTTCAGCCCCAAATAAACACACAGACAATATATTAATTATAAAACTGATGGCCAATGACTAGGGCTTCTTATTGGCTAGCTCTGTCTTAATTATTATACTATTTCTATTAATCTATGTATTGCCACGAGGTGGTGGCTTACCTGGCAATGCCCCGGTGTGGTGTTATGCCTCTGGCAGCATTGTAAATCTGTCTCGAGGGCTCACCTGCCTTTCTTTCCCAGAATCCTCCTCCTCTTCTAGCCCTGCCTATCCTCCTGCCTCATTTGCCACAGTGTTTTATTCATCAAACAACAAGAGAAACATATATACAGGACTTCCCCCATCATCTCCTCTTTTCTGTCTAAATAAAAAGAAAGATTTTAACATTAACATTGTAAAATTATATATAGCAAAAACAGTTACCAAGTAAGAACTATAGTTACAATATTTAGTCCATTAACATTTGGCAGTTTAGAGAAAATATTGTCATCTATCCTATCTTTATGAGTCTAAAGTTTTATATATAATTTATCTTTTATCATAATTAAGGAAAACTGTAACTGTCTTCAACTCCATCAAAGACCACAGAAGGATAACATATAAACACTAGAACTGACAGAGACATCTCACTGCCTGGACAGTCACCTGAAATTCTTCTGTAATGTTGGGGCATCCATATTCAGCCCATAGGCCATAGTGTGTCTGGTAAACTTCTCAGTGAAGTGGTAAATTTTAAACCGTACACCTGTATTGGCAGTTTGTCAGTCATTTTTCTCTGTGTCCTGCAGAATGTCTGCAATACTCTTCCCTGAAGCAGGAACCCTGAAGATCAGTTCCATTTTGTTTTAGCAAGTTCAACAGTCACTTTCCTGTGGGTCCTGCATGTCCAGTTTGGACAGCATATAATCAAACAGTGCAGGTAAGAGCAGTTTCTTGCCCAAATGGCTATTTTTCCATATTAAAAACAACTCCATACTGAGTTTCTCCTATGCTCATCTTCCTTTCTGACATGATTGGTGTTTCCAGGAGCAGTTATGTCTCTTTGCCATGAAAAACCCTAAACCATTTTAAATGCCATATTCTGTCATTGAAAGGTTTGAAGAATATCTACCCATTTAAAATATATCTCTGTATGTCAAGAAAACCTAACTAGCATAACTGTAGGTGGTTTTAGTTATTATAGGTGACTATCTATAATCTCTTTTAATTATACATTATATTTTTAAATGAGCTGTTTAAGAACAGTATCTAAACAAGAGGAGAAATATACACGTCATAAAATTGAACTTAAATTTGTATCAATCAATGAAAATCCATAACAATACAAAGTATTCATTTCTATATCATATATATATATATATATACATATATATTCCTAAATACATAAGTACATCCTTGCAGCCTGTACATTACTAGTATAATATGTATGTTTTCAGGGATGACCATTTGGTATTGAATAGCTAATTGGTATCATCTTCTCTGGGGAAGAATGTACAGCTCCCAGCGTTCCTTAGTTGTCTGTTGCTCTTTGTGTAGTGTTGAGGACTCATGGACTTTCCCTTATCCATGTTAATATGCCTATTACTTCCCCCTTGTTGAGATCCTGTTTAAGCAGTTATGTTGGTGAGACTTCATGGGTGTAGCTTCTGACATTACTAGGAAACAGAACCTCACAGCACACTTCTGGGTTCTCTGTATTTTATAATCTTTCTTGCTTTCTTCTACAATGCTCCCTGAACCTTTGGTGTGAAATTTGTATTGTAAATGTATTCACAGGGACTGAGCTTCTCAACTCTGCGTTCTGATTGGTTGTGGGTTTAGGTAATGCTCTCTATCTGCTGCAAAAAGTAGTTTCCTTGATGAGGGGCTATGACTGCACCTATCCACAAGTATGGACAAATACTTACAGATTGTTGTTAAAAAATTATGCTGATTTAACAAGGTGATGGTCATGGGTTCTCCTCCAAGATCCATGACTTCACTAGTTCTGCATAGTTGACTAGGTTTCCAGTATCACACATGAATTCCCTCTTTTTTCTTCTTTATTTTTTTAATTTAAATTAGAAACAATTTTGTTTTACATGTCAATCCCCATTCCCTCTCCCTCCCCTCCTTCCAGTCCCCCCAGTGAACCATATCCCATCCTTTTTCAGCTCCCTAGGGAGGCTGAGGCCTTCCGTAGGGGATCATCAAAGTCTGTCATATCATTTGGAGCAAGGCCTAGGCCCTCCCCGTGTGTCTAGGTTGAATAAGTATCCCTCTATGTGGAATGGGCTCCCAAAGTCCATTCGTACACCAGGGATAAATACTGATCCACTACCAGAGGCCTCATAGATTGCCCAGGCCTCCTAACTGACACCCACATTCAGGGGGTCTGGATCAGTCCTATGCTGCTTTCCCAGCTATCAGTCTTGGGTCCATGTGCTCCCCTTGTTCAGGTCAGCTGTTTCTGTGGGTTTCTCTAGCCTGGTCTTGACCCCTTTGCTCATCACTCCTCCCTCTCTGCAACTGGATTCCAGGAGTTTAGCTTAGTGCTTAGCTGTGGGTGTCTGCTTCTGCTTCTGTCAGCTACTGGATGAAGGCTCTAGGATGGCATATAAGGTAGTCATCAATCTCATTATAGGGGAAGGGCATTTAAGCTAGCCTCTCCACTATTCTTTAGATTGTTATTTGGGATCATCCTTGTAGATCTCTGGACATTTCCCTAGTGCCAGATTTCTCTTTAAACTTATAATGGCTCCCTCTATTATGGTATCTCTTTTCTTGCTCTCTTCTATTCTTCCCTTGACTCAATATTCCTGGCCCCTCATGTCCTCCTCTCCCCTCCTCTTCTCCCCTTCTCTTTCTCCCAACTCCTCTACCCTCCCACATGCTCACAATTTGCTCAGGAGGTCTTGTGTTTTTTGTGTTGATCTTATGTCTAATTAGAGAGTTCTTGGTAACCATCAAGGTGTGTGTGTGTGCAACTACTGTACTGTTACACTGCCATGCTGGTCATTGCTGAAAAGAGCTGATATCAGGAGAAAAATGAAACTTTCCTCTTTTTTAAAACAACATCTTTTTAAAATGTTCTGGTTACATTGCTCTTGTTGCTGTGATAAAACATGGTAACCAAAAGCAGGTGGTGGAGGAAAAGGTTTATTTGGCTTACAATTTCAGGTCATAGATCCTCATTTCTAGCTCTGCACAGATCTCAATTTGAAATGGGCCAGAGTTAAATGGACCAGTTAATACTGTTAAACATAGGCATAGGCAAGGACTTTCTGTAATGACTCTTAGCTCAGGAAATAAAACCAAGAACTGATAAATTATATTATAGAAATTAAAAGGGCACAGCAAAGGAAAAAATGCCAGCATAAATAAACAGACCACAGAATGCGAAAAAATATTTGCCAACAACACATCAGGCAAATGATTAATAGTTAGACTATAAGAACTGCAAAGATTAAATGCCAAAGAAGTATCCAATTAATGAATGGGCTAAAAACTAGACTTTTAAAAGGAAATATAAATGACAAATAAGTATTTGTGATCAGGGAAATAAATGTGAACAAAACTACTTTGAGATTCTATCTCAACCCAGTCAAAATGACTGTCATCAAGAAAACAAATGGGGAGGGGGCTGGAGAGATGACTCAGAGTTTGAGATTACTGGCTGCTCTTCCAAAGGTCCTGAGTTCAATTCCTATAACCACATGGTGGCTCACAATAATCTATAATCAGGTCTGGTGCCCTCTGCTGGTATCCAGGTATATGTGCAAGCAGAACACTATATATGTAATAAATATATAATTTTTTTTAAAAAAAGAAGACAAATAGCAACAAATATTGGCAAGGATGTAGATGAAATGGAACCCTCATTCACTACTGGTTGAAATATTCCCACTATTGTGGAGGACAGTTTGTAAGTTACTCAAAAATCAGAAAATACAGCTTCCATATAACCTAGCTATACATGCAACTAATGAGTATATATACCCCAAAGGCTCAAATCAACAGACAGTAGAGTAAAATACTTGCACATCCATATTGACTGCTGCATATTCACAATAGCTAAGGAATGGAGCCAGCCTAGATAACTGTCAACCAATGAATCGATTTTAAAAATGTAGTTCATATACACAATGGAATTTTTCATCCACAAAAAATGAAATATGGAAATTTACATGAATATAGATCTATATTTACAGGAATATAGATGAAGATAATTACATTAAGTGAAGAAAAACAGACTCAAAAGGATGAATACCAAATATTTTCTCCCATATATGGAATCTGGATTTGGAGTTTATGAATGAGAGGGTGAGAGAGGCGGGGGAGGGAGGGAGGGAGGGAGGGAGGAAGAGTAGAGGGCAGGAGAGAGAAGAGAAGAGAAAAGAAGAGAAGAGAAGAGTGATGAAAGTAGAAAATATTCCAGGAGAAAAGTAAAGCTCTTTAGAGTAGAAAGTAGAAAAGAAAAAGAAACGGAATTCATCTGACATAAAACAGAACGGGGCACTATTTGTGGGGAGAAATTAAACCAGTAAGAGAAGGCAAGGTAGATGGGCTATGGCAGTGAAAATGGAGGAAATTAAATTGTGGGCTGGGGAAATGGCTCAGTAAGTAAGACACTACGCAGACTTGGGGGCAAAGTTCATATCCCCAGTGTGTAAATGCTGGGCAGTGGTTGCCTATCTGTTACCCTAGTGCTCCGGAGATAAAGACAGGGGGTACCTAAAACAAGCTAGCTAGACTGTCTAAATTGGTAATCTCTGAGTCAAGTGAGAGACCCTATATCAATATATACTGTAGAGAGCAATTGAGGAAGACACCCAATGTCAACATCTAGTCTCCACATGTACAGGCACACGCATACATGCATGCTACTCACATACATGAAAACTTTCACACATGCATATACCACCATACATACATACATACATACATACATACATACATACATACATGCATACACACACACACACACACACACACACACACACACACACACACACAAACACAAAATAATAAAACTACAATAATAATTTACCAGGCAAGATATATACACTGGTGTAATAGTGACATGACTCATGGGAATAATCAGCTGCCTTCTGATTGCATTTATCTGTGCCCTGCTCCATACAAGGGAACTCATGGTTGGTACTATAAACCTGGCCAAGAACCCATAAGTGGGGAAGTCATGGGCTCTATGGGAGAGCACATTACAGTTATTTTACTAAACGTCAAACTGTCTTCTATATACTAATCTTTATAACCATATTTACTACTACTTTCAGCCTTTACCAGAGTAGCTTCTTTTTGCAGTTAATGCTGGTGCATGCAGAGACCTGTGGCTGCTCACGGTTGTTCAAGGTGCCAGGAATAAGTGCCTGTTAAGTTCTAATTCTGAAATGGGGCTTCTGTATTATTCTCTCTGAGGCTCTGAAGACATCTTAGAAGAAGGGGTTGGAAAGAACACAAGCACCAGAATTTGGAGAGGAGTGCTGTTAAACAAGTATCTTCTGGATGTGACATGGCATTGTTGCTACAAGTCAAAAAAAGGAGAAAAAGAGTTGCTCAGCCTAGATATAGAGGGGAGGGCCTTGGTCCTGCCTCAAAGTGATGTGCCACACTTGGTTGCCAAGGGAAGCCTTACCCCTCTCTGAGGAGTGGATGGGGGTGTGGTGGAGGGAAGATAGGGGGAGCAGGAGGAGGAGAGGGAGTAGGAACTGGGATTGGTATGTAAAATGACAAAAGATTGTTTTAAAATAAAAAATGATAAAAAAGAGTTCAAAGTGAGTGGGGATTGTTGTGGAGAATAAAGGTTTGTTCATGAAAGAGGGAGTGATGATGAGAGAATATAGTAAGTGATGAAAATTCCCCAAATTCAGTATACATATATAAAATTGTGGAAGAAAAAACTAAAATTAAAATGTTAAATAGGTAAGAATAATGATAAATATGAAAATAAAATTTGTGATACCCATCACTGTATGTTAACTTTAATTAAAAGAGAAAAATAAGTGGCTTTTGAAGAGGAAGCCAATGAATGTTAACTTCCCACATATCCAGATATAAAAGGTTCAGTATTTTCTATAATTTTGGTGATTCTTTTTTAAAATTTTTTAAAATTTCCTTTTACATACCAACCAAAGTTCTCCCTCCCACCCCTCCTCCTGCCCTCCTCACCTCCCGTCCCCATCCACTCCTCCCAACAGAAAAGGGCTCCCATGGGGAGTTGACAAGTCTGGCACATTAAGTTGGGGCAGGGCCAAGGCTCCCACAACCCCCCCACACACACACACACATTAAGGCTGAGCATGCCACCCCCTCATAGGGAATGGACTCTATTAAACTAGTTCATGCACCAGGATTATATCCTGGTCCTACTGCCAGGGGCACCTCAGGTATTCCAAGCTTCACAAGTGTCTCCCACATATGGAGGGTCTAGTTTGGTTCCCTGGAGGCTCCACAGCTGTCTTTCTAGAGTTCTTGAGTTTTCACGAGCTTAGTTCAGCTGTCTCTGTAGATATCTCCATCATGATCTTGACCTCCGTTGCTCATCTATTCCCTCCTCCCTCTCTTTGACTGGATTGCCAGAGTTCAGTGTGGTGCACTGCATCTGGTTCCAATCTTGTTCATTCTTTGCAGAGGAAATACTGGAAATATTAAACATGAAAAAACAAATTACAAAGAAATGAACAAAGTAAGCTAAATGTTATGTCTTTTCTATATTGTAAAATGTAGAAAGACATTAAAAGACAACAGCTTAACACCTAGCAAATTTTCAAGAAAAGGAATATGACCTAGTTGTCCTGAATATAATATATTTATAGGCAACAAAATGCATATGTGATACCTAAAAGTGTGTATGCATAAATTTACTTGGAAATAAGCTACATCTGCATCCAACTGAAAGCAAAAATATAAAACCCAAGAAATGGTAAGTTGTATTCCAAAATTCTACTGGAAACTAACAGAGAGTCTCAAGCCTATTATTAAGCTAAAACCTAATTAGGTTGTACAACCACATGAAATTATCAAAGGCATTCTAAAATGAAAGGAGAAATACTGTGAAAATCAGTACTTGGATAGCAATAATACAGGTTCTTGACTTCATATAAGGAAATAATTGAGTCAAAAAAGAAAGCAGAAATGCTGTTTATTAAGTTTATTGTTTTTAAATGAAGGGAGTTGTTAAAAGTCATTTCAGCCTCACATGTCCATGTTTGGTTTTGTTGCCATATCCAAAACATTATTACCAAGACCCATGCTGTAGAGATTACTCTTCATGTATTATGCTAGTTTTAGACTCTTGCCTTGTACTTAAGATACTTAAGTCTAACTCATTGTAAATTGACTGGGGGGAATAAGATAAAGACTCAGGTTTTGCTATTTTGAATGCAGTGCTCTCTAGTAGCTGCCCTTTAATCTCACAGTACAAGAATGGAGTCGGAGTCATGTAAGACTTCTGGGTGCTAGTGAGAAAAATTCCAAGAAAACAAGTCTTGTGACCTCAGCTCCTTCCAGGTGTAGGAGCAACTTTATTTCAGCTGTGGTTAGTCATATGCCTCTATGGAAAAACATGTTTTTCCCACGTGCTGCTTGTCTTTGTGAATGTATACTTCTTAGTTGACTCTTCTTAACCCTCAGAGTAGAAAGTGCCTGATGCTCTGACTAAAGTTGGCTATTGCCTAAAACTTTAGTCCTCCTCATTTTTAGACCCCTCTTTCCCAAGTTTAAGCCACCAAGTAGAGTTGTTTACACATGTAGTTACTTACTTCTCCCAAAAGAATGTTTAAAGGTGTTATTCTGTGTAGTCGTGACATCTTTATCTAGTAAAAGTTGATTGTTTATGTGTGCGTTTATTTCTGGGCTCTGTTCCAGAAAGTTTTGACTAACACAGCTTTGTGGTATGATCTGAAAATATATGCAAAATGATTCAACCATCTACTAACCAATAAGAGGCCCCACATTTTCCACTATATCTCCTTTACTATTGGTTAGACCTTTGGAGTGCAAATGACTTCTAACCTCCCAAATTTGAATTGCTGTCACCAGGAGAGAGCTTTATTGCAATCTGTCTAATTTTCTCTGAGGCTTCTTATGGCCAGGACTCCTTGAGTAGTCTTTTACTCAAGGTGAAGACTTCTTTTAATCTCTTAGACATCTGACAACAGCCTGGATTGAGTTTATCTTTCATTCTTCCAGATCTCATGGACAAGATGCATTTTGAGACCAGTGACTGAACCTTGTGCACTTTTCACTAGCATCCATTCAATTTTCAGGCTGTTATCAGGACTATTGGCTGATACATGGGGACTCAATTTCATCTCCCACTCTGGGGAAACACTGGAATAAAAAGTTTGGAGTGGTTTCCAAGTTCTTCCAGGAACACAGTAGTGTTCTGTAGTCAAGGTACCTAGAAGAAGCACCTTTAATCTGTTCAGGCTCATTTGTAACAGTTGAGGAAAAATGTCCTAGGGGACATTTGTTTCCTAGAAGTCAAGAAACAAAATTGTGAATTTTTATGGAGAATTCCATCTTCTATTCGTAACTGAACACAATGGGCACTGCTCTTGATGAATACAAAGCCTATAAGGAAGACCAGAATATATAAAAAGAATAGAGAAAGATTACTTGCTACAGTTAAGGAGAATCCTAGAATTATTTAAAAATAGTGCCTCCTTCAGTAAAGAAAGTATGGAGAATTTATTTGGTGAATCTATACATATTATAAGCAGACACATTCTTGAAGATGCTCTTTTAAAAAAAAATGACCCTCTCTTAGTACTGTGGTTTCACTGAGAAATGTCTCCAATAGAGTCATGTGCTTGAACACTTCATCCTCAATTGGTATCATTGTACTGGAAAGCTGTGCAACATTTAGGGATTAAAGTCTCACTGGAAGAATTTGGTCACTTTAAGAAGGCCTTGAGGTTTTATGTGCATCCTCATTTCCCATCTTCTTTTTTAGATTCTGAATGCAATTGAAATGTAATCAGCTACCTTATGTTCCAGAGGCCATGCCTTCCCCACCATGATTCACTGACTGTATCTCTTGCAACTGCATGAGCAAATAACCCTTCCTCCTTTAAATTGCCTCATATTAGATATTTGGTCACAGAAACAGTGTAACTAATATATAAAATTGGTACCAGGAATGGGGGTAGAGTTGTGATGGTCAATGTTGATTGTCAAGTTGACAGGATCTAGAATCAACTAAGAGACATACCCCTGTGAAGGCTTTCCAGGAAGTTCTAAATGAAAGGAGACTACCTTAGAGTTGATGGCACCTTTTGATGGGTGGTTCAGATATAAAGAGGTCTGAGGAAAAAAAATACCGTTGCTTACTTGATTGTTTCCACTTCTTGTTTGTATGCTGGTGTATGTCTATGTTTTGCTGACATCAAACCAGCTTCTTCAGCCTTCTCATGTGAGCTCAACACTACAGATGCTCCAGGAACTTTCTAGTCTTCAAAACCGCATTTGGATCGTTGAGATATTCAGCAGCATGAATTGAGCAGATACTAGGTTCTCAGTATTTTCACTGTGCTAACAATACTATTGAAGTTTTGTAATAAAATCTAGTAATCATCCTTAATAATATGTATATACATTCTATCAGTTATATTCCACTATAGAACCCTGCCTAACACACACTGTAGTAACAGGAATGGGGTTGCTGCTCTGATAAACTTGACCATTTGATTTGTAAGGCTTTGGGACTGGTTTTTAGAAGGAATATGGAAGAGTTTGAAGCCACAGGCTAGAGTGCTATGAGTAGGGATAAATGGACCATTGTGGTAAGAGTTTAGAAAATGAGAATGCTGACAGAAATGCAGACAATGAAGGATCAACTCAGGAAATTTCAGAGGGAAACAAGGACTCTCTTGGGAATTAAGTCTAGATACCTTAAATATTAGCAAAGAAACTAGCTTCATTCTGACTGTGACCTGAGAAATTAATTAAGTGAAGTTGAATTCAAATGTAATGGACTAATTTATTTGGCAGAAGCAATTTCAAGGCAGGATAACACTTATGCTTTTGTGTCGGCCTTAGTTATTAACCCTATCCAAGTCCACAGTCAAAACAAACAACAAATTTTCTCCCGGAAAATATGCTGCTCACCCCAGCCAGGGAATCAGTAGACAATTTTCACTTACCTTCCTATCCTCCAACTCCAATTCCACAGTCTTATCCCCAGTTTTATGGATGTGGCTTCTACTCCCTCTTTGACCCCATTTCCTGGGGTCTACACCTATCTTCAATCCAGTCCTCTTACAGCCTTCCTCTCTCACACTAGGATGACCATAGGATGTTGGAGATGACAAGACTATGGGATGCCCCCTTAGAAAAGTTACAGGGATGGAATAGAGCCAGTCAAAGAGAGGTACTTACTATGTATACTGCATGTGCATACCTGGAACTTTGTACTTAGCTATTGGCACTGCTTTGTAAAGTTATAGAATATATAGAAAGTAAAGCTTTGCTGGAGGAAGTGGATCACTTGGGGCAGATCTTGAGATTTTATAGACTGTCTCTACTTCCTGTTCATTCTCTATTTCCAAACTGCAGATGCATTGTGATTAACTACCTCACTCTCCTGTCACAGTGTCTATCCCAGCATGGTGAACAGTAGCTTTTCAAATTGTGAGGTAAAATCAACTATCCCTTAAATTTCTTCTTTTCAGATATGTTGTTACAAAAATTAGAGAAATATCTAATACACTGAACATGCTCAGTTTATGATCATAGTTCAAGATGGAAAGATGGTGAATACACTTTTGGGTGTGCTTAGAATTAAAAGGTTAAAATGGTAGACAGGAATATCTCTGGTCACACTCAGCTTGTATTATTAAGATGGTAGAAAGGAACAACTTTGGCTATGTCCAATTTCCTTCAAAAAATGCTTTAGCTGAAATAATGGGAACAGACATTCTCAAGAAGTGTTGATACCAACATCTTCTAGTGGTTAACATGAACCAATTAACTTCTCACACCTTCAATTGGAAATAGTGTGAGATCTCACAGATTGAGGATTCATTTCTTAAGATGGCCTACCCTTGATGCCAACTGCTATTCCCAGGTTGTTTGGTCTATGCTTCTGACTAATTTATAAATCAGGGTTCTTATGACCATCTTCTCTGGTTTGTTAGAGATGCTAATAAGACTTAAGGGATTTAACATTTACAAATTTATTTCTAAAAGATGTTATAAGTGATGTAACTGAAAAGATTAATAGGATAATATATGGGAAGGGGCATGGAACTCCCACATACCACTTTCCAGGAAGCTCTATGAGTTCAGCTATCTAAAAGCCTCTCTACATCTGTCCCAGTCTCCTTAAAGTGTTAGGGAAAGTTTGTTTTTTTTCTTTTTTAATTATTTTTTTTTATTTTAGAGGCACTCATATTTCCATATCTACCCCCATCCCTTTCCATCCTCCCATGCCCCGCACTAACTCCCACAACCCACTCCCTACCTCCTCCTCAGGGATAGTGAGGCCCTCCATGCGGGACCGTCAAAGTCTGTCATATCATTTGGGGGAGGGCCTAGGCCCTCCTTGCTGTATCTGGGCTGCAATAGTATCCCTCCATAGGGAATGGTCTCAAAACGTCAATTTGTGCTCTAGGGATAAACACTGTCTCCACTGTTAGAGGTCCCATAGACTGTCTTGGCCTCCTAGCTGGAACCCACTTTCAGAGGTCTTAGTTTGGTCCAATGCTGTTTCCCAGCTTTAAGACTAGGGTCTCTGTGCTCTCACTAGGTCAAGTCAACTGTTTCTGTGGGTTTGTCCAGCACCATCTTGGCTCCTTTGCTCCTCCCTCCTCCCTCTCCACAACTGGATTCCAGGAGTATGGTTCAGTGTTTAGCTGTGGGTGCCTGTTTCTTCTGCCTCAATCAGCTATTGGATGAAGGCTCTAGGAATGGCAACCAAGGTAGTCATCAATCTAATTATAGAGGAAGGGCATCAAAGGCAGCCTCTCCACCACTGCCTAAATTCTTAGTTGGGGTCATCCCTGAGGATCCCCTAACATTTCCCCTGTGCCAGACCTCTCTCCAAACCTGTACTGTCTCCCTCTACCAAGACATCTCCTTTCTTGCCCTCCTCTATTATTCCCTTGTCTCAGTCCTCTTGTTGTCCTCCCCCCTTCTCTCCTCCCCTTCCTACCTGTAACAGAAAGTTTTACATAAGCATGATTGATTATTATTGGTGATAACCTTCAGCTCCTCTTTACTCCCTGGAGCCAAAAATCTCAATTCTGTAATCATTGCTTTGGGTGTTGTTGTTGTTGTTGTTGTTGTTGTTGTTGTTGTTGTTTTCTGTGACCAACCTTCATCTAGAAGCTACCCAGGGGTTGTCAGGCATGGTCAACGTCAATCAAGGTTGATCATTAGTGTACAATATGCCATTTGAAGATTCTTAGGATTTTAGTGTCTTTGTGACAGTATATGAGATGAAGACCAAATGTATATTTCATAATATCATATTGTATTCTCTAGAAAAGTCCAAGAGTCTAAATTCTTGCATGAGTAATTTGTTGGTCTAAGGACACCAGTGGAAACTGGAAGATGACTTTAGTCTTAGCCTAAAGGAAGCATCTGAGATGAAATGAAATCATAAGCTTATTCCAACTTTGCAGGAAAAGATTGACCTCAGTCAGTCTATTGTTTTATTTTCAGTGCTAGAGCCTTACTCATGCTAGATAGTTACTGTACCACTGAGATACATTCTCAGCACTCAAACAGTCCATTCTTCTCCACTTTTGCTGGCTGAACTTAGCCCTTCAGGTGAAGGAAAGATTGCTAGAGTTCATTTTGCTGAAGGCAATTTTTAAAATTACTGGTTTCATTGTGATACTTTCAGATATGTATATAAAGTACTTTGGTCATATTCACTTTTTGCCATGTCCTATCTTATCATCCCTCCACACCTTATCCCCTTTCTCTTCCCTAACAGTTGGAGGTCAGTTCTTTAGAGAAAGGGACACTTGTGGGTTCTATCAGCTAACATCATTGAATCTGGAATTTGCAGGTACTACCTAGTGGGATTCTAAGTGGATACCAGTAGGGTTCACTGCAAATGTCTTTCACCTCTGTTTGCCTTTCGAACCTTGAGTTGTTATTCCAATGTCTGGCATGCTTAGGCAGAGATACAGGCACTGGATAAATGCAGGAAGGCAGAAAAGTTTTACGAAAATCAGTTTACTACATTCTTTCTATAAGTCTGCTCTCCTCTCCTCTACTCTCCCCTCCTTTTCCCTTCCCTCACCCTCCTTCTCTCCAGGTCTATTCTCCTGCATTCCATTCCATTTGTGTATCAATCCACCTATTTCCACATAACTATTAGTAGTGACCTCAATTTCATTCTCATAAACCACAAGAAGGAAGGAAGGAGAAAGGAGAAGATAGAAAAATAATATTTTTAATATTACATAAGGACATTTCTTTTTAAAGGTTTTATTAGTTCAAACTAGGAACAAGCTTGTTTCACATGCTAATCCCTTCTCCCTCTCCCTCTCCCTCCCCTCACCCCCATCCCTCCTCCGCCACCCATGACCTACCCCCCACCCCATCCACCCTCCACTCCCCAGGCAGGTTAGGACCCTCAATGGGGGCTCCGCAAAGTACACCACATCATCCTGGGCTGGGCCTGGACCCTTCCCCATGTGTCCAGGGCTAAAGTGCATCCCTTCACAAGGAATGGGCTCTCAAAGTCCCTTCTTACACCAGGGAAGAATACTAATCCATTACCAGGTGTCCCCTGGACTGCAGAGGCCTCCTCATTGACATCCATGTTCAGGGGTCTGGATCAGTCCTGTACTGGCCTCCCAGACAGCATCTGGGGTTGATGTGCTCCCCCTTGTTCAGGCCAGCTGTTTCTGTGGGTTTCTCCAACCTGGTACCAACCCCTTCGACCTTCATTCCTCCCTCTCTTCAACTAAGTTCCAGAGTTCAGTTCAGTGTATAACTGTGGATGTCTGTCTCTGCTTCCATCAGGCACTGGATGAGGGCTCTAGAATGGCATAAAAAGTAGTCATCAATCTCATTTTAGGGGGAGGGTGTTTAGGTTCTCCTTTCCACCATTGCCTGGATTGTCAGTTTGTGTCAATATTGTAGGTCTCTTGAAATCTCCCTAGTGCCAGATCTCTCCTCAGACCTATAATGGCTCCCTCTAATATGGTATCTCTCATCCCTCTCTCTCCCTCTATTCTTCCCCCAACTCAATAATTCTGCTCCTCCATTTCCTCTCCTCCACCCCTCTTCTCCTGCTCTCATTCTGGCAGCTCCCTCTCCTCTACCCTCATGCTCCCAATGAGCCCAGGAGTTCCTGCCACTTTCCATTCCTGGGATCCATTCATTTATCCTTTAGAGTCCTTCACGTTTTCTAGTTTCTTTGATGAAGAGGATTATAGGCTGGTAATCCTTTGCTCTATGTCTAAAATGCATATATGAGTGAGTACATACCATGTTTGTCTTTTAATGACTGGGTCACCTAACTCAGGATGGTTTCTTCTAGTTCCATCCATTTGCCTGAGAATTTCAAGATTCCATTGTTTTTTTCTGCTGAGTTGTACTCCATTGTATAAATGTACCACATTTTCTCTATCCATTCTTCAGTTGAGGGGCATCTAGGTTGCTTCTATGTTCTGGCTATTACAAACAATGCTGGTATGAATATGGTTAAACACGTGTCCTTATTGTATGGGTGTGCATTATTTGGGTCTATGGCCAAGAGAGGAATGGCTGCATCTTGAGGTAGACTGATTCCCATTTTTTTCTAAGCAACTGCCATACTGATTTCCAGAGTGGTCTTACAAGTTCACACTCCCACCAGCAATGGAGGAGTGTTCCTTTTTCTCTGTATCCTCTCCAGCATAGATTGTCGTTGCTATTTTTGGTTTTAGCCATTCTGACAGGTATGGGGTGGTATCTCAGAGTTGTTTCGAATTGCATTTCTCTGAGGGTCAATGATTTTGAGCACTTTGTCTTTCAGCCATTTCAGATTCCTCTGTTGAGAATTCTCAATTTAGTTCTGCACCACCCTTTTAATTTCATTGTTTGGTGTTTTGGTAGCTAGCTTCTTGAGATCCTTGTATATTTTGGAAATCAGTCCTCTGTCAGATGTGGGGTCGGTGAAGATATTTTCCCATTCTGTGGGCAGTCATTTTATCTTACTGTGGCCTTTGCCTTGCAGAAGCTTCTCAGTTTCAGGAGGTCCCATTTATTAATTGCAGACCTCGGGGTCGGTGAAGATCTTTTCCCATTCTGTGGGCAGTCATTTTATCTTACTGTGGCCTTTGCCTTGCAGAAGCTTCTCAGTTTCAGGAGGTCCCATTTATTAATTGCAGACCTCAGTGTCTGTGCCACTGGGGTAATATTCAGGAAGTGGTCTCCTGTGCCAATTTGTTCAAGGGTAACTCCCACTTCCTCTTCTAGAAGATTCAGTGTGGCTGCATTTATGCTGAGATCTTTGATCCATTTGCACTTAAGTTTTGTGCATGGTGACAGGTATGGATCTATCTGCAATCTTCTGCATGTCCGAATCCAGTCATGCCAGCACCATTTGTTGAAGATGCTATATTTTTTCCATTATATAGATTTAGCATCTTTGTCAAAAATAATGTGTTCATAGGTGTTTTGGTTTCAATTCGATTCCATTGGTCTACCTGTCTGGTTTTGTGCCAATACCAAGCTGTTTGCAGGACTATAGCTCTGGAATAGAGCTTGAAGTCAGGGATGGTGATGCCTCCAGCAGTTCCTTTATTGTACAGTATTGATTTGGTTGTCCTGGGTGTTTTGTTTTTCCATATAAAGTTGAGAATTGTTGTTTCAAGGTCTGTGAAGAATTGTGTTGGGATTTTGATCGGGATTGTAGTGAATCTGTAGATTGCTTTTGGCAAGATTGACATTTTTACTATGTTGATCCTACCTATCCAAGAACATGGGAAATTTTTCCATTTTCTAGTATCTTCTTTAATTTCTTTCCTTAGAAACTCAAAATTCTTACAGTACAGGTCTTTCCCATTTTTGATTAGTGTTACCGCAAGGTATTTCATGTTGTTTGTGGTAATTGTAAAGGGTGATGTTTCTCTGATTCTTTCTCAACCCATTTATCATCTCTACATATTAGGGCTACTGATGTTTTTGAGTTAATCTTGTATCCTGCCACTTTGGTGAAGGTTTATGTCAGCTGTGCAAGTTCCCTGGTAGAGTTTTTCGGGTCACTATGTAAACTATCATATCATCTGCAAATAGTGAAAGTTAGATTTCTTCTTTGTTAATTTGTATCCCCTTGATCTCCTTTTGTTGACTAATTGCTCTAGCTAGAACTTCAAGTACAATAGTGAAGAGGTATAGAGAGAGTGGAAGCCTTGTCTTGTCCCTGATTTTAGAGGAGTCATCTTGAGTTTCTGTCCTGACTGACCTGGAATTCACTATGTAGACCAGTTTGGCTTTATAGATTCAGTGATTCCCCTGCCTCTCCTTTCAGAGAACTAGGATTTATAGGTACACACCACACACAGCAACTTCAAAGAGTTTATAGCTTTAGCTTCATTGTTTTAGTATTTGGTTCATCTTGAGTTAGAGCATGTGAATTAGGTACCCACCTTCTCATTCTTTGTTATGTTGACATGTAGTTGACCTAGCACAATTCTTTAGAAAGACTATTCTCTCATAACTAAATGACCTTGGAATTCTCATCCAAAAAGCAGTTTGCCATAGACACTGCATAGGCTTATTAATGTACCCTTACCCTTTTCCATGGACCTATATATTTACTTTTAATACCAGTACAATACATTTTAAATATTAATGCTGCTCTATAATAAATTTTGAAGTTTGGAAATATGAGTCCTTCAACATTGTTCTTTTTCAAGACTGTTTTGGCTATTGTGACTATTGCAATACAACTCAAATTTTAGAGATAGTTTGTTAATTTCTAAAGGAAAACAGTTATATTCTTACAGGAATTGTGTTGAACATAGAGATCAGTTAGCATACCTTGGCTACCATAATAGTATTGATTCTATTTGTCAAAGGCATAAGATTCTTTCCTATTTATTTAGATTCTCTTTAATTTTTTTCCATATTGGTTATAATTTTACAATAAATTCTACATTTTTGTTACATTTATCCCTAAGAATTTTTCTTTTGTTGGTATTTTGAGTGAAATTATTTCCTTAAGTTCATATTGGTTCTGTTCATTTCAAGTGTAGAAAAGCACAATTGATTTTTGTATATTGATCTTGCATCCTACAAGCTAGCTGGACTCATTTATTAGCTATGTACTCCCTTAGAGAATTCCCTGGGATTTTTGTATCAAAGATGTTGTCTGTAAAAGTGATAATTTTACCCTTTTCTCTTTCTAGGTAAAAGCTATTGTTCTTCTTTCTTAACTACCACCCCTGGCTAGAATATTTTGTATGGTGTTGCTTAGCTAGAGAGGGCTTTCTTATCTTGTTTCTAGTTTTGTTGTGTTTCTTTTTTCCCATAAAATAGAATGTTAGTTACTGGCTTTAATAGACACCTTTTATCAAATTGTAGAAGGTCCTCTCTTTTTCTAGTTTGCATGGAGTTTTTTATTTATGAAAGGGTGTAGCATTTTTGTCAAATGCTGTTTCTGTGTTTATTGAGATGATAATGCATTTTTGTTATTAATAAGACATTTATTGTCTGAATTGTTTTTCTCCTTTTAAAAAATGTATAAATGTTTTATAAATTTATTTAATTTAGAAACAACCTTTCCTCGGGCAACAAGGGAAGAGAGTGCGGCCGTGGCGCTGGGGACCGAGGCACAGGAGGACCCGGCATGGACAGCTGAGATGTTGGGAGTGGCGGCCGGAATGACCAACAGCAACATGGCCAAAACCTTGGCCAGAGCTACGTGTGAGGGCTGCAAGGGGGGTTCGCACCTGCTGAGAAGATTGTGAACAGTAATGGCGAGCTGTACCATGAGCAGTACTTCGTGTTGTGCTCAGTGCTCCCAGCAGTTCCCAGAAGGACTCTTCTATGAGTTTGAGGTAAGGAAGTACTGTGAGCAAGATTTCCAAATGCTCTTTGCTCCCTGCTGCCACCAATGTGGTGAATTCGTCATTGGTCGGGTTAGTAAAGCCATGAACAACAGCTGGAATCCTGAGTGCTTTAGATGTGAACTCTGCCAGGAAGTGCTGGCAGACATAGGTTTTGTCAAGAATGCTGGCAGACACCTGTGTCGTCCATGTCATAATCGTGAAAAGGCCAGAGGCAATGGAAATTACATCTGCCAGAAATGCCATGCCATCATTGATGAACAACTTCTGATCTTCAAGAATGACCCTTATCACCTTGACCACTTCAACTGTGCCAACTGCGGGAAGGAGCTAACTGCTGATGCCCAGGAGCTGAAAGGGAAGCTCTACTGTCGGCCATGTCATGATAACATGCGGATCCCTATCTGTGGTGCCTGTCGGAGGCCTATTGAAGGGCAAGTAGTGAATGCCATGGGCAAGTAATGGCACATGGAGCATTTTGTTTGTGTCAAATGTGAAAAGCATTTTGGCATCTTGGACATCGCCATTACAAGAGGAAGGGCTTGGCCTATTGTGAAACTCACTATAATCAGCTATTTGGTGATGTTTGTTTCCACTGCAACCGAGTCATGGAAAGTGATGTGGTCTCTGCCCTCAACAAGGCCTGGTGTGTGAGCTGCTTTGCCTATTCCACATGCAATACCAAATTAACATTCAAGAATGAATTTGTTGAGTTTGACATGAAGCCAGTCTGCAAGAAGTGCTATGAGAAATTTCCATTGGAGCTGAAGAATAGATTTAAGAAACTAACTGAGACCTTAGGAAGGAAATAAGCTCTGGTTTGGGTTTTGCTTTGGTCTCACTTCTAGCCAATATGACTTCATTTGATCCACTCTAAAGATGTATCAAAGCATTAGAGAGAATGGTTTTCTTCATTTCTCTTTGCTGATTTAAAAAGAAAAAAAATGTTTATTCCTATGTAAAACACAGATGAAAACAGGACTTTAGCCTTAGCAGTCTGTGGACATTAAAACCTATATGGCAAATAAGAGAGAGAAGGGGGGAGAAAAGCAAAAAAATATGTTAAGGGTAATTTTAAGTAAGCCCTGTCCTCTAAATATTAATTTGCCTCTTCAAAATTAAGCACCCTGCTCTACAGACCAAAGGTGAATGCATGTGGAAAGAGAACTCACTCCCACAAATTGTTCTCTAACGTCCACAGGTCACCTCAGACCTAGGCCAGCCATGGCAGCATATTGAAACCTTGTTTCAAAGAAAGAAAAGTGGCTGTGTATGTCCTATGCCTGTGTGTTAGTATCTATGCTCCATGCATAACCTTACTTGCCTTGCCTTAGAAAACTGCATCCCCTAATCAGGAATGCTAGATGTTTATATAATGCCAAATAAAAATGAATATTTTGAGCTTTATAGTCAGCTTTTACATGACTTAGATTTTAAAAGACTCTAGACTCTGCTTTCTTTTATATCACAAGAAAATAATCTCTCACCTATATACTGGAGAAGGATATAAGTTTACTTATCTAAGTAAACTGTCAAAATATTTCCTATACAGTGTTAGTGTGTTTATCCAGTTAGTGCTGTAACAGGAACGTGCATATTACTAAGAAGCAAACACTTTTCAGAATGACTTGAATTTTTGTTAAATCACTATGCTTAGTATTCTACTTTCTTCTCCTTATGAACTTCTTCCTTCATATAGTTACTTCATTGGTTTGCTGTAGCTACTAGGATGTCTTTTACATTCTTTAGCAAAATAAAAAAAACTGTACTAGTTAACCTTTATAATATTGCACACTATGTGATCTTGGAAAAATGAAGCATTTAAAAATATATTACACAATTATGCTTTTAAGCTTAATGTAAAATATATAGTATTCAAATAGGACATGAGATGAAATATTATCCAGCTTGGAATGTATCACTTTCAAAAGTGGGTGTGAGCCAGGGATGGCAGCACTTGTCTTTAATCCCTGCACTCAGGATGCAGAGGCAGACAGATCTCTGAGAGTCCTAGGCTGCATATTGAAACCTTGTTTCAAAAATAGTGGCTATGTGCATCATATTAACCTGTGTGCTAATATCTGTGCTTCATACGTAATGTAACTTGCCTTGCCTTAGAAAACTGTATCACCTAATCAGCAATTCTAGATGTTTCATGTAATACCAAATAAAAATTCTTTGACAGAGGAAAAAAAAGAAACAACCTCAGTTTTTCTCTCCATTTTTTAATTTAAATTAGAATCATGATTGTTTAACATGTCAATCCCAGTTCCTTCTACCTCCCCTCCTGGCCTACCACCCAACTAACACCCTAGAAATAACGTTATTTTACATATCAATCCCAGTTCCATCTCTCTCCCATCCTACCATGATCCCCACTGATCCCCCCACCCTAAGCCCCAATCACTCCCCAGGGAGCATGAGGCCTTCCATGAGGGATCTTCAAACTCTGTCATATCTTTTGGAGTAGGGCCTAGCCCCTCCCCCATGTATCTGGGGTGAGAAAGTATCCCTCCATGGAGAATGGGCTCCCACATCCATTTATGCACAAGGGATAAATACTGATTCTACTGCCAGAGGTCCCATAGTCTTCCCAGGCCTCCTAACTGACATCCACATTCAGAGAACTTGGTTGGGTACAATGCAGGTTCTCCAGCTTTATGACTGGGGTCTGTGTGCTCTCACTTGGTCATGTCAGCTGTTTCTGTGGGTGTCTCCAGCACGGTCTTTACACTTTTGTTTATTCCTCCTCCCTCGATACAACTGGATTCCAGAGTTCAGCTTAGTGTTTAGGTATGGGTGTCTGTGTCTGCTTCTGCTTCCATCAGCTGCTGGATGGAGACTATAGGATGGCATTTAAGATAGTCATCAGTCTCATTATAGAGAAAAGGCATTTAAGGCAGCCTCTCCACTATTGCTTAGATTCTTATTTGGAGTCATCCTGTGGATCCCTGGACATTTCCATAGTGCCAGAATTCTCTTTAAACCTATCATGGCTCCCTCTATTAAGATATCTCTTTTCTTGCTCTCCTTTATTCTTCCCCCAACTAAGTCTTCCTCATCCCTTGTGTCCTCCTCCCACCTCCTCTTTTCCCATTCTCTGTTTTATACCTCTCTACCCCCTGCTCCTAATTTGCTCAGGAGATCTTGTCCCTTTCCCCTTCTCTGGGGGACAATATATGCCTCTCTTACGGTCCTCCTTGTTTCTTAGTCTCTCTGGAGGTTTGGATTCTGGGCTGGTGATCCTTTGCTCTATGTCTAAAATCCATATATGAGTGAGTATATACCATGCTTGTCTTTCTCTGACTGGGTTATCTTACCTAGTCTGGTTTCTCCCAATTCCATCCATTTGCCTGCGAATTTCAAGATTCCATTGGTTTTTACCACTGAGTAGTACTACATTGTGTAAACATATCACTTTTTCCATTACCCATTCTTCAGTTGAAGGGCATATAGGTTGCTTCCATGTTCTGGCTATTACAAATAATGCAAGTTATGAATGAATGGTGTGGCCACATCTGGATGCGTGATGTGATTGTGAATTTATGAATGCGGATGAATGGAAATGCCTAAATTGCCTTGGATATGATTAGAGAAATTTACATTGCCTCGGATATTGTTTAAAAAATATCAAAATCACTTTAATAGGGTCAAAAAGAGCATCCAGTTAATGAGTCAATGTCTTAACAGGAAAAATTATGATTTGAGCCCTAGGAGATAGTCAATTAAAAAGTTAGCAAAAGTTTATAGCATTAGCTTAGAGATATGAGGAATCTATGATACTATAAATTTTGGCAGATGAGAGGATATAGGTCTTACTAAATGTTTATGGTTAAAAAAGGACATCTAGAAAATAAGGGTTGATGCATGATTTTGAGAAGGGTTTGTGAGAAGCCTCAAAAAAGAGCCAACCTGTTAGATTCACAGCTTGGCAGGTCAGCTAACATGCAAATAATGTCTTATCAGCTTGTCAGCCTCGAAGGTTAGATTAGAAAAGGCTACTCAGAAACTCTAAATAAATCTAGAGAACTGTTAAAGACATATGTTATATTCTAAAGAAATTAAGGCTTAATAGATAGCAATTGGAAAACATACTTTAAAAAAATCTTTAAATGAGTTTTTTAGAAATTGTTATAAAATATTCATTGGTTAAGTACCCTTTTTGGGACATTTAATGATGATTTAAATCCTTTAAGTAAGATCCTATAAGGAGATAATGATCCAGATATACCCAAACATCTAACTAGAAAGGTAGACAAGTTCTATAATTAGAGGAGGCAATTCAGCATCATCAGATATATTGACTATGCAAAACCATGGGAAGCTTATGTATTCCCCAAAAAGCATAGTCCAATTTCTGGTTTATGGCAGAAGGAACCATTACTATGGTTGCGCCTACCCGTCTTACCAGCCTAAATATTTTAAAACCCTTATTTTAAAGCATTAGCCTACATGGTACAGAAATGCCATGTAGGCCTAAATTCCCCCCCTTTTTTGCTTTTGACTAGCATTTCAGCCTTCTTGGGTCCCTAACTTCGTTCCAAAGTCAGCAGGAAGTAGCATGGAAAAGAATGAATTGCCCATTTTCCCTGGTTGAAATGCTAAGTCAAAAGAAACTCCCTTACATGGGGGAATGCCCTATCTCTCACTCCTTGATGGGGACGCTGGAGAGACAACAATTCCATGATTGCTCTATGCTGCCCTAAAAGAGGAGTGCTGTTTCTATGTTAACCATGCTGGAGTTACTAGGGATTCCATGGCCAAGCTCAGAGAAAGACTCAACCATCGGTGAAAGGAACGGGAGTCCCAACAAGGCTGGTTTAAAGGAATCTCCACCCTCTTAGGACCCCTACTTATTCTTTTACTGCTGCTTACTTTTGGTCTATACATTCTTAATCACCTACTCCGATTTATTAAAGAATGCTTATCCATAACCCAATCCCTAGTTCTTAATCAGCAATATCAGGCTCTCAGGCAATAAGCAGGACCATGGGTTTTAGGATTAAAACCTCACAAAAAAAGATGGGGGAATGAAATATTTCAGTTTGCTGAGAGAAAAAGTTTTAAAAGATTTTAGTTCACAGAGACAAAAAGTTTCCCACAGGCCTTGGCCCATTACAAGGGGGTTGGCCCCAACCCCGGGCACATCCTATGGTTTAGATGGGGGCAATCGCCAAGACAATCCTCTTTGGGTCACACCTGGCTGGCCAATAGACAATCAAGGACTTTCCAGGGTACATTCTATGGTTTTTCCTTTGCAGAAAAGCAGGTCACACATGGGTGACCACTCTAACTTGAGATCATACTTTGCAATCAATCACTTTATGCCCCTTGCCTGTATGCTGATCTGCGGTTTTTTTTCTATATAAGGAGCCTGTAAACCCTTGCTGGGGTGTGCAGCTTCCCCGATATTGCTGACACCTGAATGCACATTCATTCAATATTTTAGAAAGTATTTTAGAAGAGAACCAAGTATGATACATGTCTCCTACTCTAAGCAACAGTTTAATTGATGGTTTCAGAACAATGATTTATGGGTGATTGTCTTTGCTCAGTTTTCAGGAAGAATTAATAATCAGTTTCTAGCTCATGAATTGTTACAATTTGCACTAATGCATCTTTTGTATTTCCAAAATTGTAAAAAGCAGTCCTATAAAAGTATGCTATGTTAATTTTTACCAATGGTTGTATTGGGAGAGTCACTTATATAGGTTATTAATAGAAAGAAATAGATAGAGCAGACAGCTCTGGCTTCAGCTCAAATAATTAAACTGCAAGCTGTTATAATGGTCTTTTAAATCCTGGTAAATAATTCATTTAATTTATATACTGACAGTCACTATGTCTTCAAGGATCTTATGGTAATAGAGACAATTCCATACATAGGATCCAATATTAGATTAATTTGAGCAAATACAAAATGTTATTCACCTAAGAGAATTATCATGTTTATGGGTCACAATGGGAACCTATTAAATAGGCCTTTCCCTGATTACTAGCCAAATGGAATGAATTAACTGATTAACAAAATCAGTTGATTTGCCTCAAATAGAAAAAGCTTGACAGGCTTGTAACTTTCTTCATAATAGCAAAAGTCTAAGTAAGAAATTTGGCTTAACCAGAGAGACTTCTGGTCAAATCATCAATGTGGAATAGGTCCACAATATGGCTATGGCTAATTTAAGGATGAATCCTCAAGGCCTGCTCCCCAACCATTTATAGCGAATAGATGTGACTCACATTACAGAGTTTGGCAATTTAAAAACGTGCCACTCCACAAACAGGAGAAGCCACGAGGCATGTTATAAGTCACTGTTTAAGATGTTTTGCTTGCATGGGAGTGCCAAAAGTTATAAAAACAGATAATGGGTCTGGATATACTAATAAAGCTTTCCAGAAATTTTGTGCTTAATTCCTGAGACCGGTGCTACTGGAACAGCCCATGTGGCCTAGTCCCGCCCAGCGCACATGGACCTGCCTGCCGAGCCCAGGCTAGTGGCAAGGATGGCTGGGCTTAGGGGCAGCTGGAGCCAGGACAGGAATAGCTTCCCTAATAACTTCCAAACAGCAATATGCACATTTGTCTCAATTGTCCAAGCAGTAGATAAAGATATAAAAGAACTACAAACGGGACTCCAAAATCTAAAGGACTCTCTGGTCTCCCTGTCAGAAGTGGTACTACAAAACAGGAGAGGACTGGATTTAATTTTCTTCGAAGAAGGCAGACTCTGTGCAGCTCTCAAAGAAGAGTGCTCTTTTTACAAAGATAAAACTGGGTTAGTACAAGATAGTATAGAAAAAATAAAGAAAAATCTAGAGGATAGAAAGAAACAAAGAGAGCAACAAGAGTCTTGGTATAAAAATTGGTTTTCAACCTCCCCCGGCTTTCTACTTTGCTACCATCCCTCCTGGGACCTCTTATAGGATTATTGCTGCTGATTTCTTTTGTCCCATGGGCCTTCCAAAGAATGACTCGCTTTATAAAAAGTCAGATAGATTCATTTCTCCCTAAAGATTTTGTCTCCGTACAGTATCACCAGATCCAGAACCCAGGTGACGAGCAGCGTAACGAGCAGAGCGAACCAGGCAACCTCTTGGGCCATCAAGAGAGGTTTAATTTTTCTAAACTGTTAAAGGTCTAGTCACAGGCTTTAGAGCCATACTTGCCATCCCTAGGCATGCAACACTGGTAGCCCCGGGTACAAATGGCCGCCTCGACGACAGCCAACTTCCTTCCCTCCTAGACTAACCTCAGACATGGGACCCCTGGATGGCCGGTTTTTATCACCCGAAGATGGGTAAAGTCAGTGAGGTGGCAAGGTCGAACTAACCTAAGACAGAGACAGTCATGAACAAAGACCCCCTAAGAATGCTACCTGTGGCCTAATCCTCACATCCCTCCTATGTAAAGGAAAAAATAAGGGGGAGATGTAAGGGGCCATGGCCCCAAAACCATGTGGCTTAAAGCCCACCTTTGTAAGCTTTTTAATGACCTTTAAGTTTGCAGCTTAAAGCCAGTTCTGTGAGCCTCCTGTAACCTGTAATTAGACACGGATTGGCCAAGTGGAAGTGCTAACTGCTTCTGTTCCGAGAAAGGGTCTGGGGCTTTTCTGTTCCATGTTCCAAGGAAGACCACTAGATGTTCCAGCTGATAAGAAGAATGGTCCAGTCCCAGCAAGTACCAGATGTTCCTTCTCTTATTCCCCCCAATTCTATTGTTGCAGGGCTATTTAAGCCCACTCTAAGCCCCAATAAATCGAGACCTTGACATTGCATAGACGGACTCTTGTCCTTTCTCAAGCCGCTTGGTCTCCTATCATTCTCTCGCCCATGACTCTTTCAGGCAGCACCCCTACGGAACCCTGAATGACTGGACCCAAGGGACGGGTCAGGATGAGAAGAAGAGGGGGAAAATTTAACGAAGAGAAGGAGGGAAAGAATAAGGATAGGAAAAGGATGGGTGGAGAATGGAACAGAGAAATGAGGAACAGTAGAGAGAGGAGGGGAAGATAAGAAGAGAAGGGGTGGGAGGAGAAAAAGTAAGAGAGAAGGGGAGAGGGAAAAGAGATGAGTGAAGAGAATGATGGAGAAGGAAGTGGAGGGAGAGGAAAGGGAGCGAAGGGGAGGGGAAGGAAAGAAGATGAGGAATGAGAGGGAGGAGAGGAGGGGAGGACAGAAGCAAAGGAGGGGTAAAAGAAGGTAAGAGAGACGAGGGGACAAAAGAAGGAGAGAAAGGAAAAGGATAGAGAAAGGGGTGGAGGAGAAGGAAAGGGGGAGGAGAAAGGAGGAGGGAGAACAATGGAGGAGGAAGGATAAAGGAAAGAGGGAGGAGGAAAGAGGGAGGAGTGGTAGACGAGGAAAAGAATAGAAGGTGGAAGACAAGAAGGGGCAAGGGTGGAGGAGAAGAAAGGAGGAGGAGTAGAAAGGTTGGAAAAAGGAGGGCTAGGAGAAGGTGGAGGAGAAGAGAGGGGTAAGAGGAAGACATGGGGAAGAACAAGAAGGAGGGGAGGAGGAGGATAGGAAGAAGGTGAGGAAAAGAGCAGGAGGAGAAACTCTAGGAGGGGAAGGAGGAGGGAAACGAAGGGAACAGAGAAAGGAAGGGGTCCAGAAGGAAAGGTGAGAAGGGTAAAAGGAGAACAAGAAGGGGGAAGAGGAAGGGAGAGAGGGAGGAGAGGAAACAGCAGGAGGAAGAGGGTGAAGAGAATGGGGCAAGGCAGAGAAAAGTGAGGCAGGAGAAGGAAGACAAGGAAGAAGATTAGTAGGAAATTTGGACGAATAAGAGGGAGAAGGAGGGGAGAGAAGGGAGGAGAGGAATGAGGAAGAGGAGAATCGGGAGGAGGGAGCATGCTGGGTTCGAACCCTGGCTTTTTACAGGCTTGGTTAACAGGGGAAATAGGTTGATCATGGGCCGGGCCAAAGGCAGGTCCTGAGTGGCCATGAGGACACCAGCGGAGAAAGACACCCAGGTGCTGTCAGTGAACAACTCATTTATTAGCAGGCGCCAAGGGACATTTCTTCCATTAGAAGAATGGCCTGTTGGGTTCATGGAGTTATATGTTGTTGGATGAGGTAAGAACATCCAGAGGGAAAAAAGAACATCCAGGGTACTTCATTTGTACACTCAGATGATACGATAAATCTTTCCCCCAAAAGCCTCCAGAGCCCTAAAGACATTTGTTCAGTCTCTGCCAGCCGCCTGAGCCCTGCCCGCCAAGTGGCTGGACAAAATAATACACAGACTTACATTATGTACAAATGCTGCTTGGGCAATCACTAAGATTCTCATCTGTTAACTCAGTCTGCTTTATCATAAATCTATATATTTTATAAGACTTATCTTATTGGACAAATTCCATGGTCTTAGTACATGCTCTATTGCTGTGAAGAGACCCCATCACCAAGGCAGATCCTACAAAAGAAAGCATTTAATTGAGGCTTGCTTACAATTTCAGAGGCTCAGTCCATTAACATTGTGGTGGGAACGTAGCAGCATGCATGTCACTGGAGTAGTGGCTGAGAGCTACATCCTGGTGTACAGGCAGAGAGAGAGAGAGAGAGAGAGAGAGAGAGAGAGAGGAGGAGGGAGGGAGGAGGAGGGAGGGAGGGAGGGAGAGAGAGAGAGAGAGAGAGAGAGAGAGAGAGAGAGACTGAGTCTGGGCCCGGCATGGTCTTTTGAAACCTCAAAGCCCACCTCCAGTGACACTTCCTCTAGCAAAGCTACTCCTACTCCATCAAAAGCACACCTCTCAATAGTGCCACTCCCTGGTGACTATACAAGTCTATGAGCCTATGGGGCCATTCTTATTCAAACCACCACATAGTTTTTATTCAGATAAATAGAAACTTACATCACAAAATTTCTGAGAAATGCTAGGTTTAGGTTTCTGATTCCCAGGAAGAACTGGCCTGCTTGAGACCCAGGATGTTGTGCGTCCCAGAACAGCTTGAGCACACTGTTGCCATGGCATGCTTAATAAAAAACTAGCTAAAAAGTAGGCCTGAGTTTCAGTTTATTGGCAGGTAGCACCAGGGTCCAGAAAAAGCCATAAATTGACACAATCCAGGGAGGGCCAGCATCTAAGGGGAAGTACCTGACATTCCAAACATCCCAACAATTAGATCAAGATTAGACAAAATCACCAGAGGTCCTTGAGCCCAGCATGCACCTATTCCCCTTTTGCCAAGACACCCTACACAAATGTCAGCCAATCAGGGCCTTGAACCCTGGATATCCCCTCCCTCCAGCCTCTACTATGATAAAAACTCTACCCTTAACTGGGGTGAGCACTCCCTGCTCTCAACCACTGCATTGAACAGATAGAGTCCAAGCTAAAACTTGAATAAAGGCTCTGTGTTTTAAATATGGTATTTTGTCTCCTCGTTGGTTTTGGGGGGACTTGGCAAACTGTGCCTAAGAGAGCTTAGGACATTGTTAATGAAGGGACCAGACCCTCACCCAGCCCACTGCTTTAGCAGCCATGATAGGCTGCAGAAAAGACCCAGCAAGATGTAGGCCTCTGACTGAGCACATGTTCTGACCTTCTGACCTTTCTGGACCTGCCTAAGTCACTAGGAAGTCAGATACACTCTATGTGGCAAGGAACCAACCAGAAGTTAGCTGGCAGTCTCTGGATGTGCTTTACGGTAATAGTGGTGTAACAGTGGCATACATAGCATAGAAACCACCCTGGGAGGGACTATAGGCCATAGCAGTCAGTTGACCAATCAACACAACACAAGGCACTCCCAAGTCTGGAAGTGCACCAATCCTGAGACTGTTGTGAATCCAAAGACACTCCCCCTGCTCTACCCAATAAATTCCCTGCCTCATGTTTGCTTTGGGTTCTTCTCCCCTCACCTGCTCTGTCAGACAGATGGAGGAACTGAGTTAATACAGTTAACTCGACAAAATTAAAGACTTTTTGCTTTTGCATCTTGGTGATTTTGGAGTTCAGAATTTGGGCACAACAGTTAGCAGCACTGTCATTTTGGGGCTTTTTTGTGAACTAATATTCCAACCTTCTGTCGATGATAACGGATGACAGTATCTCTGGATACTTTCTGCTGAATAAGGATGCTGAGATAAAAGAAAGAGGGTGTACACCACTGGTCCAAAGCAGGGGCTCAATTTGGCAGGCAATGGTAGCAGACATGAGGAAATACTGTCAGAAGCATCTGGTGTCCCTGACCATTGCTTTATTTCACTGATTCTTTCCTGAAGGAAGCTTCAAGTGACAGGGTGCAATCATTACTTAAGAAGTATGGGCAGACATTAGTGGGCCATTGAGGGGAAGGAGCCAGGGTCCCAAGGGAGAACAAAATTGAGCCTTTTGTCATAGCTCAGTTCCAATGAAGTTTGTGGGCTAGTTTATGACACTTTTTACATTCTTTCTTTTACATTGTCCAGATAGTTTATATAGTAGCAACATTCTTCAGTGAGGAAGAGACAAATTTCTCCTTTTTCAGCTTTCAGCAAGTCAAGAGGCCTAAAAATCTATAGGACTGCTTAAGCTAGAGAGGTGAACTGGTGATTGAGCAGTTGAAACCCACATAGTGTCCACCAGTTGGGTGGAGATGTGTTAAGATAAAAATGGACTGTGCCTCAATCTCCTGGATGCCAGGCTGTTGATAACCACTGAAGTTACCAGACTGTTTGCCATCAGGAGCAGAAGAGCTATAACTTTCTGTCCTATGAGTACCCTGGAGTAGGGTGTACAATTCTCCTTCTGTAGAAGGTGGGCCAAGGAAGTAACAGAGTAGAGAAACAGGGACCATAGGCAAAGACAAAGAAATCATCTTTGGGTATACCCTTTATATCTGGGTACAAGGAATGACAAAGAACACATCCTTAAAGTCTAGAATGATAAAGTGAGAGGCTGAGGAGGGTCTCTGAGAAAGCAGAGTATAAGGGTTTAGAACCAGCTGGTGGATAGGGAGAACTGCTTCATTAATAATTTTGATGCTCTGGTCAAGGCTGTAAAAGACATCAGATTTTAGAATGGGCAGGATAGGAGTGCTCTAGGGCATGAGAGAGGGCTGGAGAACCTTTGCTAAGAAGGCATTGTATGGTAGGATTTAGGCCTGTCTATGCTTTAAGGTGATAGAGAATTGATAGCAACAAGGTTAGGAAGTAGGGTCCCAGAATAAAATCTTAGTGGAGTAATGACAGCAGGCCATAGAATTAGATAAAGTGACTTTTGGGTTAATAAGGGAATCTGGAAGATAATACAGTAAAGCTTTAGTTAACCCTGTGGGAAAGGGGGCTCTTGAGGCTATAAGAAGAAGGAAAATACACGAGGGAGTTGGATAAAAAGACAAGAAAAAATGTAGTTTATCTAAAATATCTTTACTCTGAAATAGGGAAGGGCAACTGGATTTAATGGGGAAAAGGGAGTGAGTGATAAAGTGGCCTCAGAAAGAAGGGAGGAGCAGGGCATTAGCCCTGGGCTGGTGAGGGTAAGTGCCCTTGATCCAGAGGGTGTCCCCAAGTACTTTGAAGTTAAAGAGAATGCCCAGATCACGATGGATAGATGTCCCCGACCAAGTGATGGCTCCTGAAAGGGTGTAGGAAAACTGTCTGGTGCACTAGTCTGACTTTGTAGAAAGAAAATGTTGAACAGGAAACTCGGAGAGAAGTATACTTTTGCCCACTAGCAAAGAGAAGCAAGTGGGTTTGTACAGGGGACAAGCAGTTGAAAGGATGGACTCTATATCTGGAGGTGGCAGAAGCCAGCAAAGGCAAATGACCTGCACCACAGGAAGAGTGAGTAGGTAGTTTGGTTCAATTAAAAGGAGGGAAGAGGTTGCCGGGAACCCAGGTTTCCCTCTGGGTTTTGCCACTAAATGTATGTGTGTGCAGCAAAACCACCAAATAAGACTACTCTATGGGTAGAAACAGGTTACTGGGAACAAAATGCTATGCTGTCTGCTGGGAATAGACTGCAACAGCTAAGTGGAGAAGGCAGGCAGAATTTTTTTGACAGTCAGCAGGCTGGGGTTTGAGCTGATGCATGCTGTTCGGGTTAATTGGGAACTAGATGCACTTTGTCTGTAGCAGTTAACTGTTAAGATAGGAGGGTTTTTGTTTGTTTTGTTTTGTTTTGGTTAGATAAGTGGAAGGTCCCCATCATACAGTTATTGAGAAATGCTGGGTTTAGGTTTCTGTTTCCTGGGAAGAACTGGAATGGTGGTACTCAGGTCACCATTATAAGACATTGTCACCTGCACTGCCGTATTGGGGCCTGCTTTGTGCATAAGAATAGGTAAATATTTTCCAGCATAGGTTTGTATTATTTATCTTGAAAAATACATTATAGTAAAAACAATGAATGGGATACTCATTCATCACAGCAACAAAAAGATAACTAAAACAGACTAATAAAAATATATACTGGATACCAAGCCTTTATTTAACTACTTAATGAGTGAACTAACCAGGAGGATCAAAAAACGGAAATAAAGTTCTCTTAATAGTTAGTCCAAGCAGAAGAGAGGATTTTCTGCCTAGAAGTCTCTCAACCAGTAACTCCCAAATAATTGTTTCCACAAGGCTTCATTAGCTGATTTCTGGGGGAGATTGTTGTGGTGATTTTAATTAAAAAGTGCCCCCATAGGCCCACAGTGAATGGTACTATTAGGAGGTATGGTCCTGCTGGAGGAGGTGTGGCTTTGTTGGGGGAAGTGTGTCATTGGGTGTGGGCTCTGAGGTTTCAGAAGCTCAAACCAGTCTTAAGGGCTTATTGTCTCTTCCTGCTGCTCAGATGTAGAACTCTCAGCTATCTCTCTAGCACCATGTCTGACTACATTTATCCATGATTCCTGCCATGATGATAATGGACTAAACCTCTGAGTCAGCTCCAATGAAATGCTTTCCTTTATAAGAGTTGCTGTGGTCATGGTGTCTCTGCACAGCAATATAAACCCTAAGACAATTGTAAACATATTTGATCATGTCTTTAAGTAGGTTATCTTGGACTGCTAGCCCCCAAATCATGTCATGGAGACTTATTATTGGTTATGAATGCCCAAACTTATTATTGTCCCTCCAAACTTTATAACTTAATATAACCGTTTCTCTTTATCTATGTTTTGCCTTGGGGCTTTTTACCTTTCTTCCATTCTCTATGTCCTACTTACTTGCTTCCTCTGTGTCTGTCTGGCCAGCAGATGTTTGGTTGGCTGGACCCTGGCATCTCCTCCTCATTCTCCCTCATTCACTGGAGCCTAGATTCCTCTTCCTATTTATTCTCTCTGTCTGACAGCATCATCTACCCTTCTATTACATAGCTATTAGCTGTTTAGCTTTTTATTAGAGTAATCAGATGCCTTAGGCAGGCAAGGTAATATTAAAGTAATATTCCACATCCATGTCATGGTATTTATTTGAAATTTCTCTTCATCTACATCTGCTACTTATACTCATTCAAAACCAAAGTATGGTTATGGTAGATCATTCCCAAGACTGTATAAAACAACAACAACAAAAAAACATTTTTGACTTTCTTGTGTTTTCTATTAGATTCACTTAGGAACTCACAGGTCCTTGTATGTAATAATATAGTGGTGGTTTGAATTAGAATTAGGGTCTGCACCCTCCCCCACCATAGGGTTTTGTATTTGAAAGCTTAGTCATCAGGGAGTAGAAACACTTTGAAAGGATTAGGAGTTGCAGTCAACTAGGTCCAACTGACTGTGGGTCAATTCTTGAACTGTTTTATAACTGTGGCAAGTCACCTGTTCTCTAGTTTAAAGAGGCCATGAAAACCCCACTCAATAGATTCTATCCAGTGTCCAGCTTACAAACAGGAGGGTTAATACACAGGAAATATTTCCTCAAAACTTTCAAGCAAAACCACAGTCAATCAAGGCCTTTGACTTATGCTCACTCAGATGGAACAACTGGTTAAATGGAGGCTTGAGAAGCCAGAGGTGACTCTCATGCCCAAATAACACCCAAGGATTAGAGCATCAACTTTCCATAACAGCACAATGGTACACACATACACACACACACACACACACACACACACACACACACACACACACACACACACACATGGACACACATTTTGGCCACCTGAAAGGAAGTATAATGGAGAACTAAAATAATTGGTATGTTGATTTTAACAATTCAAGTGATAATTCTCCGAAATTAGACTTAAATCTAGCCATATAAGATATTATTTGGACTACTACTCACTAATTATTTTCTTTGTGATAAAAAAATTCTGGGGGTGAGGTAGGAGAAAGACAAGGGGAGAAGATGAGGAGAGAGGAGGACATGAGGGATAGGAAAACTGAGTCGGGGGAAGAACAGAGGAGAGCAAGAAAAGAGATACCTTAACAAAGGGAGCCATTGTAGGTTTAAATAAAAACCTGCTACTAGGGAAATATCCAGATATCCACAAGGATGACCCCAACTAACAATCTAAGCAATAGTGGAGAGGCTACCTTAAATGCCCTTCCCCTATAATGCGATTGATGACTACCTTATATGCCATCCTAGAGCCTTCATCCAGTAGCTCATGGAAGCAGAAGCAGAGCCCCACAGCTAAGCACTGAGCCATACTCCTGGAATCCAATTGTAGAGAGGGAGGAGGGTTGAGCAAAGTGTAAGGAAAACGGGCCAGCTAAAGAAACACACCCTGAGCAGAGCCAACGAAACACACTTTGGCTCTGGAATCAGAGCCAGTGAAACAAATACACCCTTATCTTGCCCTCTTCTGTTCTTCCCCCAAGTCAGCCTCCCTGTCCCATCATGTCTTCCTCACGCTCCTCTTCTCCCCTGCTCATTCTCCTAGTTCCCACTCCTCTCCCCCCAACTCCCAATTTGCTCAGGAGATCTTGTCCCTTTCAGCTTCTCCAGGGGACCATGTATGTCTCTCTTAGGGTCCTCCTGTTTATCAGCCTCTCCAGCAGCCTTGGCTGCAGGCTGGCAATCCTTACTCTATGTCTGAAACCCACATATGAGTGAGTACATACAATGCCTGTCTTTTTATGACTGGGTTACCTTGCTCAGAATGGTTTCTTCTAGTTCAATCCATTTGCCTGCAAATTTCAAGATTCCATTGCCTTTTTTTCTGCTGAGTAGTACTCCATTGTGTAAATGTACCACATTTTTTCTATCCATTCTTCAGTTGAGGGGCATCTAGGTTGTTTCCAGGCTCTGGCTATTACAAATAGTGCTGCTATGAACATGGTTAAATACATGCCCTTGTTGTAGGAATGTGCTTCTTTTGGTTATGCCTAACAGTGGAATTGCTGGATCTTGTGTAGACTGATTCCCATTTTCCTGAGGAATTGCCATACAGATTTCCAAAATGGCTGCACGAGTCGGCACTCCCACCAGCAGTGGAGGAGTATTCCCCTTCCTCCAATCCTCTCCAGCATAATAGAGGGAGACATTGTAAGTTCAAAGAGAAATCAGGCACTAGGGAAATGTCTGGAGAGCTACAAAAGATAACAACAAATAACAATCTAAGCAACAGAGGAGAGGCTACCTTAAATGTCCTCTCCTGATAATGAGATTGATGACTAATTCATATGCCCTCCTCCAGCAGCTGGTGGAAGTAGAAGCAGACACCCACAGCTAAACCTTGAACTGAACTGAAATCCAGATGCAGAGAAGAGGACTGATGAGCAAAGGGGTCCGTACCAGGATGGTGAAACCCACAGAAACAGCTGACCTGAACAAAGGAAAACTCTTGGTCCCCAGACAGATGGCTGGGAAACCATCATGGGACTGATCCAGACCTCCTGAATGTGGGTGTCAGTGAGGAGACTTTGGAAATCTATGTGGCCTCTTGTAGTGGATCAGTACTTTTCTCCACCATAGGAATGGACTTTAGGAGCCCATCTGACATGGAGGGATACTTCTTGAGTCTAGACACAAGGGGGTTGGCCTAGGCCCTATCCCAAAGAATATGACAGATGTTGAAGACCCCCCTATGGAAGGCCTCAACTTACCTGGTGAGCAGAAAGGGTATGGGATTGGTAGCCCATTAGTTGGGGGGGGCAGGGGAGAAGGGGAGGGATTAGGACTTGGATTGACATGTAAAATTATTTTCTTTCTAATTAAAAAAAAAAAGAAATACACCCTGACCCTAAAATTAGAGCCAAAAGGCAACAAAGGAGCATTGAAAAGAAACACACTTTGGCACTGAAACCAGAGCCAAATCGGACCCTAATCCTGTGCAGAAAACCAACCAATCCCTGAGCAAGATATCTAGCCATTCTGAGCTCAGGGATTGAAATCTGACCAGTCCCCACCCTGGAAATCTCTATGGAAAATTCTGCCCCCTCATGAATCTCTATATAAACCCTGTGCCTCTTCAGCTTCTGGCTGTTTGGGCTATCCAACTGTAGTCTGCCACCATGCAGAGGTCAGCCACTTTTCTTGATTCTTCCCTCCCAATAAATCACTTGAATGAAGATTGGGTGAGACTTTATCACCCCAGATCAGAGACAGCAGAGACCACCTTCTGCAGAGCAGAATGGAGCCGAGCAGGGCTTTAACATTTTTCACTATGGGGGGTGGAAGTGTGGGTGGATCTTTCCCTGGCAGTTGTTAAACTTTGCTCTCCAGGGGAGGAGGGCTGAACTGTAACAACTTCACTGGGGAAACCCTTTCCTGCAGGAGCAGAGCTGATACATTGGGGAAGACTTTCCCTGAAGCAGAGCTGTCAGCTGCTATGCTTACTGTGACCTGTGGTATTCCACCACTCCTGATTGCCAGAACACCTTTCCATCAAAGCTGTAACACTCAGTATTCTGTGACTCCCAATGCCAGAATCTATCCCTGTCCATCCCATCCAATCTCTCCAAATGCTTACACAAAGGGGTCAGACTGCACTGGGGAAACCCAGAGAAAAAGGCGAGCTGAGCAAGTGAGAGCACATGGACCCCAGTCCTAAAACTGGGGAACCAGCATTGGACTGAACCAAGTCCTCTGAATGTGGGTGCCAGATAGGATTGCTGGGCTGTCTATGGGACCTCTAACAGTGGAACCAGTGTTTATCTCTAGTGCACAAATGGACTTTGGTAGTACATTCCCTATGGAGGGATAGTCTCTCAGCACAGATACATGGAGGAGGGCCTAGACCCTCCCCAAATGATGTGACAGGTGTTGTTGATCCCCCATGGAAGCCCCCATCCTCCCAGTGGAGTGGATGAGAGGTGGTGGGAGGCAAAGGAGGATCAGTGGAGCTTAATCTTCATACTAGGTCTCCAAGAAGCCTCCCCAAGGAATCAAACCAATTTCCGGAACATAGGAAAGGTTTGATTTTTTATAACTTTTAGGGGTAGTGGTAAGTCTCTCATCATGATATTTGTTTAACAGGACAAAGCATGCAGGCACCAGATATCATAAATTTGAGAGTTTCCAGTTCAAGCCACAGACTGTCTCTGAATTTTCTGTCTCAGGGAGAGCTGCAGGTAGGTGTAGCCTGATTCAGGCTATGATTCTCCATTTGGCCATGCTATTTGGGGAGTACAACCTTGCTAGAGGAAATATGCCACTAGGGGTGGGCTTTGACTTGAAAAAAACACTTGCAACTTGTACTCTCTGTTTTGTGCTTGTGTTTTGAGATGTAAGCTCACAGTTTCCTTTCCTGCTGCCATACAATCCACTTGCTGTCATGTATGCCTACTGTTATGGACTTGTCCTTTTGGAACCATAAGCTAAAATAAACTCTCTTCTGTAAGTGTCTTAGTCATGGTATTTCATCACAACAGAAAAGTAACTAATACAGATACCAAAGATTACAAAGCAAACAGGATTCAGGACAGAATCATTTTCCTTTAGTTTTTAATAACATGCATTCATTTTCATTTAGTTACAGAGGAATTATATATTCACTGTAGATCATTTGGGAAATAAAAAATTAAATTTACACATACAAGCAAAACTCATGAAGAAATCTGAACACTAGATAAAACATAACAACTGTTAAAATTTTTGTGTATTCCCTTCAGGAATATGTAAATATAAATACACACACAATATATATATTTATATATATATGTATATATAAATGCCTATGATAATACATTCAGAAAATCGTGACTACTATATCTCACATAATACATTTCCTTTGTGCATTCATGTTTTCCAAGGAACAATGTAGTGTTAATACTTTCACATAAGTCAAATCTTCTTTTTTGAGTCTCAGGTGTTGGATCTTCCCAGCATTGACAGGAGGAAGGGGAATATGGCCTAACAACTTTGCAAGAATACTTTGACTTAAAACAAAATAGACTTGTATTATTTTGGTAAAAGAACTACACTATGGAACTTACAAACTTCTGATATTTGAAAACTAATTATAAGTTTCAGATTCCACAATTTATGTATTTGAAAAGCAATCATGGCAATGAGATTACATTATTAATATGGAGTTTCAAAAACAAGAATGACTACCCAGGGCTTTCTAAGCTCTTTGCTAAATCAGGCTACTGTGTCAAAAATGTATTCTAAGTTGCTTGCAAATCATTTAACTCTGCCCCTTTTGTGTAGGATAATTGTTCAGTTTCCCAGTAGAAGAGGGGAAATAGGGATGGGTAGTAACCAATGATACCCTGGGGTCATTGCCTTTCTTAATCTATGAATTTTTAGTTAAGACACACTTTTAGTCTTATATAACTACTAATTAAAGTTTCAACATGGAAGAGAGAATTCTTTCCCTGGCTTTTGGTACTACTTTAAGTTCAGGGCTACAATTGCTGATTGAGTTGGACTAATGAGAGGAATTAGAAACTTTTCTTAGCCAAACCTACATTTGTAAACCAAATAAATGCTTTTAATCACACCAGAAGGAAATAGGAAACAGAAACCACCAAATAAGGGTGGGTGCAAGATATTTTGAGTGATAGTTATAGTCTGTGTTTGGAGTCGAACGTGGGCCTTGCTTCTGGTAAGTACCCTTTTTAGTTCTTTTCAGACAAAGTAAAAGAGTTTCTAGTTTCATGGGTGTGTGTGCACTTTGAGGCAATGTGAAATATGCATAAACTAATATTTATCATAACTACTTTAAATGATTAATAATTGTGAAAGGTTTTGAACTGTTCCTTCAAGGTAAATAGCAGATTTTTATTTTGTCCAACTGTGTAAATAAGACCTTGAAATCCTATTTGTATTAGTTTGTACAGATGCAGCATTTTTGTGGCTGAGTGCTGCTCTATCATTTAGAAATAATAACGTGTATTTAACCAGTAGCCTAGTGATTTGCATTGTCCCTGGCAATTTTGCCATTAAAACATGCTACAACAATCTTTACTATAATGCTCCCTAAAATAATGAAAATTGCTGAGTCCATTTCATCATACTTAACATTTTGATATATATTGAGAATCTTCCTTCAAGAAACTATCCTTTGACAAATGGCTCAACAGGTAGAGGCATTTAATGTTTAAACCTAACAACCTGAGTTGAATCCCTGGAGCATATAAAATTGAATGGTGACAACTAGAATCCTTCAGTCTCTACCTATGCCATGGCATTTCTAACACACATAGACACACACACACACACACACACACACACACACACACACGCACACTAATAATGATGATTACAATGATAATAAGAATAAATTTATTACATTTACTTATTGATGGGTGGGCCAAGAAGGAGGGCATCATGCAACTGTGCCTTTGGTGATCAAAGGATACTTTGTGAGAGCTGGTTATTTTCATCCCCATTTGAGTTTTGGGAATTGAACTTAGATGCCTGTCTTGGTAGCAAGTGCCTTTACCTGTTGAGCCATATCTACGGCCCCAATAAACTTTTTTTAAAAAAAATTACAATAACCATTCAAATAAAAACTTTTTCAGCAACAACATAAAGGACTACTGCCTATCACACTTCTTTTAAAATGTATTTGTCAGTGTGTGTGCCCCAGCTCATGTTAAATGTATGAGAGTGTGTGTGTGTTTGTGTGTTTGTGTGTGAGTCTGTCTGTCTGTCCATCTGTCTGTCCACCATAGCACACACATGGAAGTCAGGGCCAACCTCAGAGAATTGGATCTCTCTTTCTACCCTATAGGTCCCAAGGATCAGATTCAGGTTATCAGGCTTGGTGGCAGTTGCCTTTATCAGCTGAGCCATCTCAATAGCCGGGTCTTGCCATTTCTAGAGTGGTTGTATCAGGGTTCATTTCTATTACCCACCCACCAGCATCCAGGTTTCTTCAGACAGGCTTTAAAATAACCACATTCATACCATCTAGCTTCACCATCTCCAATAGCTTTCTTCCAGCGGTTCTCAAACTTCAGCGTGTATAAGAATCACCCAAGGAGTATATTCAGATGTAGACTGTTCATCCTACACCCAGAGATTTTCATTTAATAGGCCTTCGGGGGGGCCCTGGGAATTTTCATGTTCAGAGTTGCCTGAGGTGGTTCTGATACAGGCATGTGTGTATGGCCTAAAATTTGAGAAAAACTGAGCTCAAAGGTGTCAACCTACAAGTGAACCTCATAAAACCAAAGCTTACATTTTTGCCTGAATGCCAAGTGAACTCACTTTGATATGTCAATGAATTTCACGTCTGGGTGTGAGTGACTGTGTACAATCTCCAAAAACCTAGTTACAAGATTTCAGGAAAGAATATCTTGTCAATATTCTTTCTGGTTTCTTTAGCTTTCTACATTTTCATTATTTTCTACTATTTACACTTTTCTATGTTTCCCCAAAGTTTCCAATATTAAAACTGTGTGACTTTTATAACTAGGAAAAGGATTTTCAGACTAAATAAAAGACCTTATAAAGGTTCACATACTTCCTCTGTGGTATCTTTTTGGCTCTGAATTCCCTTTTTCATGAAGGCATGTTCATCACTCTATGGTCCACCTTTCTTGGCATTTCACTTAAACTCTAGTAAAGTACTTTTTTCCCATGAAATGATGGTTGGTAACATTTGATAGAATCTTCAGAAAGATAGACCAGTATGTCTTCCAATGGAGCCTCACAGGCAATGGGATTTGCTTAAAAGCATCTAGGAGCAAGAATTATATTTAGCTAACACTGGGCCCAGAAACTTAGATTCAGGAGCTACAAAATCACTAAAGGCCAGGTACGTATGTATTAAATCATGGCACGAAACAGAACAGTAGACTGGAGGTATAGCTCAGAGGTAGAGTGCTGATTTAGAACTGAATAATACTACTTTTCCTTGGAGAAGAGATTACCTGGGAAGTTAAATGACTACAAGTGAAAATTTTCTTGGTGAACACAAGAATCAGACCACAAGTAGTCAGATGGTAAGAATAGCTAGTGTAGCATGACAGGCCCATTTCCATGTTTACCCAAATTTCCAGGGCACATGGGCCAGAGGTCAAATTAGTACCACTCTGGCCCTTCCTGTGGAGCTGCAGCAATGATTATTTTCTGCACTCCATGTAGACAATCTTGCTGTAGAGATGTCGTTCATTTTAGAACAAACAATTGGGCAGGTGACTCTTATTTAAGGAATCCTTCCCTGACCAGGCCTCCTCATTTTGCCACATGCACTAGAGGACAGAGAAAGAATGTACGGGCTGTCAGTGGCAGACACAAGTTCAGTTAGGGAGTGGGGTCTGCCAAAATCTGATAAAATGGCAAAGCCTACTTCCAGAGGCCAAAAGCTGCTGGTAAAGTGACCAAAATCAGATAGCAGAACCAAAAGAAAGTACATGATAAATCAGAAGACAAGAAGTCCCTGGTAGATCAGAAACCAAAGCCAGGCTTGTAGATAGCCCATTAAGACTAATTCTCATGGAGAAGCTGTCCTTATGATGTTAACCATTTGCAGAGAACACAGCCTCTCCATCTGCAGGCTGGCCTTTGTCTCATGGGACTCTAAAGGCTTCTAAGTATTTCAAAGGACAGCATGGTTAGAAACCATGTGTTAGGTATCTTTTCCACTTGGCTAACTTCATCTATTTTATGTTGAAGTTTTTATTCAGAGGATGACTTTCATCTGACCTTATTCATAAAATCTGATATCTAGTTCTTGGCTCTTATGGAGGTTACATATGTGCCCATCTACCTGTCAGACAGGGAGTTTCCAGGGCCCCATTTGTCCATGTAATACCACTAGCCCCTAATAAAGCTTTTCATAGAAAATTAAAATTCTCCAAACCTTTCTGACTGAGCAAATGATATATTTTCTAGGGACAAAAGTAACATAGGAATATCTTAAGTTTATCCTGTCTTGACCCAGATTCTATTGTACTTTTAAAGTTGATGGCTACTAGTTTATGTGCTGTAGCTCCCCAGGAGGAATAACTTTTTCTTTCATTTTAATTATTAACAAGCTTGCTTCACATGTCAATCCCATCGACCTCTCCAGACCCTCCTCCTCTGCACCCCACCAACCCACCTAAACTCCCACCTAACTCCCCTGTGCACCCCAGGGAGGTTGAGGCCCTCCATGGGGATCTTCAAAGTCTGTCACATCATCCTAGGCAGGATCTAGGCCCTCCTCCATGTATCCAGGCTGAGAAAGCATCCCTCCATGTGGAATGGGCTCCCAAAGTCCATTCTTGCACCAGGGATAAATACTGATCTACTACCCAAGGCCCAATAGATTGCTGAGGCCTCCTTGTTACAATAAATCTTTCTACCAAAGCCGCCTGAGCCCCACTGCCACGTGTGAGCTTTAAGCCAGCTGCCTGCCCAAGTTAGGCCCAAATGAATACACAGAAATTTGTATTAGGTTCAAAGCTGCTTGGCCAATGACTAGGATTCCTTATCTGTTAGCTCAGTCTTAATTATCATAAATCTATATTTGTTATAAGACTTATATTCT